>NC_056743.1:420963923-421291422 GCF_019279795.1 Protopterus annectens | reverse complement strand
ATTTGGGAACTGAGAAAACTTGTCTAAATTGCCTGAAATATTAAGCAATACTACATTTTTTGCCTTAGAACTAGTGACTGATGAACTGACTGCTATGAGAGCTGTAGTCCTCCAAAATCATATGGCTCTCAATTTCACCCTAGCAGTGAAAGGGGGAACTTGTGCTTTAATCCAGGAAGAGTGCTGTACGTTTATTCCCAACAATCAGCACAAAATTGAAAGCCATCTTGAACTGATTCAAAGAGTTTCCGAACTCTCTGAGGCCAAAGAGGCTGATAGTTCAACATGGGCATGGTTAACTAACCTGTTCTCATGTTGGGGAGGTGGAATGTTGAAGTTGATTTTATTAACTGCAGTATTAGCAATTGTTGCTTTTCTTGTCATATTTTTAATCAAAGCACTGTTCTTGAAACTGATGTCTTCGAAAACTGTGAAAAAGGTGCCTAAGTTTTATATGCCTGCAACTATGAATGTAGACAATGACATGACAATGTTTACCAATGATGAAAAGACCAGTAACATGGTAATGTTAGATTTGGGACAAATGTATGATAGGTTAAGTGGTGATGCTTACAAAGCATCAAATGGGGGATTGTAGAATATGAACAGCCAAAGCACGTGTTTGAAGGAATTGAGTATGTGACAGTCTGCATGTATTAAGATGTGCTGTGTACTATGAACTTTGAATGAACTGTGAGTAGTGGAAAATTACTGAAAAACAAGAGTCTGCTTGAAAGCAGGAAATGTGCCTTATATGGAAGTGTATCCGATTTTCTTTCTCTGCTCAGAGATATAATGATGTGAACTGCTTTATGCTAACGGGTAAATCATTGATTGGCTAACTGTCTTGTATAACGATCTTATTGGTTCATTTTATATTTTTGTACCGTCAGCAATATTCACAGTATATAAGCTTGTGCATTCCTTTGTTCTGGGATTCTCCCTGGTGCTTTTCCATGAGGCTCCCACATGTGTGTACTGTAGTTAATAAATACCACTGAAAGAGAGAAAGAACTGTATTTGTCTTCATTCTCAATATAATGTGTAACTTAACAATGACTAGTGTGTACCCAATGTACCATTCACTTTACTGGTACCACTAGGCAGAAGGTACCCACTGTACCGTTCACCTAACTATCAATGGACAGTATGTACCCACTGTAACATTCACCTGCTACCACTGAGCAGTATGTGCCCACTGCGCCATTACTGTTACTGCTATAAATGGGCAGCATGTACTCGTACTATTCACCTTCCTGCTATCACTGAGCTGTTTTCGCTCACTGCACCATTCACCTTACTGCTACCACTGAGCAGTATTCGCTCACTGCACCATTCACCTTACTGCTACCACTGAGCAGCATTCGCTCACTGCACCATTCACCTTACTGCTACCACTGAGCAGTATTCGCTCACTGCACCATTCACCTTACTGCTACCACTGAGTAGTGTGTGTCCAATGAACCTTTCCTCTTCCTGCCACCACTGAGCAGTATGCGCTCATTGTACCATTCACATTACTGCTACCACTGAGCATTATTTTCACACACCACCATTCATCTTACTGCTACTATTGGGTAGTATGTACATATTATTCTATTAGCCTTACTGCTGCCAGTGACCAGTATGTGCTCATTGTACCATTCATCTCACTGCTACCACTGGCATTATGCCGCAATTGTGCCATTCACCTTATACTACCAGTGAGCAATATGTGCCCACTCACCATTCCCATTACTGCTACCATTGGGTATTATATATCGACTGTACCATTCACCTTATTGCTATCACTGGGCAGTACATACCTACTGCATCATTAACCTTACTACCACTGAGAAGTGTGTGTCCACTGCTACATTCACTTTACTGCTATATCTACATAGTAAGCGGACATTGCACCATTCACCTGATGGCTACCACTGAGAAGTATGTGCCCATTGTACCATTCACAAAACTGCTACCATTGAACAGTATGTACTAACTGCATCATTCACCTTACTGCTACCAATGGGCAGTATGTACACATCTTATCATTCATCTTACTACTACCACTGAGCAGTATGTGCTCACTGCACCATTCACCGTACTGCTACCACTGAGCAGTGTGTGGCCACAGCACTATTCACCTTACTGCTACCACTGAGCAGTATGTGCCTACTGTACCATTCACCTTACTGCTACCACTGAGAAGTATGTGTCCGCCACACCATTCCCTTACTGCTATCCCTTAGCACTATGCACCCACTGTAGCATTCACCTTACTACTACTGTGCAGTATGTGCCAAGTGCGGCATTCACCTTACTGGTACCACTAAGCAGTATGTACCCATTGTACCATTCACCTGACTGCTACCACTGGGCAGTATGTACCCATAATACCATTCACCTTAATGCTACCAGTGAACACTATGTGCCCACTACAACATTCACGTTAATGCTACCACTGTGCAGTATACGCCCATTGTGTGATTCACCTTACTGCTACTACTGGCCAGTATGTGTCCACTGCACCATTCATTTTACTGCTATCACTGAGTAGTATCTACCCACTGTATCATTCACCTTACTGCTACCATTGGGCAGTATGTACCCATTGCACCATTCACCTTACTGGCACCACTAAGCAATATGTGCCCACTGCACCATTCACCTTACTGGCACCACTAAGCACTAAGTCCCCACTGCACCATACACCATACAACTGCCACTGAGCTGTATATACAAATTGTTCCATTCACCTAACACTGAGCAGTATGTACCCATTGTACCATTCACCTCACTGTCGCCACTGGGCAGTATGTACCCTCTGTACCATTCTCCTTATGCTACCACTGAGCAGTATGTGCCCACTACACCATGCAGTTTACTGGTACCACTGACCAATATGTGCCCACTCACCATTTACTGTACTGCTGCCATTGGGCAGTATGTACCCACTGTACCATTCACCTGAATCCTATTACTGAACAGTATGTGTCCACTGCTGCATTCACTTTACTCCTACCACTTAGTAGTATATACCCATTGCACCATTCTCCTTCGTGTTAGCACTGGGCAGTATGTGCCCACTGCACCATTCACCTTATGGCTATCACTGAGCAGTATGGGTCTAATGCACCATTCACCTTGCTTCTGCCACTGAGCAGTATGTGCACACTGTACCCTTCTTCTTACTGCTAACACTTAACAGTATGTCCCCAATGCAGCGTTCACCTTACTGCTACCACTGAAGAGTATGTACCCACTGCATCATTAACCTTACTGCTACCACAGAGCTGTATGTGCCCTTTTCACCATTCCCTTACTGCTATCACTAACCAGTATGTACCCACTGTATCATTCACCTTACTGCTACAAACGAGTAGCAAGTGCTTATTGCACCATTCACCTTACTGCTATCACTGAGCAGTATCTGACCATTGTACAATTCACCTTGCTGCTACACTAAGCAATGTGTACCTATGGCACCATTTGCCCTACTGGTACCAGTGAGCATTGTTTAGCCATTGTAGCATTCACTTTACTGCTACCACTGAGCACTGTATGCAGATTGCACTATTCAACTTACTTCTGGCACTAAGAAGTATGTGTTCACTGCACCATTCACCATACTGCTACCACTGGGCAGTATGTATCCACTGTAACATTCACCTTACTGCAACCACTGGTGAGTATGTATCCACTGTAACATTCACCTTATTGCAATCACTGGGGAGTATATATCCACTGTAACATTCACCTTACTGCAACCACTGAGCAATATGTGGCACCTGCACCATTCACCTTACTGCTACCATTAGGCCGTATACCCACTCCATCATTCACCTTACTGCTATCAAGGCAGTATGCACCCACTGAAACATTCACCTGCTACAACTGAGCAGAAGGTGTCCACTGCACCATTAGTGCTACAAATGTATCATTAACCTCACTGCTACCACTGAGCAGTATGTGCTCACTGCACCATTCACCTTATTACTACCACTGAGCAGTATGTGCCCACTGCACCATTCCCCTTACTGCTCCCATTGGGCAGTATGTACACATTGTATCATTTACCTTACCTCTTCCAGTGAGCAGTATGTGCCCACTGCACCATTCACCTTATTGCTACTACTGAGCAGTATGCACCCATTGTACCACCCCACATACTGCTAGCACTGGCCAGTATACGCTGATGACACCTCACACCTTACTGCTATGACTGGGCAGTATGTAGACATTGTACCATTCACCTTACTGCTACAACTAAGCCGTATGCACCCACTGTACCATTCACCTTACTACCACTTAGCAGTGTGTGTCCAGTGCACCAATCACCTTATGGGATACCAGTGAGCAATATGAGTCCACTATACCATTCACCTTACTGCTAACAATCAGCAGTATGCACCCATTGTACCATTCACCTTACCGCTACCACTAAGCGGTATGTGCCCACTGCATTATCCACCTTGCTGCTATCAAAGGGGAGGTTGTAACCAATTAAACATTCCCCTACTACCACCACTGAGCAGTATCTGCCCCACTGCATCATTAACGTTACTGCTACCACTGAGCAGTATGTGCCCATTGTACCATTCACCTTATGCTACCACTGGGAAGAATGTGCCCACTCACCATTCACCTTACTGCTACCACTGGACATTATGTACCAACTGTACCATTCACCTTATTGCTATCACTAGGCAGTAGGTGTCCATTGCATCATTAACCTTACTGCTACCACTAAGCAGTATGTGCCCATTGCAACATTCATTTTACTGCCATAGTCAAGTATTATGTGCCCATTGCACCATTCACCTTATGGCTACCACTGAGCAGTATGTCCCCACTGCACCATTCACCTTAGTGCTACCATTGAACAGTATGTACCCACTGCCACATTCACCTTAGTGCTACCATTTAGTATGTACCCATTGTACCACTCAGCATCCTCTTCCTATTGGGCAGTATGTATCCATTGTACCATTCACCTTAATGCTACCAATGGGCACTATGTGCACACTGCACTGTTCATCTTAGTGCTACAACTGAGCAATACGTGCCCATTGAATCATTCACCTTACTGCTACTACTGAGCAATGTGTGTCCATTGTACCATTCACGTTACTGCTACCATTGGGGAGTATGTACCCAGTGCGTCATTCACATTACTGCTACCACTGGGCAGTATGTGTCCACAGTAACATTCATTTGCTACAACTGAGCAGTATATGCCCACTACTTCATCACCCTTACTACTACCAATGGGAAGTGTACACCCACAGTAACATTCACTTACTACCACTGAGCAGTATGTGCCCACTACACCATTACCCTTACTGCTACCAATGGGCAGAATGTACCCATTGTACCATTCACCTTACTGCTACCAAAGAGCAATATGTGCTCACTGCACCATTCCCCTTACTGCTACTTCTGAGCAGTGTGTCCCCACTGCACCATTCACCTTATTGCTAGCACTGAGGTGTATGCACTCACTGCACCATTCACCTTAGTACTAGCACTGGGCAGCATGTGCCCATTGCAGCTTGCACATCATTGCTACCACTCAACAGCATATACCCAATTGCAGGATTCACCTTACTGCTACTAGTGAACAGTATGTACCCACGGTACCATTCACCTTACTACCACTGAGCAGTACGTGCTCATTGTACCATTCACCACACAGCTGCCATTGGGCAGTATGCGCCCACTACACCATTCACCTTACTGCTATCAATGACCAATATGTTCCCATTCTACCATTCATTTTACTGCTACCACTGAGCAGAATGTTTCTACTGCACCTTTCACCTTACAGCCACCACTAGGCAACATGCACCCATTGCACCATTGACGTCATTACAACCACTGAACAATATGTGCCAACTGCACCATTCACCTTACTGCTATCAATGGGCAAGATGTACCCATTGTACCATTCACTTAACTGCTACCACTGAGCAATATGTACTCTGCTCACTGCACCGCCCATCTTACTGCTACCATTAAGCAGTATGAGCCCATTGTACCACTAACCTTACTCCAACCATTTGAGCAGTATTTGCCCACTGCACCATTCACCTTACTGCTAACAGTGAGCAGTATGTATCCATGTCACCATTCACCCTACTGCTACCAATGAGCAGTATGTACCTACTGTACCATTCACCTTACTGTTACCACAGCAGTATGTTCTTACTGCACCTCTAACCTTACTCCTGTCAATGGGCAGTATGAACCCACTGTAACATTCTTGTCTATGCTACCACTGAGCAGTATGTGTCCACTGCACCATTCCCTGACTGTTATCACTAAGCAATGTGTACCCACTGTAACATTCACCTTAGTACTACCACTAATCAGTATGTACCCATTGTACAATTCAGCTTACTGCCACCATAGGATCATAGGAAACTAGGCTATTGCCCCTGAGGCCATTACCACTGAGTAGTGCATACCCAGTCAACCATTCACCTTAGTGCTACCACTGAGCATTATTTACCCATTGTACCATTCACCTTACTGGTACCACTGAGCAGTATGTGCCTATTGTACCAATCACCTTACTGCTACCATTGGGTAGTATGTACACTGCCAAATTCACCTTACTGCTTCCACTGAGCAGTATGCATCTATTGTACTATTTACCTTACTGCTAGCACTGAGCAATCTGTGTCCACTGTACCATTCACCTTACTGATATCAATGAGCAGCATCTACCAATTGTGTCATTCACCTTACATTCACTGGGCAGTATGTGCCCACTGCACCATTCACCTTACTGCTACCAGTGAGCAGTATGTGCCCATTCCACTCACCTTACTGCTACCACTAGTCAGCAAGTGCCCACAGCAACATTTACCTTACTGCTAACATTGGGCAGTGTGCACCCATTGTACCATTCACCTTACAACTGCCACTGAACAATATGCGCCCACTGCACCATTCAAGTGACTGCTGCCACTGAGCAGTATGCACCCACTCTATCATTCACCTTACTGCTACCACTGAGCTAATGCAGCCACTGTACCATTAAGCTTACTGCTACCATTGGGCAGCATGTACCCATTGTACCATTTGCCTTAATGCCACCACTGAGCAGTGTGCACCCACTCCACTTTCATCTTACTGCTACCACTAAGCAGTATGTGCCCACTGCACCATTCACCTTACTGCTACCAATGAGCAGTATGAACCCAGTGTTCCATTCACCTTACTGCTACCACTGGGAAGTATATGCCCATTACATCATTCACCTTACTGGTATCAATGTGCAATATCTACCCACTGTAACATTCACCTGCTACCACTGACCAGTATGTGCCTACTGCATCATTCATCTTACTGCTACCATTGAGCAGTGTGTGTCTACTGTACTATTCACCTTACTGCTACCATTGGGCAGTATGTACACACTGTACCATTCACCTTACTGCTATCAATGAGCAGTATGTACCCATTGTATGATTCACCTTACTGCTACCACTGAACACTACATGCCTACTTGGGTTCCTATTATCAAATCAAAGAGGCTGAAGATTGAATGGCTTTAATATTGGAAATGCCATTCATCAATGTGCTTTTATGAGACTGCGATACAGTGAAGATCAGAAAATTTGCCATTTCCTCACTGTAGTGCCATCTCGGAGTTGGTATATATATAATTAATGGGGGGTGTGGGGGGCACAGTCCCCCCAAAAAAGTGACTGAGGTATAGCATTTTCGATTTTTAAGCCATTCGATCGCTGGTCTTTTTGATGTTGCAGTACAGACCCACCTACTGCACCACTCGCATTACTGCTACCAGTGAACAGTATGTGTGCACTGTACAATTCTCCTTAGTGCTACCACTGGGCTGCATGTACCCATTTTACCATTCAATGTACCGCAACCACTGAGGAATGTGTGCGCACTGCACAATTCATCTCACTGCAACCACTAAGCATTATCTATCTGTTGTATCATTTACCTTACTGGCATCACTACTAAGTATGTCGCCAATGCACCATTCACCTTATTGCCAACACTTGGCTGCATGCACCCATCATACCCATTACTGCTACCACTGAACACTATGCACCACTGTACCATTCACCTTACTGCTACCACTGAGCAGTATGTACTCACTGCACCATTCAACTTCTACCACTTAGCAGTATGTGTCCACTGCACCACTCACCTTACTCCTACCACGGGGCAGTATGTGCCCACTGACCATTCACGTTACTGCTACCATTGGGCAGTATGTACTCACTGTACCATTAACCTTGCTGCTACCACTGAGCACTACGTGCCTACTGTACCATTCACCTTGCTGCTATCATTTGCCTTAATGCTACCACTGAGCAGTGTGTGCCCACTTCACCATTCACCTTACTACTACCATTGAGCAGTATGTACCCATTGTACCATTCAACTTACTGCTACCAATAAGCAGTATGTGCCACTGCACCATTCCCTTACTGCCATCACTGAGCAATATGTGCCCACTGTACCATTCAATTTATTTCTACCACTGGGCAGTATGTGCCCCCTACCCCATTCACCTTACTAACACTTAGCTGTCTGTATCCATTATACTATCAAACTTACAACTGCCACTGAAAATAAGTACCCAATACACTATTCACCTTACTGGTACCACTGAACAGTATGTGCCCATTTTACCATTCACCTTACTGCTACCATTGAGCAGTATGTGCCCACTGCATCATTCACCTTAATGCTATCAATGAGCAGTATGTAAACATTGTACCATTCACCTGCTACCACTGAGTATGTGCTCACTGCACCATTAGTCTTACTGCTACCAATGGGCAGTATGTACCCACTGTACATTTCACCTTACTGCTACCACTGAGCAGTATGTGCCCACTGCACTATTCACCTCACTGCTACCACTGGGCAGTATGTGCCCATTGTACCATTCACCTTACTGCTACCACTGAGCAGTATGTGACTGTTGCACCATTCACCTTACTACCACAACTGAGCAGTATGTACCGATTGTACCATTAACCTTACTGCTACCACCGCCATTGTGTGCCCATTCTACCATTCACCTTCTACTATTTGGAAATATATTCCCACATCATTCACCTTACTGCTATCAATGGGCAGTATGTACCCATTGTAAGATTTACTTTACTGCTACCACTGAACAGGATATACCCCTGGCACCATTCACCCTCCTGCCACCACTAGGAAGTGTGCCCACTACACCATTCTCTTACTGCTATCACTGAGCAGTTTGTAACCACTGTAGCATTCACCTTACTACTACAACTGGGCAGTATAGGCCCATTGCACCATTAACCATACTGCTACCACTGAGCAGTATGTCTCCACTGCATCATTCAAGTTCTTGCTATCACTGAGTAGTATGTACACATTGTACCATTCAACTTACTGCTATCACCTGGGAGTATGTGCTCACTGCAGCATTCACCTTATGGCTCCCACGCAGGAGTAAGAGTCTACTGCACCATTCACCTTATTGCAACCATGGAGTAGTATGTGCACATTGCACCATTTACCTTACTTCTACCACTGGGCAGTATGTATCCATTGCATCATTCACCTTACTATCACTGGGCAGTATGTGCCCCCTGCACCATTCACCTGACTAACAACTGGCTGTATGTACCCATTATACCATCAACCTTACAACTAAAAACTAAAAAACAAAAATCTAAAAAACAAAATCCACGTCCAGTCTGAAAACGAACAAAACAAACTTTAATTTAAAGTGCTTTTCGGCACACAATAGATAGCCTTCATCAGAATACAGAATAAGAATGGTTTCAACATATTTTATATACAAAAAGGCGCCATAATTAATCAATTAAATAATTAAATAATTAATTAATCTTTTCAAAGGCACAATTTTTAAAGACAAAGGGTATTATACTGAAAAACGATGCACTGTTAAAGCTAAATAAATCAATAACTGTAAAAATACTTAATAAACTTCCAACGTTTTTAACTTAATCAAACTTCTAGTTACCTAATCAATTCAATTATAAATTCAGTCTGTTGTTATACACAATAACGGAAAACAAATAAAAATATTAAAAAAGAGAAAGAAAAAATTATTGTTAGATTGTAAAATATATATATCTCAAAAATATATTAAGTTAAAGTGCTAGTGATATAAATTTAAATTCATAAAATAAAAAATAACTTATATCAATTTACAAGGCACTTCAAAAGATGAAATGGCTCCCTAATTCTAAACGTCTATTTATTGTATTTATTAGGTTACTTTTGTGTTGTTAATCTAAGAACTGGTTAAGTTAATTCAATGCATTGTTAATGTTGGTTACCTCACCAAACTTCTCAATTTTAATAAAACGCCTATTGATAAAGCTTCATTAAGGCCTGGGTAGTTACTGGCATTTAATTTAATTTGCCACTTCAATTCTAACTCCAAGAGTTTCAGGGAGTAGGGACCACCTCTAGGATTGTTGTCTAGTCTATCTATGATCAAAAATTTAAACATGTGGTCAGGGAGACACATAACATGCTTGGCCAATGCATTGTCAGCCTTCTTGTGGGTAACGGCATAGATGTGTTCATAAATCCTATCCTGAGTCTACGCTCAGTTTTACCCACATAGAAGGCAGCACAAAAAGAGCATTTGGCCAAATAGATGATACCTTTTGAATTACAATTATATTTATCTCGTAATTTATAAGTTACGTTTCCCAATGTAAATGAATTGCTAACAAGTACATGTTTACACATGCTACAAGATTCACATTTAAACATCCCAGTTGACTTCTTCAACAAGTCGGGTTGAAATTTTAGAGTCCTTTAAATTTAAGCCACGCCTAAATGTCACCATAGGTTTATGTCCTATTTTATTCATTAGGGATACGTTGTTTTTAAACAAATTCCAATTTTTATTCAGTATGTTAATACATGCTGGACTAAATTTAACATAAGTTGTGGCAAACAAAATAACTCTATTTCTGTCACTCTTATGGATGTTAGATGGATCCTTAGAGATTAGGTCAGTATTACAACCAGTGTCAAACATTTGGCCAGATTGAACACCATTTATAAAATCCAAATTATTACTTAATTGAACTCCATTTGTATCTTCACCACTCAAGTTATTTATAAAGCTGTTAGGGCTTGAAGTTTGTATAGCCAATAAAGGACTAAAGTGATCGTTTTCTCTCTTTGATTTAACCTCGGCTATCATTTCGTCAATGAGCTCAACCAGGTACTCTCTTTTTACAAAAGCTGTTTTTAAGAAAAGACATTCTTCTTTAAACTCATCATTGAAAGTAACTATCCGGGCCGCTCTGACTAATTGCCCTTTAATAACAGCCTTCTTTTGATGAAAAGGGTGGCAACTTGAGTAGTGAAGAAATGTATTAGAATATGTTTTTTTACGGTAGACCCTCGAGGTATAACTGTTTAATTCTAAATTCTTAGATAACATTATATTCAGATATGGTATAGTACAACTATCAAAAGTGTGAGTAAACTCCAAGAACTCAGTAGACTTGTAGAAAAAGTCAACAAGGGAAGCAGCTGTTTGTTCATTACCTTTGACCAACATAAAAATGTCGTCAAGGAATCTAGTGTAAAACACAACTGATTCCTGGTACAAGTCTGATTTAAAAACTAAATCTGATTCCCAAAAGGCTATGTACCCATTATACCATCAACCTTACAACTGCCACTGAAAATAAGTACCCAATGTACTATTCACATTACTGCTACCACTGAGCAGTATGTGCTCAATGTACCATTCACCTTACTGCTACCATTGAACAGTATGTGCCCACTGTATCAGTTACCTTAATGCTATCAATGAGCAGTATGTACCCACTGCAGCATTATCCTTGCTGGTACCAATGGGCAGTATATACCCACTGCACCATTATCCTTACTGGTACCAATGGGCAGTATGTACCTCGTGTACCATTCACTTTAATGCTACCACTAAGCATTATTTTCTCAGTGCACCATTCACCTTACTGCTACCATTGAGCAGTATGTACACATTGTACTATTCACCTTACTGCCACCACTGGAATGTACGTGCCTAGTGCACCATTAACCTTACTCCTAGCTCTGAGCACTATGTGCCAATTCCATTCACTCTACTACTACCACTATACAGTAAGTGCCCACTGCAGCATTTACCATACTGCTACGAATGAGCAGTGTGTTCCCACTGCACTATTTACCTTACTGCTATCACTGGGCAATATGTACCCACTTTAGCATTCACCTTACTGCTATCACTGGGTAGTATGTTCCCACTGCACCATTCACCTTACTGCTACCACTGAGCATTGTGTGTCCACTGCACCATTCACCTTACTGGTATCTCTGAGTAGTATGTACCCATGGTATCATTCACCTTACTATCACCGGGCAGTATGTGCTCATTGTACCATTCACCTTACTGCAACCACTGAGCAGTATGTGCCCAGTGTTCCATTCACCTTACTGCTACCACTGAGAAGTTTGTGCCCACTGCACACTTCACCTTACTGCTACCACTGAGGAGTATATGCCCATTGCACAATTCACTTTACTTATATCACCAGGCAGTATGTGCCTATTGTACCATTCACCTTACTGCTACCACTGAGCAGTATGTGCCCAGTGTTCCATTCACCCTACTCCTACCACTGAGCAGTTTGTGCCTATTGCACCCTTCACCTTACTGCTACCACTGAGCAGTATGTCCACATTGTGCTATTCACCTTACTGCCACCACTGAGCACTACGGCCCATTATACCATTCACCTTACTGCTACCACTGAGCAGTATGTGCCCATTGTTCCATTCACCTTACTGCTACCAATGGGCAGTATGTACCCATTTTATCATTCACCTTACTGCTACCATTGAACAGTATGTGTCCATTTCACCATTCACCTTACTGCTACCATTGAGCAATATGTATACACTGCACCATTTATCTTACTGCTACCACTGAGTAATATGCACCCATTGAACAACTCACCTTACTACTATCGATGGTCAGTATGCACCCATTACAACATTCACCTCCTACCACTGAGCAGTAAGTGCCCATGGCACCATTTGTCTTACTGCTACCAATGGGCAGTATGTACCGATTTGTACCTTTAACCTTACTGCTACCACTGGGCAGTATGTGCCCACTGCATCATTCACCTTTCTGCTACCACTGGGCAGTATGTGCCCATTGTACCATTCGCCTTACTACTACCACTGAGCAGTCTGATTGTACCATTAACCTTACTGGTACCACCGAGCACTGTGTGCCCATTCTACCATTCACCTTCTACTATTTGGAAATATATTCCCTCAACACCATTCACCTTACTCCTATCAATGGGCAGTATTTACCCATTGTTAAGATTCACTTTACCGCTACCGTTGAGAAGTATCTGCCCACTGCAACATTCATCTTACTGCTACCCTTGGGCAGTATTTGCCCACTGCATCATTCAGCTTACTGCTATCAATGGGCAGTATGTTGCCATTGCAACATTCACCTGCTACCACTGAGGAGCATGTGCACACTGCACCATTACCCTTTCTGATACCACTGGTCAGTATGTACCCATTGCACCATTCACATTATGCTACCACTGAGCATTAGGTACCCACTGCACCATACACCTTACTGCTACCACTAAGCAGTATGTGCCCCTCACCATTCATGTTACTGGTAGCACTAGGCAGCATGTACCCATTGTACCATTCACCTTATTACCATCAGTGGGCAGTATGTGCCCACTGCATCATTAACCATATGTTTCCACTGCACCATTCACTTTACTGGTATCACTGCGTACTATGTATCCATTGAACCAATCTCCTTACTGCTATCACTTGGCAGTATCTGCCCAGTGCACCATTCAGCTTACTGCTACCACTGAGCAGTAAGGTTCCACTGCACCAGTCACCTTACTGCTTCCACTGAGTATTGTGTCTCCACTGCACCATTCATCTTACTGGTATCTCTGAGGAATATGTACCCATTGTACTATTCACCTTACTGCTACCATTCAGCAGTATCTGCCCAATGCACTACTTACCTTAGTGATATCAATGAGCAGTATGTACCCATTGTAGCATTCACCGTACTGCTAACACTGAGGAGTATATACCCATTGTACCATTCACCTTACTGCTACAACTAGGGAGTATGTGCCATTACAGCATTAACATTACATCAACTACTGAGCAGTATGTACCCATTGTACTATTCACCTTACCATTGTACCATTCACCTTACTGCTACCACTAGGCAGTAAGTGCCAGTACACCATTAACATTATAGCAGTCACTGAGCAGCATGTACCCACTGTACATTCACCTTACTGCTACCACTGAGCAGTACGCTCCAATTGTACCATTCACCTTACTACTCCCACTGGGCAGTATAGGCCCACTGCACAATTCATACTGTTATCAATGGGCTTTATGTGTACATTGCAACAGTCACCTTAGTGGTAGCAGTGGGCAGTATGTGCCCAATCCAACTTACTGCTACCACTTAGCAACTTACACCTGTTGTAACATTCACCTTACTGTTACCACTCAGCAGTTTGTGCCCACTGCAACTGTAACTTTCCTGCTATCACTGAGCAGTGTGTGTCCACTGTACCATTCCCTTCCTATCACTGAGCAGTATGCATCCACTGTATCATTCATCTTACTACTAATACTGGGCGGTATGTGCACACTGCAACATTGACCTTACTGCTATCACTGAGCAGTATATACCCATTGTACAATTCATTTTACTGCTACCAATGAGCAATATGTGCCCATTGTTCCACTCACCTTGCTGCTACCAATGGGCAGTATGCACCCATTTTACCATTCAATGTACTGCTACCATTGAGCAGTGTGTGCCCATTGCACCATTCATCTTACTGCTACCACAGGACAGTATGTACATATTGCACCATTTATCGTACTGCTACCACTGAGTAGTATGTGCCCATTGAACAACTCACCTTGCTGCTATCAATGGTCAGTATGCACCTATTACAACATTCACCTCCTACCACTGAGCAGTATGTGCCCACTGCACCATTGGTCTTACTGCTACCAATGGGCAGTCTATACCCATTGTACCATTTACCTTACTATCACTGGGCAGTATTTGCCCATTGTACCATAGATCTTACTGCTACCACTGAGCGTTATGTGACCATTGTACCATTCACCGTACTACTACCACTGAGCAGTATGTACTGACTGTACTTGAAGCAAACAAAACAAACCAGTGAAACTTAAAATAGTGAGCGAGAAGCCAATGAAGAGCAAATAAACTGTGAAGAGTTTAAAACTTTATTAGCGCTTTCGGTGAAGTCTGTGCTTTACCTTCTTCAGATACTGTTACAACTAATTAACAAGTATTAAATACAAAAATTTAGGACAATTAAACAATTAGACCCATCCATTGATCAATGATTAAAGGAAAAGAACAGAAAAAAAAGACACCATTTCATGTCTGCATGGAAATATGTAATCGTGCTAAAGACAGTCAATGGAACACTACTCAAATTAGACCATAAAATGAAATTGTGAATTGTCTAAAAAAATCTAGTAAACATTAAAAACATTTAGAAAGTCATCGTGTCATGTGAAAGTGTCTGATGAGATGTTAATACCAGTCAGGTTCCCCTGATTGTTAAAAGTGCAAAAAAGAAAACTAAAATTAAAATCAGTCTACAACATAACAAATGAACTATTCAGAATACATATTTAGTATAGCATCAACGCACATGTTAATGTTACAAACAAACAAATTCATGCCTTCATTGGTTATATTATCTAAATAAACTATTATATGAGATCCATGAAAACAAATTATTGCAGATTTCCTAACCATTTTAAGTCAAGTCCTGAGTTGATAAACAAATTGTATGACTTTGCACGACTGTATTATGCTATCCATTCATAAATATATGGTAATAACATGCATAAATACAAAAGTGCACCACGGACATGCTGTTATACTGTGTGCCTCTGTGCAACTATAAAAAATGCTTTTAAAGAAATACCATGATCCTAATTGCTGGTCTTATTGAAACCAACAATCTCTTAGTAAGACTAAGAATAAATAGTTTCAAAATGTGATTGTGTTGTATTAGGCCATTCAAAGGTGTGTAAATATAATACTGTGTTAGAGGGTGTATAATATGCCAACTAAACAACCATAATGTTCTTCATAATTATAACAAAGCAACGCTAAATGGAAAATGTTAATTTCTTGTTAAGATACCCATAGGGCTAAACTCTATGTGATGGAAGTCCTTTAATTCAAGTATGTTAGATATGTATATATGTTTATATATACAAGATGGAATAGACCATTTACCTTCGTAAAGCCAATAATTTCAGTATACTTCTTATACACACATATTCACTGAGGCCTGGGAAAATGTGTGCCATTGTTCTAATTTGCCACATTATCTTGTCTGTTTCCAAAAGTAATTGCCAAGGTCCCCCTCGGACCTCAACTTGCCTTTGTTGTAAAATGGTGAATTTAAACTTGTGATCTGGGAATTCTATAATATGCCTAGCTAAAGCATTTGTTGAATCACTTTTGTTGATGGCATATTGGTGTTTATAAATGCGCTGCTTGATTTTTCTCTTGGTTTTACCAATATAATATGCGGCCCATTGGTCGCAGCAAGCTGTGTAAACTACACCCTTGGATTCACAATTAAATCTATCATTGACGTAATAAGTCCTCTCCCTGATGGTAACTTTGTTGTCAGTACGTATATATTTACATTGCTGACAGGACCCACATTTAAACATGCCATGTTGCCTACTATGGTTAGGTTTTTTCTTTCTTTCAAGTAAGGCTTTTAAGTTATCTCCTTTTCTATATGTTATATTGGGCTTTTGACCTAATGTTCTCAGTAACTCACTGTCTTCCACAATAATTGACCAATTTTTGTTTAACATTTCCCTTATACTGGAGTGATCAAAGGAATAAGTGCAAAGAAAACTGATCTTATAATTATGTCGCAAATTAGTCAAGACACTACTCCGTTGGCCTTCTATGCACTCCATATTTTGTACAGGGTTTTTCTGTAACAGGGGTTTGAAGTGTCCTGTGCTACGCTTATAGCTAACTTCAGAAATAATAGCTAAAAGCGGTTCAGGGTAACCTCTATTAGTGAACATGGTTTGCAAGAGTTTACATTCATCAGCAAAATCTATGTCATCAGAAACCATTCTTGCCGCCCTTACCATCTGCCCTTTAACAACAGCTCTTTTTTGATGGTAAGGGTGGCTGCTAGTAAAATGCAAAAAAGCATTAGAATAAGTGGGTTTTCTGTAAATAATACTTTTGTATCTAGAGTTAGCCGCATCTTTAGTTAAGCTAATATCCAAAAAGTTGATGCTAGCATCCTCCAAACTGTATGTAAACTCAAAAAAAACTGGTCGTTTGAGATATGTCAGCTATAAAGGTTGGGACTAGGGCCTTGGCACCCTTCCAAATAAGGAACATATCATCTTGGTATCTGGTGCACCAGGAGACGTTTTCCTGAAACAGACTGTTGGTAAATAAAAGTTTTTTTTCCCCAATGGGCCATGATGCAATTGGCAAAGCTGCCACCGCACGGTGACCCCATTGCCACCCCAGTATTCTGAAGATAAAAATGCCCATCAAAGATCATGAAGTTGTTGGTTAGGACAATCTCACGTAATGTTTCAACTAAATATATAGTTTTCTCGTCTATATGCCTCGCTGTCATGAATTCCCTAATCCATTCGAGTCCTGGGTCTTGGGGTATCACGGTATATAAATCTTTAATGTCGATTGTGAGAAAACAGCAACTGTCTTGATATTTCAATTTACTAATATTGTCCAAAAAACTCCATGAGTCTCTACAAATTTGGGGCTCTTGTTCCACAAGAGACTTCAGTATACTGTCTATGAATCTAGCACATCTATAATTGACAGATCCCCTTCCATCAACAATGGGTCTAAAAGGGGGATTAATAACGGTTTTGTGAATTTTGGGTGAACCAAAAAGAGCTGGTATCCTTGGAGCAATCATTGTTAAACACTGATGTGTATCAATACCTGTAACTCATTCCAAAAACAAGTCATCTAAAGTAGCTCTAATTTTTTTGTATGCCATGTTAACCTCATTAATACTGACCTGTGTGTAGGCTGGAGTATTAAGATATTCATTCATCCTTTTGATGTATTCACTTTGGTCCATGAAAACCAGCCCTCCACCCTTGTCGGGTTTCATGACCCAAATATTGCATTCATTCAACAAATTTAAAAAATCATATTCCTTTGCAGCAGTATTATTCTTATTGTTAACCTTGTGGTGTTTATTATTGGCTATGGCTCTCAGGTCCATTTCACATATCTTTTCAAATGAACTAAGATTTGGATGCAGTGGTGGACTGAAAAGGCTTGAAACTCTTAAAGAACTCGTAAGGGAAGAACTCTCCCCCATAAGAGCATTTAGATTTAATTTACGCACAAAAACTTTTAAGTCAACAATAGTTTTAACCACATCCATTTTCTTGTCTGGTACAAAGGACAAACCTTTAGAAAAGAAATCAACCATGTCCTGTGTAATAGTTAAAATATATAACTATACAGTGTTAAAGTCCCCTTCAGAACGTATATGTATTTGGGGTTCATGTGCAAGGTCTCTTGTTATCTGCTCCATTGATTCCATCGTTTCCCCGTTTGCCTTGGGTTCCTGTTCGATTGACTATTGTTTTGTTGGTCATTGGGGTTCCTCTGAAAACCCTGCTGGTTGGCCGTATTACACTGTCTATCATTATTATTAGCTGCCCCTTGTTGCTGAGGTGGGTTATTATTATAAACAATGTTGTTGTTATTATTGTTAAGCCTTTCGCTATGACGTAGGGGTTGTTCCTCCCCCACGTGAGTAATGACTTCACCTTGAATAGAGTCATTGAAGCCCTCTTCATTAAGTTCATTATTGATGTTAAGTGTTTGATTTATGACACTTTGTGTGTTAAAAGGGGGGCGAGGGTATGCCTTATTGTTTGCGTATTCATATAGGTCTCTTGCTATTTTATTTCTTTTTTGTTACCAGTAATTTGGCCATAGTGGCTTCAATACTGGTGAAGATTCTGGCATACTCATATTTATAGCGTAGAAATTCATTATCAGTTTTTATAGCATGCTCAAGAATTTCTAAATCGCCTTTAAAGTTGATAATGTCAGCTTTGTAATAGTTGATCAATGAGTGCAAGAACTCAAACCGTTGCTTGTCAAAAAGGGCTAGCAACTCACGGTGGAATATAGCCCTACTGGGTAGCGCCACTGGCGCAACCCCTTAGGTACTACTTTTTTATCTATGCACTCTTGCAAATAAGCAATTTCGAGTTGTAGTTTTTTGCACTTGTAAAGTTTATAATCAAAGTCATTTATGTGGTTGGTTATAGTACTCACCCCTGAATCCCGTTCTTGTGTGACTCCAACACTAGTGCCAGGGCCAAAGAAATTGTTATTGTTTAAAAAGTTGGCCATAGAAGGAAATGGGCACACTTCAGCTACTTGTGTGTTGTTTCTAAGTTCATCAGTGTTAAGCTGCTGTGGAGCCAAAATAGGAACAGGCTGGTTGTCGTTAGGGGAAGAAACATTAGGATTGAAAACCGGCAATTGACTTTGGCCAGGTAAATTCCGTTGACTGGCATCTGGATGTACTACTGGTCTTCTTTGAAGGAAATTCTCTTCATACTGCACACTATGATCCATACGCTGGGTCAAGCTGTCCACACGTCCGAGTAAGACGTGTACTAATGCCGTTAAATTACCAATGGCATTTGCCTCGTGGGTTCCAGCTATGTTAGAACTGTTTGGTTCATCTTGGGTAAATAAAACTTGGGATCCAGCTCCGGTTTTGCTCGCCATCCCAACACAAAACTTGAAGAAAACGAAACAAACCAGTGAAACTTAAAATAGCGAGCGAGAAGCCAATGAAGAGCAAATAAACTGTGAAGAATTTAAAATTTTATTAGTGCTTTCGGTGAAGTCTGTCCTCATCTTCTTCAGATACCGTTACAACTAATTAATAAGTATTAAATACAAAAATTTAAAACAATTAAACAATTACACCCGTCCCTTGATCAATGATTAAAGGAAAAGAACAGAAAAAAAACAAGACACCATTTGATGTCTGCATGGAAATATGTAATTGTGCTAAAGACAGTCAATGAAACACTACTCAAATTAGACCATAAAATGAAATTGTGAATTGTCTAAAAAAATCTAGTAAACATTAAAAACATTTAGAACGTCATCATGTCATGTGAAAGTGTCTGATGACATGTTAATACCAGTCAGGTTCCCCTGATTGTTAAAAGTGCAAAAAAGAAAACTAAAATTAAAATCAGTCTACAACATAACAAATGAACTATTCAGAATACATATTTAGTATAGCATCAACGCACGTGTTAATGCTACAAACAAATTCATGCCTTCATTGGTTATATTATCTAAATAAACTATTATACGAGATCCATGAAAACAAATTATTGCAGATTTTCTAACCATTTTAAGTCAAGTCCTGAGTTGATATGAAATAAATTGTATGACTTTGCATGATTGTATTATGCTAATAAGCAAACAAGAACAATGCAGGACAACCTCCAGGTTTGTAGCAAAAACCACAGCAGGAAACGGAACGGAACCAGCATTTCTTAAGCAATCCAAATTTATTAAAGTAGAACCAGTAAACCACAAAAATTTCGATGAAGTCAGTACCAACAACTATACAGTTCTGTTCTTCACTGGAAACAACATAAAACCACAGCAAAATAATACCAATAAGTCAAGCGCTTTCGCCCGGGCTCTCCCGGGCTTTTTCAAGATAATTTTACTATGCAACCTGCATCTTTATATACCACTTGGTTGCTTAGTTAATTGTCTAATTATTCTATTAAGACTTTTTTAAGTATTCCTATAGTTAAGGTTGTATTCCCTTATAAAATAAATTGTGTTACAATTATTAAAAAGTTTTTAAAAGGTTAAAGAGTTAGTGAATGTTGTCATTATTTTGCAACATATTTTGCATTCTTTAACTCGTCCTCCCTGTTATGAAACTGCTTCATTTAACCTACTTGTTTGTGTTTGTGTATAAGGTTGACTTATAACCCGGCTACTATTTCTATGATGGAATAAACTGTTTTTTTTACATTGTGTTGTGCTCCTTATACTTGGGTAAGCAGCAATATTTTTAAGGGTTGATCGTGACTAGTACTTGCCGTCTTTTAACATTGGGTCAATTAGTTTAATCACTGATGTGTTCGCATTTTATGGATATGTACTACCTTTTTGTTCTTTGTTTAAAATTATTAACATTTGTCTAAGTATAAAATATTTGTTTCTACATCTACATTAATTTACTATAATTGTTATATATAATTGCTGCTTACCCAAGTATAAGGAGCACAACACAATGTAAAAAAAACAGTTTATTCCATCATAGAAATAGTAGCCGGGTTATAAGTCAACCTTATACACAAACACAAACAAGTAGGTTAAATGAAGCAGTTTCATAACAGGGAGGACGAGTTAAAGAATGCAAAATATGTTGCAAAATAATGACAACATTCACTAACTCTTTAACCTTTTAAAAACTTTTTAATAATTGTAACACAATTTATTTTATAAGGGAATACAACCTTAACTATAGGAATACTTAAAAAAGTCTTAATAGAATAATTAGACAATTAACTAAGCAACCAAGTGGTATATAAAGATGCAGGTTGCATAGTAAAATTATCTTGAAAAAGCCCGGGAGAGCCGGCTGACTTATTGGTATTATTTTGCTGTGGTTTTATGTTGTTTCCAGTGAAGAACAGAACTGTATAGTTGTTGGTACTGACTTCATCGAAATTTTTGTGGTTTACTGGTTCTACTTTAATAAATTTGGATTGCTTAAGAAACGCTGGTTCCTTTCCGTTTCCTGCTATTGTATTATGCTATCCATTCATAAATATATGGTAATAACACGCATAAATACAAAAGTGCACCACGGACATGCTGTTATACTGTGTGCCTCTGTGCAACTATAAAAAATGCTTTTAAAGAAATACCATCATCCTAATTGCTGGTCTTATTGAAACCAACAATCTCTCAGTAAGACTAAGAATAAATAGTTTCAAAACGTGATTGTGTTGTATTAGGCCATACAAAGGTGTGTAAGTATAATAGTGTGTTAGAGGATGTATAATATGCCAACTAAACAACCATAATGTTCTTCATAATTATAACAAAGCAACGCTAAATGGAAAATGTTAATTTCTTGTTAAGATACCCATAGGGCTAAACTCTATGTGATGGAAGTCCTTTAATTCAAGAGCCAATAATTTCAGTATACTTTTTATAGACACATACTCATTGAGGCCTGGGAAAATTCACCTTACAACTACCACTGAGTAGTATGTGCCCATTGAACAACTCCCCTTATTGCTATCAATGATCAGTATGCACTCATTACAAGATTCACCTCCTACCAACTCAGCAGTATGTGCCCACTGCACCATTAGTCTTACTGCTACCAATGGCAGTATGTACCCATTGTACCTTTCATTTTACTGCTACCACTGAGCATGTGCCCACTGCAGCATTCACTTTACTGCTACCACTGGGCAGTATGTGCCCATTGTACTATTCACCTTACTGCTACCACTGAGCAGTATGTGACCGTTGTACCATTCACCTTACTACTACTACTACTGAGCGGTATCTGCCTACTGCACCAAGCTCCTTACACCCACCACTGAGCAGTATGTGCCCATTGTACCATTCACCTTACTGGTAGCACTGGGCAGTATGTGTCCAATGCACCATGCACCTTACTGCTACCACTTAACAACATACATTCATTGTAGCATTCACCTTACTGCTACCACTGAGCAGTATGCATCCACTGCACCATTCTTTTACAATCACTCAGCTGTATGTATTCACTGTACCATTCACCTTACTACTAACACTGAGCAGTATTTGCCCACTGCACCACTGACCTTACTATCACTGAGCAGTATGTACCCATTGTTCAATTCACCTTACTGCTACCAATGAGCAATATGTGCCACTGCATCATTCACCTCACTGCTATCAGTGAGCAGTATATACCCACTGTACCATTCATCTTAATGATACCACTAGGCAGTATGTGCCCACTGTCCCATTAACCTTATCCCTACCACTGAGCAGAAGGTATCTGCTGCACCATTCCCCATCACTGAGCATTATGTACCCTCAACTACTATTCACCTTCCTGCTACCACTGAGGAGTATATACCCACTGTCACATTCACCTTACTGCCACTACTGAGCAGTATTTTCCCACTGCACCATTCAACTTACTGTTACCACTGACCAGTATGTGCCATTGCTACATTCCCCTTACCACTACCAAGGGGAAATATGTGCTTGTACCGTTCACCTTACAGCTACCACTGAGATGTATGTGTCCAATGCACCATTCACCTTCCTGGTACCAATGGATAGTATGTACACATTGTACCATTCACCTTACAGCTCTCACTGAGCAGTGTGTATCGATTGTACCATTCAGCTTACTGCAACCAGTGAGTAGTATGTGCCGACTGCACCAATCACCTTACTGCTACCATTGGGCAGTATGCATACATTGTACTGTTGACCTTACTGCTACCATTGGGAGCATGCATCCATTGTACCATTGACCTTACTGCTACCATTGAGCAGTTTGCACCCACTGTACAATTCACCTCACTGCTATCTCTAAGCAGTATGTGCCCACTTCACCATTCACCTCACTGCTAACTGACCAGTATGTGCCCTCTGCACCATTCACCTTACCGCTACCACAGAGCAGTATGTGCCCACTCACCATTCACCTTAATACTACCACTGACCAGTATGTGCCAACTGCACCATTCACCTTATTTCTGCCATTGGGCAGTATGTACCCATTGTACCATTCACCTTATGCTACCAGAGGGCAGTATGTGCTCACTACACCATTCACCTTACTGCTAAAATTGGATAGTAGGTATCCATTGCACCATTCACCTTGCTGTTACCACTAAGCAGTGTGTGCCCAGTGCACCATTCACCTTACTGCTACTACTGAGCAGCATGTCCCACTGTACCATTCAGCACACTGCTACCATTGGGAAGTATATACCCATTGTACCATTCACCTCATGCTACAAGAGAGCAGTATCTGCCGACTGCACCATTCACCTTACTGCTACCAGTGAGCAGTATGTGCCCTCTCACCATTCACCTTACTGCTAAAATTGAGTAGTCTGTATCAAATGCACCATTCACTTTACTGCTACCACTAAGCAGTGTGTGCCCAGTGCACCATTCACCTTACTGCTACCACTGAGCAGTATGTGCCCACTGTACCATTCAGTACACTGCTGCCATTGGGCAGTATGTACCCAGTGTACCATTCACCGTATACTACCACAGAGCAGTATGTGCCGAATGCACCATTCACCTTACTGCTACCAGTGAGCAGTATGTGCCCTCGAACCATTCACCTTACTGCTAAAATTGGGTAGTAGGTACCCATTGTACCATTCATCTTACTGCTACCTCTAAGCAGTGTGTGCCACAGCACCATTCACATTATTGCTACCACTGAGCAGAATGTGCCCACTGTACCATTCACCTTACTGCTAGCACTGGTCAGTGTTTGCCCACTGCAACATGCACCTTACTGCTACCACTGAGCAGTGTGTGCACACTGCACCATTAAACTTACTATCAATGAGCAGTATGTACCCAATGTACCATTCACCTTACTGCTACCACTGGGCAGTATGTGCCCACTGCACCAATAACCTTACTGCTACCACTGAGCAGTATGTACCCACTGTACCATTCACCTTACGACTACCACTGACCAGTATGTACCCAGTGTACCATTCACCTTATTGCTACCACTGACCAGTATGTTCCCACAGTACCACTGATCTTACTGCTACCACTGAGGAGTATATGTCCACTCACTTTACTACCACCACTGGGCAGTATTGTCCCCATTGTATCCTTCATTTTTTGCTATCACTGAGCAGTATTGTGCACACTGTACCATTCGCTTTACTGCTACTAGTGAGCCATATGTGCCCCCTGTACCATTCACCCTACTGCTATCACTGGGTGGTATGCGATCGCAACACAATTCACCCACTGTACCATTCACCTTACGAATACCACTGACCAGCATGTACCCACTGTACCTTTCACCTTACTGCTACCAATGAGCAGAACGTGCCCACTGTACCATTCACCATACTGATACAATTGGGCAGTATGTGCCCACTGAACTATTCACCTTACTGCTATAAATGAGCAATATGTACCCCTTGTACCAATTACCTTTCTGCTACCACTGAGCAGTATATGTTCCCACTGTAGCATTCACCTTACTGCTACCACTGAGCAATATGTGCCACTGCATCATTCACCTTACTGCTACCACTGAGCAGTATGTGCCCACTGCACCATTAACCTTACTGCTATCACTGCACAGTATGTACCCATTACACCATTCATCTTACTGCTACCACTGCATATGTGCCCACTGCACCATTCACCTTACTGCCACCCCAAGCGCTATTTGCCCAATCACCTGACTGTTACCACTGAGCAGAATTAGCCCACTGCACCATTCACTTTACTGCTACCACTGAGCTTTGCGTCCTCTGCATCAGTCACCTTACTGCTCTCAATGAGCAGTATGTACTCATTGTACCATTCACCTTAGTGCTAGCATTGGGCAGTGTGTACCCATTGTACCATTCACTTATTGCTAACACTAAGCAGTATGTGCCCACTGTACCATTCACGTTACTGCTACCACTGAGCAGTATGTGCCCACTGCACCATTGACCTTACTATCACTAAGCAGTATGTTACCATTGTACTATTCACCTTACTGCTACTAGTAAGCAGTATTTGCTCTGTGCACCATACACCTTACTGCTACCACTGAGAGGTATGTACCCATTGTACCATTCATCTTACTGCTTCCACACTAGGCAGTATGTGTCCACTGCACCATTCCCTTACTGCTATCACTGAACAATATGTACCCACTGCAGCATTCATCTTACTACAACTGGGTAGTATGGGCCACTTCACCATTCACCTTACTGCTATCACTGAGCAATAGGCACCCATTTTACCATTCACCCTACTGCTACTACTAGGTAGTATGTCCTCAATGCACCATTCACCTAAGTGCTACCAAAAAGCAGTATGTACCCACTGTACATTCACCTTACTGCTACCACTGAGCTTTATGTGCCCACTGTACCATTCACCTTAGTGCTATCATCTGGCAGTATGTACCCATTGTACCAATCACATTACTGCTACCACTGAGCTGTATGCACCCACTGTTCCATTCACCTTACTGCTACCACTGAGCAGTATGTGCCCACAGTACTATTCACCCTACTGCTAGCAGTGAGCAGTATGTGCCCATTGCACCATTCTTACTGCTAGCAATGGGCAGTATGTGCCCAACTGCACCACTCAACTTACTGATGGCAATGAGCAGTATGTACCCAATGTAACATTCACTTTACTGCTACCACTAAGCAGAATGTGCTCACTGCAACATTTCTTTTACTGCTACAAATGGGCATTAAGTACCATTGTACCATTCACCATACTATACCACTGAACAGTATGTACCCAAGGCACCAATCATCTTACCGCTACCACTAGGCAGTATGCATCCACTGCATCATTCCATTACTACTATCACTGAGCAGTAAGTACCAACTGTACCATTCACCTTACTACTAAAATAGGCTTTGTGCTCACTGCACCATTCACCTTATTGCTAACAATGAGCACCATGTGCTCACACCACCATTCAGCTTACTAACTTTGGGCAGTATGTACCCAGTGTGCCAATTATCTTACTACTACCACTGTGCAGTACGTGACTACTGCACCATTCACCTTACTGCTACCACTGAGCAGTATGTACCCATTGTACCATTCACATTACTGCTACCACTGAGCAGTATATACCCAGTGTACCATTCACCTTATTGCTATCACTGGGCACTATATGTCCACTGCACTATTCACCTTAGTGGTACCACTTCTACCATTCACATTAGTGCTACCATAGGGCAGCATGTGCCCACTGCAGCATTCGCCTTACTGCTATGACTAAGCAGTATGGACCCGTAATAACATTCACTTTACTGCTACCACTGAGCAGTATGTGCCCACTGCACCACTCCCCCTACTACTACCAATGGGCAGTATGTACCCATTGCACCATTCACCTTACTGCCAGCACTGAGCCGTATCTGCCCAGTGCACAATTCACTTTAATGCATGGACACACACTGCTCAGTGGAAGCATCATTCACCTTACTGTTACAAATTAGCAGTATGTACCCACTGTACTATTCACCTTACCGCTTCCACTGAGCAGTATGCATCATCTACACCATTCACCTTACTGTTACCACTGGGCAGTATGCCCTATTGTGCCATTACCTTAGTGCTACCACTGAGCAGTATGTGCCCTATGTACCATTCGTCTTACTGCTACAACTGAAGAATATGTGCCCACTGCACTTTTCACTTTACTGCTACTACTGAGCAATATGTACCCACTGTACTCTTCATCTTACTGCTGACATTGGGCAGTATGCTCCATTATGCCATCACCTGACTGCTACCACTGAGCAGTATGTCCCCAATGCACCATTCACCTTACTGCTACCACTGAGGAATATGTGCCCACTGCACCATTCACTTTACTGCTACTACTGAGCAGAATGTACCCACTGCACTATTCATCTTACTGGTAACATTGGGCAGTATGTAATCATTGTACATTCACCTTATTGCTACAATTGGAAGGTATATGCCCACTGCACCATTCCCCTTATTGCTACCACTGAGCAGTATGTATGATTGCACCATTCACCTTACTGCTACCACTAGGCAGTATCTGACCACTGTACCATTCACCTCACTGCTATCACTTCACCGTATGTACCCATTACACCATTCACCATACAACTACCACTGAGCAGTATGTGCCCACTGTACTATTCAGCTTACTGCTGCCACTTTGCAGTATGTACTCATTCTACCATTCACCGTACTGCTACCACTGGGCAGTGTGTGTCCAATGTACCATTCAGCTTACTGCTATCACAGGGCAGTATATGCCCACTGCAGCATTAACCTTACTGCCACTACTGAGTAGTATGTACCCATTATACCATTCACCTTACGGTTACCACTAAGCAGTATGTGCCCATTGTACAATTCATCTTGCTGCTACCATTGGGCAGTATATGCCCACTGGACATTTCACTTTACTGTTATCACTAAGCAGTATGTACCCACCGTAACTCTCACCTTACTGCTACCACTGAGCAGTATGTAGCAACTGCACCATTCACCTTACTGCTATGACTAAGCAGTATGTATCCATTGTAACATTCACTTTACTGCTACCACTGAGCAGTATATGCCCAGTGCACCAGTCACCTTACTGCTACCAATGGGCGGTATCTACTCACAGTACCATTCACCTTACTGCTAGCACTGATCCGTATGAGCCCAGTGCACAATTCACTTTAATGCATCGACACATATTGCTCAGTGGTAGCACCATTCACCTTACTGCTATGGTTGGGCAGTATGTACCGATTTGTACCATTTACCTTACTACTACCACTTACCTCACCTTACTCCTACTATTGGGCAATATGTACCCATTGTACCACTTTCGTTAATGCTATCACTGAGCAGTATTTGCCCACTGCACTTTCACCTTACTGCTACTACTGGGCAGTATGTGCCCACTGCACCATTCACCTTACTGCTACCACTGAGCACTATGTACCCAATGTGCCATTTGCCTTAGTGCTACCACTGAAAAGTATGTGCCCACTGCACTTTCACCTTATTGCTACCACTGAGCAGTATGTACCCACTCCTCATTACCTAGAGGAAAACAGTTTTTGTACTTACTTTTCTCACTTGCTTAGAGAAAAACAGCACTTGTACTCACTTTCCTCACTTATCTAGAGGAAAATAGTTTTTATTCAGGCATGTCCAAGGGTCAGTTCCCAGTGTTCTCTCCTGTCTATCTGATGAATCTGGGCATCTTGAGGCAATGTAGAAATTGCCTCATGCACACAGACGACCCTCTCCTCCTGCCACCCAACACTACAACCTATGAGAGATGCACTTATCTAGCCAAACTGGAGGTAAAGCTCTCTCCAACCAAGAATGAACTTGACAGTCACGAGGAGAAGGTAAACATTTGCACCAAACCCCACTCACTAACTCTACTCCACCAAAATCCACACATAGCAACACAAAAACATTTGCGGAGGTTCTAAATAGTAATCTGTCTAAGCAACAGAGACCTCCAAAGCAGAAACACAAGCAACCTCCATCCCCCAACACAACCCGAATGACATATAGCCCACAGACTCAGTGTGCCACTCAACCACAGCCAATATGGCAAAACAACGTACCCAACACACTAGTCATAGGTGACTCTATAGTCAGGCACACTGATGTCCCACTCACCAGGCTAAACAAGGAGGTTACTGTCAGCTGCCTGTCGGGTACCAGGATCCGCCACATAACCCATGCACTCAGGTCACTACACAGGTACAAATATGACTGTCATTGTCCATGTTGGTGAGAATGACTTGAGACATACCTCCCTGGACTACATGAAAAGAGACCTGGAAGAGTTCTCCGATCTTGTAGCCCAAGCAGGTATGACCCTAGCCCTGAGTAGCATTTTGCCATTGCCCAGAATGATACCGCAGTACAAGGACAAAATGATTGACTTCAACAATTGGCTAAGCTTCTGGTGTCATTCTAAGGGGATCTAGTATCTGTCTGCTTGGGATGACATGGTCAACAGACCACGATGCTTTGCCACAGATGGCCTGCAACTGTCGCCCCTGGGATTCCGGATACTGGCTAAGGCTCTTGTTGCCCCTATAGTGCCTTTTTTAGGAAAGGTTCAAATAACAAATTCATCACTAACAGGAACAGGCAAGCAAAAACTGAGGGTAATGCTACTCAATGCTTGAAGTCTAAATCTCAAATGCACTCACTCGAAGCACTCCTTAAAATGGAGAACATCAATATCTGTGTAGTGACTGAGACCTGGTTCAAGGCTCCAGACAGCACCCCTGCACCACCAGGCTATAACTCATACCACACTTTTCGGCCATGTAACCTGGACCGAAACACCTAAGGCGGAGGTGTGTCCATATTCATTAAGGATATCCACACCTCCAGGCTTGTTGCTCAGCATAATGCATCTGAGGTTATCCAAGTGCAACTAACTCTGGGCAAAACTGCAATCCAAATTGTAGCTTGCTACAGATCCCCCACCATGCCCCAGGATTCCCACTCCTCTTTTCTTGATGTACTGGAAAATATTAGGGTTCAACCAAACACCCTAATAATGAGCGACTTCAACTACCCCACCATTAACTGGGAAAACTACTCATGTACCAACTCCTTAGCTCAACGCTTTCTGAAATTCATAAACTCCAATGCCCTGGATCAACTTATCCACACCCCCACCAGGGACAACAATACCCTAGACCTAATCATTACCAACAAGAGTGACTGGTGTTCCACACCTGAAATCAACTCCTCGTTGGTCCGATCCAACCATAAGGCAATCACCCCTGATATCCACATCCCGCCCCCACCCCCCATTAAGGAAACCATGGTAAAAAATTTCTCCAAAGCCAACTTCATGCTTCTTAAGACAGAAGTAGTGAACTTCATGACACCCATCCAGATGGACAATACAGTTACAACTGCTGAATCCTACACAAATGCACTCTGTAAGCACTTACACGAGTGCATGGATCGTGCTATCCCAAATAGAACCAAGACACTATCCTCCAAAAAAAGGAAGCCAATCTGGTGGTCCCCTGCCATAAACAAACTGTACAACAGAAGGAAGAATCTATTGCAAAAGAGAGTAAAATCCCATGAGTGGAGGAGCGCCCTGGTCAGCCTCAGTAAGAAGCTGAGATCCCTTAGAAGGTCCTCCAAAGCTAGCTACGAAAACAAAATTGCCACTAATTCTAAGGACAACCACAAAGCATTCTATAGCTATGTCAAGAATCTCGATGGCAACACCCAGATCTAGGAGTTACAGCACAACGGCACGAAAATTACAGAACCAACTGATATTGCCAACATCCTGGCTGATAGGTTCAGTGCTAACTTTACCCCCTCCACCCCCTAAAGGGCCCATATCTATATAGGAAGAATGCAGAGTCCCTGTAATCACAACTACGCAGGTAAAAGCTGCACTCTCTAAAGCCAGAAACACAGCATCCATGGGACCGGACAACATCCCAGACTACGTTTTACATGAACTTCAGAACAAACTGGCTCCCCACTTAAGCACCATGTTCAATAATAACCTTGCATCAGGCTTTGTGCCCACTGAATGGCGTACAGCAACAGTTATCCCACTCCACAAAGGGGGAGCCACCACTGATCCCGGGAACTATCAACCTATTAGCCTGACTAGTCTGGTCTGCAAGGCCATGGAACTCATAAACAATGACATTGGTAATCTCCAAACTCTGGATCCCACCCAGTTTGGGTTTGTGAAAGGCAGATCATGCCTCCTGAACCTGATTGACTTCTTTGAGGCAGTCACCAAAGCCGTAGATGAGGGTAAGGTGGTTCACACAGCCTATGTTGACCTCGCCAAGGCTTTTAACGCCATCCCCCATTCTGGAATTATAGCTAAACTCACTAAACTAGGTATAAATCCCTACGTCACAAGATGCTCACTGACAGAGCCCACACTGTAAAAGTTGCAGACTCCAAATCTGACTTCAAAGCAGTGACAAGTGGAGTACCAGAGGGTTCCGTCCTGGGACCTCTCCTGTTTGGTATCTACTTCTCTGAAGTACAGGCTAACACAGAAGGCCTCTGGCTATTGAAGTTCGCAGATGACTGCAAACTAGGAGCTATAGTTAAGTCCCCAAATGATGTGGACATCCTACAGAAGGGCTTCGCTGAGACAGATGCCTGGTGTCAGAGCCATGGCCTCAAGCTCAATGCCAAAAAGTGCAGTGTCATCCCCTTTGGTAAAAACTCTGTACCTATGAACTACCACATAGACAGCAATCTACTTAACACCGAATGTGTGATAAGAGACCTTGGGACCCAAGTGGAAGTAGTCTCTCCTTTGATAGTCACATCGCCACAGTAGTCAGGAAGTCCTTCTACGTGGCACACCTCATTGTAAAAGGGTTCTCTCATCCAAGAAAAAAAGGGCCTAAGTAAGCCTAGCCAACAAGGTTCCCTGGCTTACGCCACCCAAGAATGTTATTTTCCTGTGCCCCTGTTGAGCAGAGCCACCGAAGTGATCTCCGGAGTGTAATTCCTATTTCTCATCCACTTATCAAGATTTTTCTTGAAAAGTGCTAATGAGGAACTTTGCTTGACATAGATGGGTAGCTTGTTCCAGAGTATGGGAAGTCTCTGGGACAGGAATCTATCTCTCCAACATGTCCTGTTTATTGTGGTGACAAGGTTTAGGTCCCTAGAGCGTGTAGCTCGGAGGGACTGGGATTTCTTTAGGTGTAGCATGTCCAACAGCTCTGGGTTTGACATAGCTTTATATGTTAGGCAGAGATCACCTCAGAGTAGGCGATATGCTATGGAGTAAAGCTGGAGTTTTTTGAGATGGTCAGTGTAGGGCATCTGTTTGAGGCCAGTAATCCTCTTTATGACATACTTCTGTGGCCTTTCCAGCTGCTGCAGATGTCTTGTGAGGTACATTCCAAAAGAGGCGTTGTACTCTATAATGGGTCTAATGAGTGTCGAGTAGAGGGAAACAATTACCTCTTTTTCCTAGATGAGAACCCTTTTGTGATGGTGTGCCACGTAGAAGGATTTCCTGACTACTGTGGCGATGTGATTATCAAAGGAGAGACTACTGTCCACCTGGGTCCCCAGGTCTCTTATCACACATTCAGCATTAAGTAGACTACCACCTATGTGGTAGTTTACGGGTACAGAGTTTTTACCAAAGGGGATGTCAATGCACTTTTTGGCATTGAGCTTGAGGCCATGGCTCTGACACCAGGCACCACTGTAACATTCACCTTATTGCTACCACTGAGCAGTATGTGTCCACTGCAGCTTTCTCCTTACTGCTAACATTCACTTTACTGCTACAGCTGAGCAATATGTACTGATTGTACCATTCACCTTACTGCTTCCTTTGGGCATGTACCCATTGTGCCATTCACCTCACTGCCACCAGTGAGCAGTATGTGCTCATTGTACCCATTGTCCTTACTGATACCAATGAGCAGTGAGTACCCAAGGACCCATTCACCTTACTGATATCACTGGGCAGTATGTACCCATTGTACCATTCACCTTACTGCTGCCATATGGTAGTATGTATTCATTGTACCATTCACCTTAATTCTACCACTGAGCAATATTTACCTACTGCACCATTCACTTTACTGCTACCACTGATTTGTATGAGCCCACTGCATTATTCACCTTACTGCTAACACAGAGTAGTGCATTCACAATGCATCACTCACCTTACTGCTACCACTGAGCATTATCTGCCATCTGTAGCATTTACTTCACTGTTAACACTGGCCAGTACATGACACTGCACCATTTAACTTACAGCTACCACTGAGCAGTATGTACTCACTGTACTGTTCACTTTGTTACCACTGAGCAGTATGTACCCACTGTACCATTCACCATACTACTACCATTGGGCAGCATCTACCCAGTGTACCATTCATCTTACTGCTAGCAATGGGCAGTATGTACTCATTCTTCCATTCGCTATACTGCTACAAATGAGCAGTGTGCACCCACTGCACCAGTCACCTCAAAGCTGCCATTGGACAGTTATGTACCTACTGTACCATTCACCTCATGTTGCCATTGAGCAGTGTGTGCCCACTGCACCAATCACCTTACTGCTACCACTGACCAGTATCTGCCCACTCACCATTCACCTTACTGCTACCACTGGGCAGTATATGTATCCATTGTACCATTCACTTTATTACTATCACTGGGTGGTATGTTTCCACTGCACTACTACCCTTACTTCTACCAATGGGCAGTATGTACACATTGTACCATTCACCTTATTGCAACCACTGAGCAGTATGTGCCCACTTGCACCATTCACCTTAGTTACCAGTGAGCTGTATGCACCCATTGCACCAATCACCTTACTGCTATCTCTGAGCAGTATGTGCCCAATGCATCATTCTCCTTATTGCTGTCAATGGGCTGTAAATACCCATTGTAACACTCATCTGTTACCACTGAACAGTATGTGCCCACTGCAGCATTCACCTTACTGAAACCATTGGGGAGTATGAACATATTTTACCATTCACCTTACAGCTACCACTGAGCAGTATATGTATCCGTTGTCCCATTCACCTTAGGGTTATCACTTAGCAGTATGTGCCCACTGCACCATTCACCTTACTGCTACCACTGAGCAGTATGGGTCCAATGCTCCATTCACCTTACTGCTACAACTGGGCAGTATGTACACATTGTACTTTCACCTTACTCCTACCAGTGAGCAGTATGTGCTCAATGTACCATTCACCTTACTGCTACCACTGAGCAATGAGTACCCACGGACCTGTATACCTTACTGATAGCATTAGGCAGTATGCACCCATTGCAACCTTCACCCAACAGCAACCATTGGGTAGTATGTAAACTTTGTAGCATTCAGCTTAATGGTACCACTGAGGAGTATGTGCCCACTTACTATTCACTCTAATGGTAGCATTGAGCAGTATGTACCCATTGTACTATTCAATTTACTGCTACCTAAGGTAAGTATGTACCAACTGTACCATTCATCTTACTGCTACCAATGAGCAGTATGTGCTAACTACACCATTCACTTTACTGCTACCACTGAGCAGAATGTACTCAGTGCACCATTCACCTTACTACTGCCATTGAGCAGTATTTACTCGCTGTACCATTCACCTTACAGCTACCACTGAGCACTATGTACCTACTGTACCATTCACCTTACTGCTACCATTGGACAGTGTGTACCCATTGCACCATTTGCCTTAATGTTACCACTGAGCACTATGTGCTTACTGCACCATTCACCTTACTGCTATCACTGAGCAGTATGTACACATTGTACCATTCACCTTACTGCTATCACTGGGCAGTATGTATCCATTGTACCAATCAGCTTATTGCTATCACTGGATGGTATGTGTCCAATGCACACTTCACCTTAGCACTATCTACGCAATGTACCATTCACTTTAATGCCATCACTTGGCAGTATGTACTCACTGTACCATTCACCTTACTGCTACCACTGAGCAGTATGTACCCATTGTACCATTCACTTTATTGCTGTCACTGGGTGGTGTGTGTCCAATGCACAATTCACCTCAGCGCTATTATTGAGTACTATATACCCATTGTACCATTCACCTTACTGCTACCATTAGGCAGTATGTGCCCACTGTACCACTCACCTTACGGCTACCAAGGAGCAGTACTGGTCCATTGCACCTTACTGGTACCATTGGGGATTATGTACATATTGCACCATTCACCTTACTACCAATTAGCAGTAAGTACCTACTGTACCATTCACCTTACTGCGACCATTGAACAGTATGCACCCACAGACTTATTCAAATTACTGCTACCGTTAAGCAGTATGTACTCATTGTACCATTCACCTTACTACTACCACTGGGCAGTATGTACCCATTTTACCATTCACCTTAATGCTACCATTGAGCACTATGTGCTCACTGCACCATTCACCTTACTACTACCACTGGGCAGTATGTACCCATTTTACCATTCACCTTAATGCTACCATTGAGCACTATGTACCTACTGTACCACTCACCTTACTGCTACCATTGGACAGTGTGTACCCATTGTACCATTTGCCTTAATGTTACCACTGAGCACTATGTGCTTACTGCACCACTCGCCTTACTGCTATGACTAAGCAGTATGTACACATTGTACCATTCACCTAACTGCTACCAGTGGACAGTATGTATCCATTGTACCAGTCACCTTATTGCTATCACTGGATGGTATGTGTCCAATGCACACTTCACCTTAGCACTATCTACGCATTGTACCATTCACCTTAATGCCATCACTTGGCAGTATGTACTCACTGTACCATTCACCTTACTGCTACCACTGAGCAGTATGTACCCATTGTACCATTCACTTTATTGCTGTCACTGGGTGGTGTGTGTCCAATGCACAATTCACCTCAGCGCTATTATCGAGCACTATATACCCATTGTACCATTCACCTTACTGCTACCACTAGGCAGTATGTGCCCAATGTACCACTCAGCTTACGGCTACCATGGAGCAGTATTGGTCCATTGCACCTTACTGGTACCATTGGGGATTATGTACATATTGCACCATTCACCTTACTACCAATCAGCAGTAAGTACCCACTGTACCATTCACCTTACTGCGACCATTGAACAGTATGCACCCACAGACTTATTCAAATTACTGCTACTGTTAAGCAGTATGTACCCATTGTACCATTCACTTTACTACTACCACTTGGCAGTATGTACCCATTTTACCATTCACCTTAATGCTACCACTGAGCACTATGTGCTCACTGCACCATTCACCTTACTGCTACCACTGAGCAGTATCTGCTCACTGCATCATTTAGCTTACTACTACCACTGGGCTTTATGTGCCCACTGTAGCATTCACCTTACTGCTATCACTGGGCACTATGTGTCCACTGCACCATTCACCTTACTGCTATCACTAAGCAGTATTTGCCCTCTAGATAATATGCCTTACTACTACCACCGAGCAGTATATGCCCATAGTACCATTCAATTTACTGCTACCACTGGGCAGTATGTCTCCACTGCATCATTCACCTTACTCCTGTCAAAGGGCAGTATGTACCCACTGTAACACTCAGCTCGTGCCACTGAGCAGTACACACCTATTACAGCATTACCTTTACTGCTACCACTGAGCAGTATGTACCCACTGTACCATTCACCTTACTACTATCACTGAGCAGCATGTATCCATTGTAACATTCATCTTACTGCTACCAATAAGCAGTATGTGCCCAGTACACCATTCATCTTACTGCTGCCACTGAGCAGTATTTACTCACTGTACCATTCATCTTACTGCTACCACCGAGTAGTATGTACCGATTTTGGCATTCACCTTACTGTTACCACTGGGCAGTATGTACCATTCACCTTATCACTATAACTGAATAGTATGTCCCATTGTACCATTCACCTTACTGCTACCACTGAGCAGTATGTGCCCACTGCACCATTCACCTTACTGCTACCATTGGGCAGTATGAATATATTGTACCATTCACCTTACTGCTACCACTGCACAGTAAGTGCCCACTGCACCATTCACTTTAATATCATTCAGTAGTATGTAACCATTGATCAGACGTTGTTAATCTTCATTCCATTCATCACTGATGGGTTCGGTTCCAAGCCCTCAGAACCTAGTCAGCCTTATACCAAAGCTCGCACCAGCCAAAACCTCTCAAGCTAAGATTTACCCATAATCCCTTTCTCCCTGTTACCTGAGATCTCATTTGCCTCATTGCCATAAAACTGCTTTCAAGCCAGCTCTCAGCAAAATACCCAAAAATATCAAAGACTTAGCTCTAAATAGAGAAGTGTTTTTCAGATAGTGTATTACTTAGCTTCATCTATACTTTCCTGCACCTGGGTATCGCTAGTCTTCTTTCCAACTTTCCTGTCAACTACCGCTCCCACCAAGCATCTACTGGCAACAGCCTTGCATTACATCCTCTCTTTGGCACATCACCTGGGAATATCCATAAACTGGGAAAAGTCCACTCTAACTCCAACGCAGACCCTGGAGTTTATAGGGTTAATGTTCAATACTCACTCTTGCTTGATCTCTCTCTCTCCCGGATCACAGGCTTCAAAGACAAAGGTTCCAGCTCAGAGTGATACTGTGTCACGACTTGGTTCCGGCTCGACAGGTCCTGCAGCTGTTAGGGTCAATGGCAGCATTTATATATATATATATATATATATATATATATATATATATATAGATATATATATATATATATATATATATATATATATATATATATATATATATATATATATATATATACTACCCCTTGCAAGGTTTCACACGAGACTCTACAGTGGCTTTTGTTGACCCTATGGTATCCGAATCAACAACCGTTGCTTCCAAAATTCGTATTACAATTTGGTGCAAACTGGATCTTTCTTGGTGGATGAAGCCTGACACAACCCTTTGGAGCCAACCTTTCCATCCCCTTTAACCCAGTGCCATTGTGACCTATGAAATAAAGAACATTCTTAACAAGAATTTGAGTATTTTTAGAACTGACAATGATATATTTCAGGCAGTGGGTGATAAATCTTTGTTTTCAACCAAAGCTGGCCGCAACTTGAAATTAACCTTAGAAGGTAGTTCAACCTTTAGAAGTAATAAGAAAAATGAATGTACCAAAGCCTGTGGACGCTGCTCACAATGCAACTTCACTTTACAGGCAAACAGTGTGGTTTTAGACAATAGGACCAGAGATGCAGTGTTTTTTAAGAAAGGCAATTGCCTTACCAATAAGTTAGTATAATTGGCTAAGTGCAACACCTGTGCAGGGTTTTATGTTGGAAAGACTGAGAGGGCTTTCAAGTCCAAGATTTACGAACACTTGTATGAAATAAAAAATGAAAAGGAAACTAATGCCCTGTACAGGCACAGTAAAGTGTGCAACAACTTTTCTGGTTTTAAATTTGGTATCCTGGATGTCATCCAAATAAACCCTAGGGGCAGGGATTGGAAGAATATTTTGAACAAAAGAGAACTTGTGGCAATTGAGGTTGGCTGCCAACTTGTACCCTGGTTTGAATGCGTTTATATCTATTGTAACAGCCTTAAAAGAAAAAGCTGGGAAATATAATATAAAATAACCTTGACATCTGCACAAATTTTAAAGTTGGTATTTTTATTATAGATAGATTATATAAGTTTTTAATAATAGTTTTACATCAAATGGCTAATATAAAGTTTAGTATATATGTTTTTTCACTTTAAATAAGAATGGCAATTAGTAATTATTTATTAATTTATTCAAGTGAGATGAAAGTGATTGGTGTGTATTTAACCTATTACGTTTTTGGTGCATTTAAAAACTTGGCTGCTTGCACCTCTTGTTCTGATAAAGTCAACTTTTATTGATGAAAGCGCTCAACCTGGTAATAAAAACAGTGTGATTTCCATTTGTCCTGCTGGTTATTTTTATGGTACAAGTGTTGGTCTTTGCACCAGTTTTGCCACCATTCTGGTTCCTAGTGGCTTTTGTTGACCAAATGGTATCTGAATCAACAACTGTTGTCTTTCCAGATTCGTATTAAAATTTGGTGCAAACTGGATCTTTCTTGGTGGATGAAGCCTGACACAACACTTTGGAGCCAACCTTTCCATCCCCCTCAACCCAGTGCCATTGTGACCACGGATGCTTCTCTGATAGGTTGGGGGGGGGTCCATTATCAGGGAATGACTGTCCAAGTCACATAGTCTGATTTAGAGGCCAATCTGCATATACATGTTCTAGAACTGAGGGCAGTGCTCTTAGCGTTGCAAGCATTCAGACTGCCTTCCTCCGGGAAGAGTTGCTATCCAATCAGACATGTCAGTAGTTTGGTACATCAACAAACAAGGAGGAACCAAGTCCTGTCCCCTATGCTGAAAGGCCATGAGAGTTTGACAATGGGCAATAGCTTCCAAACGCTTTCTGACAGTAATGCACATCCTGGGGAACTCCAACGTGATTGCAGACAAATTGAGCAGGTGCATTCTCCTGCCTCGAGTAGTCCCTCGACCCCAACTTAGTGGCAAAGATCTTCATCCACTGCGGCCAGACTTGCTGCGACCTATTCGCCTTCCCATCCAACCACAAGTGCAGCAACTATTTCACCCTGATTCCCCCGCAGGGGGAGCCCCAAAGGGACGCACTTATCCACAATTGGCCATCAGGACTTCTTTATGCTTATCCTCCCATTCCTCTAGTTCTGAAGAAAGCTTTTCGGTTGTAAAGCAAAATAATCCTAATAGCCCCCTTTTAGCCTCAATAGGTATGGTTCCTCTTTCTCTGGCCTCATCTTCTTTGTAGACCGTGGATCTTGGATCCAACTCCATATCTGATCTCACCCTGAAGGGTTGAGCCACCCGAACTTGTTCAGCCTCAAGCTCACAGCTTGGCTTCTCCACTTCCAATGAATGCCAGGCATTGTAATCTTTCCGCTCCAGTACGTGACATTATTCTGGCTTCACATAAACCAACCACCAGAAAACTTTATGCTGAGAAATGGAAAAGATTTTTCATTTGGTCTAGACAGAGTTGGATCCCTTTTCTGCACTCATCTCTGCTGTACTCCAGTACCTATTTAATTTTTTCAAGGAGGGCGCCACAGCTTCAACTATTCGTGTCCATTTAGCTGCCATTTCAAATTTTCATAATGGTTTCGGTAACTCCTCTTTAATCTCTCATCATCTAAGCAAAACCTTTTTGAAAAGGCTCTATCATTCAAGACCTCCAGTTAAGCAGCCCATAGAACTCTGGAGTCTCACGCTTGTCTTGCAATCTTTGACAAGGCCCCCCTGCAAGCCAGCAGCCATGTGTGACATCAAGTTTCTATCCTGGAAATCCCTCTTTCTGGTGGCTATTACTTTGGCCAGACGCATTTCCAAGCGCCAACCTCTTTGTACCAAACATCCTTATCTGATTTTTCATAAGGACAGAGTATCACTACGGACGAATCCTTCCTTCCTGCCCAAAGTAATTTCCGAGCTCTCCATTAATCAGACTATTAATTTGCCTGTGTTGTTTTCCTAACTTTTCAACAAGGGAAAATATTGTTTACATTTACTGGATGTTCATAGACAACCGAGGTTTTACTTAGACAGGACAAAAACGATCAGGAAATCAGACCAGTTATTTTTTTTTTCTGGTCCAAAAATGTGAAAGTCAGTTTCTAAAGTGACTATCCAAATGGCTCCGAGACTGTATAACTTTCATTTATAACCTAGACAGGAAATCTGTCCCACCAAACATCAGGGCTCACTCCACCAGATCAATAGCAACGTCTGTGGGGTTCCACTCCAGAGTTTCAATGGACGACATCCGTGCAGCAACTACGTGGGCTTCCCCCCATATCTTTATCACTCATTACAATTTGGATCTGGTCTCTAAGGGAAGGGTGGCCTTTGGTTCAATGGTGCTCAGGAATGTTCTTCCTTAGGGCCATCCATGGATATAAGGTAGCTGGGGACTCTGTCCCATCAGTGATGAATGGAATGAAGATTAACATCATCAGATAAATAAGTTATGTCTTACCATAACATTCCATCTGTGTTGATCTTCATCCATTCATCACATTCCACCCACCTTCCTCCTCCTAGATGCTCCTGGGGGATATTTGGGTCCACTTCCTGGACTAAGGCTTTTGCTTGGAGACAGCCTCTGCTTTACCTGTTAGGGCAAACTCGATCTGAGGTAACAGGGAAAAGGGGATTATGGGTAAATCTTAGCTCAAGAGGTTTTTCCTGCCGCGAGCCTTGGTACAAGGCCAATATGGTTCCGAGGGCTCAGAACTGAACCCATCAGTGAGGAATGGATGAAGATCAACAATACAGATGGAACATTACGGTAAGACATAACTTCTTTTTCCATTCACTTTACTGCTACCATTGGCCAGTATGTACCCATTTCACCATTCACCTTACCTTACTGCAACCACTAAGCGGTATGTGCCCACTGCATCATTCATCTTACTGTTATCAATGAGCAGTAGGTACCCCTTCTAACATTCACCTGCTACCACTGAGCATTATGTGTGCACTGCACTATTACCGTTACTGCTACAAATGGGCAGTATGTACCCATTGTACTACTCACCTTCCTGCCACCGCTGAGCAATATGTGCTCACTGTACCATTCACCTTACTGCTACCACTGAGCAGTATGTGTCCACTGCACCAGTCATCTTGCTGCTACCACTGAGCAGTATGTTCCCACTGCACCATTTCATCTTACTGCCACTATTGGGCAGTATGTACATATTGTTCCATTTGCTGTACTGCTACCACTGAGCAGTATGTGCCCATTGTACTATTCATCTTACTGCTACCACTGGGTAGTATGTAGACATTGTACCATTCATCTTATGCTACCATTGAGCAATATGTGCCCACCCACCATTCACCTTACTGCTACCATTGGTCATTATGTACCGACTATACCATTCACCTTATTGCTATCACAAGGCAGTATACACCTACTGCATCATTAACCTTACTGCTACCCCTGAGCATTATATGAACACTGCAACATTCACTTTACTGCTATACCTACATAGTATATGCCCATTGCACCAATCACCTTACTGCTACCATTGGGCAGTATGTGCACATTTTATCATCTACCTTACTGCTACCTCTGAGCAATATGTACCCACTACACCCTTCACCTTACTGCTAATACTGAACAGTATGTACCCACTTAACCATTCACCTTACAGCGACCATTGAGCAGTATGCACCCATTGTACCATTCTGCTTATTACTACCACTGGGCAGTATGTACCCATTGTATCATTCACCTTAATGCTACCAAAGAACACTATCTGCACACTGCCCCATTCACCTTATTGCTACCACTGGGCTTTATGTACCCAATGTACCATTCACCTTACTGGTATAATTGGCCAGTATGTGTCCAGTGCATCACTCACCTTACTGCTACCACTGAGCAGTATGCCCCCACTGCATCACTCACCTTATTGCTACCACTGAGCAATATGTGCCCATTGTTCCATTCTCATTACTGCCACCGTTGGGCTGTTCCATTCTCATTACTGCTACCATTGGGCTGTATGCACACATTGTACCATTCACCTTACTCCTAACTACTGAGCAGTATGTACCCATTGTACCATTCACATTACTGCTACCACTGAGCAGTATGCATCCAGTGTACCATTCACCTTAGTACTAGCACTGGGAAGTACATGCCCACTGCATGTTGCATCTTATTCCTTCCACTCAGCAGCATATAACCATTGTAGCATTCACCTTTCTACCAGTGAGCAGTGTGTACCCATTGTACCATTCACCTTACTGCTACCACTGAGCAGTATGTTTCCACTGCACCATTCACCTTACTGCTACCACTGAGCAGTACGTTTCCACTGCACCATTCACCTTACTGCTACCACTGGGAAGTATGCATCCATTGCACCATTCACCTTACTGCTACAATTGAGCAGGATGTACCCACTGTACCAGTTGCCTTGATGCTACCAATGAGCAGAGTCTGCCCACTGCACTTCACCTTACTGCTACCACTGAGCAGTATGTGCCCACTCTACCATTCACCTTACTGCTACTGATGAGCAGTATGTACATATTGTTCCATTCACCTTACTGCTACCGCTAGGCAGTATGTACTCATTGTAGTGTTCACCTTATACTACCACTGAGCAGTAAGTGCCCACTGCTCCATTCACCCTAGTGCTACCACTGAGTAATATGTTCCCATTCACCTTACTGCTACCATTGGGCAGTATGTACCCACTGTGCCATTCACCGTACTGCTACCACTGAGCAGGGTGTGTCAACTGCACCATTCCTCTTACTGCTATCATTGGGTAGCACATACACATAGTACCTTTCTCCTTACTGCTACCACTGAGTAGTATGTACCCATTTTGCATTCACCTTACTGCGACCACTGGGCAGTATGAACACATTGTACCATTCACCATAGCACTATCCCTGAATAGTATGTACCCATTGCACCATTCACCTTACTGCTACCACTGAGCAGTATGTGCCCACAGCACCATTCACCTTACTGCTACCACTGGGCAGTATGTACATACATATTGTACTATTTACTTTACTGCTACCACTGCACAGTAATTCACCATTCACTTTACTGCTATCATTGAGTAATATGTAACCATTGTACCATTCACGTTACTGCTACCATTGGCCACTATGTACCCATTGCACCATTCACCTTACTGCTACCATTAAGTGATATGTGCCCACTGCATTATACATCTTACTACTATCAATGGGCAGAATGTACCCGTTGTAACATTCACCTACCACTGAGTAGTGTGTGTGCACTGCACCATTACTGTTAGTGCTACAAATGGGCAATATGCACCTACCCATTGTACTATTCACCTTCCTGCCACCCCTGAGGAGTATGTGCTCACTGCACCATTCACCTTACTGCTACCACTAAGCAGTATGTGTCCACTGCATCATTCATGTTGCTCCTACCACTGAGCAGGATGTTCCCACCACACCATTTCATCTATCTGCTACTACTGACAGTATGTACAGATTGTTCCATTCGCCTTACTGCTACCACTGAGCAGTATGTGCCCATTGTACCATTCATCTCACTGCTACCACTGGGCAGAATGTAGCCATTGTACCATTCATCTCACTGCTACCACTGGGCAGTATGTAGCCATTGTACCATTCATCTCACTGCTACCACTGGGCAGTATGTAGCTATTGTACCATTCACCTTATGCTACCACTGGGCAGTATGTGCCCACTCGTTCACCTTACTGGTACGATTGGGCATTATGTACCGACTGTACCATTCAGCTTATTGCTATCACAGGACAGTATGTACCCACTGTATCATTAACCTTACTGCTACCACTGAGCAGTATGTGTCCAGTGCAACATTCAGTTTACTGCTATACCTACATAGTATATGCCCATTGCACCTTTCACCTTACTGCTACCATTGGCCGATATGTACACACTGTACCATTCACCTTACTGCTACCTCTGAGCAGCATGTACCCACTGCACCATTCACCTTACTAACATTGACTCACTTAACTATTCACCTTACAGCTGCCATTGAGCAGTATGTACCCACAGTACCATTCAGCTTACTACTACCATTGGGCAGTATGTACAATAGGGTACATACTGCATAATAGTAGTACCATTCAGTTTACTACCACCATTGGGCAGTATGTACCGTATTGTACCATTCACCTTAATGCTACCAATAATCACTATGTGCACACTGCATCATTCACATTCTTGCTACCACTGAGCAGTATGTGCCCACTGCACTATTCACCTTACTGCTACCACTGGGCTTTATATACCCAATGCACCATTCACCTTATTGCTATAACTGGCCAGTATGTGTCCAGTACACCATTCACATTACTGCTACCACTGAGCAGTATGTGCCCACTGCATCATTCACCTTACTGCTACCACTGAGAAGTATGTGCCCATTGTACCATTCTCATTACTTCTACCATTAGGCAGTATGTATACATTGAACTATTCATCTTACTCCTACCACTGAACAGTATGTACCCATTATACCATTAACCTTACTGCAATCACTTAGTATCTGCCCACTGCACTATTCACCTTTCTTTTACCACTAAGCATTAAGCATCCGTTGGACCATTCACCTTACTGGTGCCACTGAGCAGTGTGTGTCCACTGCACCATTTAGCAATATGTACCCATTGCACAATTTCCCTTTCTGCAACCACTGAGAAATATGTGCCCACTGCACCATTCACCTTACTGCTGCCATTGGGCAGTATGTGCCCACTGCATCATTCACCTTACTGCTATCAATGGACAGGATGTACCCATTGCACCATTCACCTTATTGCTACCACTGAGCAGCATGTATTCACTGCAGCATTCACCTTACTCCTACTACTGAACAGTGTGTGTCCACTGCACCATTTACCTTACTACTACCATTGGGAAATATGTACCCATTCTATCATTTGCCTTAAAGCTACCACTAAACAGTGTGTGCACTCTGCACTTTACCTTACTGCAAGTACTGAGTAGTGTGACCGTTGCACCATTTACCTTACTTCTACTACTGAGAAGTATATCTGTATTGTTCCATTCACCTTGCTGCTACCACAAAACAGTATGTACCAGTTGTACCATTCACCTCACTGCTACCACTGCGCAGTATGTACTCATCGTAGTGTTCACCTTATACTACCACTAAGCAGTATGTGCCCACTGCACCATTTACCCTTGTTCTACCACCAAGTAATATGTGCCAACTCACCATTCACCTTACTGCTACCATTAGGCAGTATGTACCTACTGTACCATTCACTTTACTGCTACCACTGAGTAGTATGTACCCTTTGTACCATTCACCTTACTGCTACCACTTAGCACTATGTGCCCACTGCAACATTAACCTTACTGCTATCACTGCACAGTTTGTATGCATTGTACCATTCAACTTACTGCTACCACTGAGCAGTATGTCACCAAAGTACCATTCACAGTACTGCTACCACTGAGCAGTGCGTGCCCACTCCACCATTCACCTTACTGCTACCATTGGACAGAATGTACATACACACTAATATTCACCTTACTGCTACCACTGAGTAGCATGTATCCAATGTACCATTCACCTGACTGCAACCACTGAGCAATATGTGCCCACTCCATCATTCACCTTACTGCTATCAATGAGCAGCATGTACCCATTCTAATATTCACCTACTGCCACTGAGCAGTATGTGTCCAGTGCACCATTATCCTTGCTGCTACGAATGGGCTGGATGTACCCATTGTACCATTCTCCTTACTGGTACCACTGGGAAGTATGTATCCACTACAACATTCACTTTACTGCTACTGCTGAGCAGTGTGTGTCCACTGCAACATTCACTTTATTGCTACAACTGAGCAGTATGTGTCCACTGCACCATTCACTATACCGCTACCACTGGGCAGTATGCACAGATTGTGCCACTCCCCTTACTGGTACCATTGAGCAGTATGTACCCATTGTACCACTCACCTTACTGCTACCACTGAAGGGTATGTGCCTACTGCACAATTCACATTATTGCTACCACTGACCAGTATGCACCCATTGTACCATTCACCTTAGTGCTAGCACTGGGCACTGTCTGCCCACTGCACCATGCACCTTACTGCTACTGCTCAGCAGTATACACCCATTATAGCATTCACCTTACTGTTACCCTGGGGGAGCATGTACCCATTGTACCATTTACCTTACTGCTTCCATTCAAGATTATGTGCCCATTGCACCATTAACCATACTGTTACCATTGAGTAGTGTGTGTCTACTGCGCCATTCACTTACTGCCATCACTGAGCAGTATGTAGCTGCTGTGCCATTTACCTTACAAGCACCACTAGGCAGTAAGTGCCCACTATACTGTTTCTCTTATTGCTACCACTGAGCATTATATACCCATTGTACCATTCACTTTACTTTTACCACTGAGCAGTACATGCCATTCACATTACTGCTACCACTGAGAACTGTGTGTCCACTACACCTTTCACCTTAATGCTACCACACAGCAGTATCTGCACACTGCACTATTCATCTTACTGTTACCACAGAGCAATATATTTCATTGCACCAGTCACCTTACTGCAGACATTGGGCAGAATGTACCCATTGTACCACTGACCTTACTGCTACCACTAGGCAGTATGTGTCCACTGCACCATTAACCTTATTGCTACCACTGAGCAGTATGTGTCTGCTGCATCATTCCTTCACCATCAGTCAGCAGTATGCACCCACTGTAGTATTCACCTTATTACTGTCACTGGGGAGTATGTGCCCAGTGCACCATTCACCTTACTGCTACCATTGGGCAGTATGTACATATTGTACCATTCACCTTACTGTTACCATTGTGAACTGCCCACTGCGCAATTCACTTTACTGGTACCACTGAGTATTATCTACCCATTCTATCATTCACCTTACTATCACTTGGCAGTATTTACCCAGTACACCACTCACCTTACGGCTACCACTGAGCAGTATGGGTCCACTGCACCCTTCACCTTACTGCAACCACTGAGCAGTATGTGTCTACTGCCCCACACACTTGACTGTTATCACTAAGTAGTATGTACCAAATGTACCATTCAGCTTACTGCTACCACTGAGCAGTATGTACTGACTGTACCATTAACCGCACAACTGCCACTGATCAGGCTGTACCCACTAAGGTATTCACCTTACTGTTACAATTGAGCAGCATGTACACATTGTACCATTCACCTTACTACCACTGGGTAGTATGTACTCATTCTACCATTCATTTTAATGATACCAATGTGCACTTTGTGCCCAATTCACCTTACTGTTGCCAGTGAGCAGTATGTACCCATTGTACCATTCAGCTTACTGCTACCATTGGGCAGCAAGTGCCCACTAAACCATTCACATTACTGCTACCACTGAGCAGTGTGTGCCCATTACACCATTTGCTTTACTGCTACTAGTGAGCAGTGTGCACCCACTGCAACATTCATCTTGTTGCTACTCAGCAGTACATGCCCATTGTACCATTCAATTTACTTCCACCATTGGGCAGTATGTGCCCACTACACCATTCACCTTACTATCAGTAGCCAGAATGTACCAATTGTACCATTCACCTTACTGCTACCAATGAGCAGCATGTCCCAAGAGCAACATTCACCTTACTCCTAGCACAACAGTATATGTCCACTGCAATATTCACCCTACTGCTACCACTGGACAGTATGTATCCATTGTAACATTCACCTTACTGCAGCCACTGAGCAATATGTGCCCACTACACCATTCACCTTACTGCTACCATTGGGCAGTAAGTGCCAACTGTATCATTCACCTATCAATGGGCAGAATGTACCCAGTGTAGCGACTAAGCAGTATGTGTCCACTGCACTGTTATCCTTACTGTTACAAATGGGCAGTATGTACCCATGGTACCATTCACCTCACTACCACCACTGAGCAGTATGTTCTCACTGCAAAATTCACCTTACTGCTACCACTGAGCAGTGTGTGTCCACTGCACCATTCACCTTACTGCTACCATTGGGCAGTATGTACACATTGCACCATTCATCTTACTGCTACCACTGAGCTGTATGTACCCATTGTACCATTCACCTTACCACTACCACTGATCAGTATGTGCCCACTGCAGCACTCACCTTACTGCTACCACTGAGCAGCATGCACCCACTGTACAATTCACCTTACTGCTTCCACTGAGCAGTATGTACTCACTGCACCATTCACTTTACTGCCACCACTGAGCTGTATGTGCACACAGTACCATTCACCTTAATACCATTGGGCAGTACGTACACATTGTACAAATCACCTAACCGCTACCACTAAATGGTATGTACCCATTGCACCATTCACCTTACTACTACCACTGAGCAGTATGTAACCACTGCACCATTCACCTTATGGCTACCAGTGAGCAGTATGGGTTCACTGCACCATTCACCTTACTGCTACCACTGAACAGAATGTATACACTGTACCATTCACCTTACTGCTACCACTGAGCAGTATGTTTCCACTGCACCATTCACCTTACTGCGACCACTGGGAAGTATGCACCCACTGCAGCATTCACCTTACTGCAACCACTGAGCAATGTGCGCCCACTGCACCATCCCCTTACTATCAACAGGCAGGATGTACCCATTGTACCACTTACATTACTGCTACCACTGAGCAGTATTTCCCCATTGCATCATTCACCTTAATGCTACCAGTGGGCAGTATGTACCCATTGTACCATTTGCCTTAATGCTACCACTGAGCAGAGTGTGCCTACTGCACTTTACCTTACTGCTACCACTGAGCTGTATGTGATCACTGCACCATTCACCTCACTGCTACCAATGAAAAGTATGGACCCATTGTAACATTCACCTTACTGCAACCACTGAGCAATATGTGCTCCCTCTACCATTAAACTCACTGCTACCATTTGGCAGTACATGCCCACTGCATCATTCATCTTACTATCAATGGGCAGTAGTACTGACTAACGCTCACCTGTTACCACTGAGCAGAATGTGCATTCTCCTTACTGTTACCACTGAGCACTATGTGCTTACTGCACCATTCACCTTTCTACCACTGAGCAGTATGTGTCCACTCCACCACTCACCTTACTGCTACCACTGGGTAGTATGTGCCACTTATTCACGTTACTGATACCATTGGGCAACATGCACCCATTGTACAATTCACCTTATTGCTATCACCTTACTGTTACCACTGAGCAGTATGTACCCACTGTACCATTCAGCTTAGTGCTACCACTGTTATGGCTAAGCAGTAGATACCCATTGTACCATTCACCTCACTGCTACCACTGGGCAGTATATGCCCATTGTACCATACACCTCACTGCTACCACTAAGGAGTATGTACCCACTGTACTTTTCACCTTACTGCTGACATTGGGCAGTATGTATCCATTGTACATTCACCTTACTGCTACCATTGAGCATTATGTGCCCACTACACCATTCATTTTACTGCTGCTTCTGAGCAGTATGTATCCATTGTACCATTCACCTTACTGCTACCACTGGGTAGTATATACCCAGTGTACCATTCACCTTACTGCTATCACTGGGCAGTATCGGACTACTGCACCATTCACCTTACTGCTATCACTTGGGTGTATGTACCCATTCCACTCAGTAGTATGCGGTGATTGTACCATTCACCTTTCTGCTACCACTGAGCTATATGTACCCACTGTACCATTCACATTAGTGCCACCAGTGAGGAGTATGTGCCCACTCACCATTCACCTTACTGCTACCATTGGATAGTATGTACCTCTTGTACCATTCACCTTACTACCATTGAGCAGTATATGTACCACTAACCTTACTGCTAACACTGGGCAGTATCTGACTGCTGCACCATTCTCCTTACTGCTATTATTTGGGTGTGTGTACCCATTATACCATTCACCTTACAGCTACCACTGAGCACAATGTGCCTACTCCACCATTCAGCTTAATCCCACACCTGAGCAGAATGCACATTCTACAATTCACCTTTCTGCTACCACTGGGCAGTATGTATCCAATTCACCATCCAACTTACTGTTATCACAGGTTAGTATATGCCCACTACACCAATAACCTTACTGCTGCCACTGAGCGGTATGTGCCCATTGTAACATTCACCTTATCACCTGCTATCACTTGGCTCTAAGTACCCATTATCTCATTTACCTTACAGCTACCACTTAGGACTATGTGCGCACTGCACCATTCAGCTTACAGCTACCACTGAGCAGTATGTACTCATTTTACCATTCACCTTACTACCACTGAGCAGTATGCAGCAGCTGCACCATCCACATTACTGCTATCAATGGGCAGTATGTACTCATTGTAACATACATCTGTTACCACTGACCAGTCTCTTCCCACTGCAACCTTCACCTTACTGCTACCAGTGAGCAGTATGTGCCCACCACAACATTCACCTTACTGCTACCACTGAGCATGGAGCCCACTGCACCATTCACCTTACTGCTGCCACTGAACAGTATGTATCCACTGTACCATTCACCTTACTGCTACCATTGGGTAGTATATACCCAGTGTACCATTCACCTTACTGCTATCATTGGGCAGTATATGTCCACTGCACCATTCATCTTAGTGGTACCACTGAGCAGTATGTACCCATTCTACCATTAACGCTAGTGCTACCATGGGGCAGCATGAGCCCATTGCACCATTCACCTTACTGCTATGATTAAGCAGTATGGACCCATGGTAACATTACATTTACCGCTATGACTGAGCAATATGTGCCCACTGCATCACTCCTCTTACTGCTACCAATAGGTACTATGTACCCATTGTGCTATTCACCTTACTGCTACCGCTGAGCACTATGTGACCACTTCACCAGTCATCTTACTCCTACCAATATGCAGTATGTGCCCACTGTACTATTCGCCTAATTGCTACCACTGGGCAGTATGTGTCCAATGTACCATTCAGCTTACTGCTATCACAGGGCAATATATATACCCACTGCACCATTTACCTTACTGCTACTACTGAACAGTATGTATCCATTATACCATTAACATTACTGCTGCCACTGTGCAGTATGTGTGATTTGTACAATTCACCTTGCTGCTACCAGTGGGCAGTATGTGCCCACTGCACATTTCACCTTACTGCTATCACTAAGCAGTATATACCCACTGTAACTTTCACCTTAGTGGTACCACTGAGAAATATGTGCCCACTGCACCATTCACCTTACTGCTAATACTAAGTAGTATTTACCCATTGTACCATTCACCTTACTACTACCACTCAGCAGTATGTGTCCATTGTATCATTCACCTTACTGCTACCATTGAGCAGTATGTATACATTCTACCATACCGCTACCACTGAGCAGTATGTGTACCCTTTGTACCATTCACCTTACTGCTTAAAGTGACCAGTAACTGCCAACTCACCATTCACCTTACTGCTATTATGGGCAGTATGTACCTAATGTACCATTTACCTTCTTGCTATCGCTGGGCAATATGTTCCCATTGTATCATTCATATAACTGCTACTACTGAACATTATGCATCCACTGCACCATTCACTTTACTGCTAACAATGAAAAGTATGTGCCCACTGGACCATTAACCTTACAGCTAATACTGTGAAGTATGTGACCACTGCACCATTCACCTTACTTCTATCACTTGGATGTATGTACCCATTATACCACTTACCATAATGCTACCACTGAGCATAATGTGCCCACTGCACCATTCCCCTTATTGCTACCAAGGGGCAGTATGTACCCATTGTACCATTCACCTACTGCTACCACTGAGCAGTATGTACCCCTGTACTATTCACCTTACTGCCGCCACTGAGCAATATGTACTCACTGCACCATTCACCTTAGTGCTACAACTGAGAAGAATGTACCCATTGTACCATTCACCTTACAAATGCTACTGAGCAATATGTGCCCACTGTAGCATACACCTTACTACTACCACTGGGCAGTATGTCTCCCCTGCACCATTCATCTTACTGCTTATCACTAAGCAGTATGCACCCACTGGACCATTGGACAGTATGTACACATTCTACCATACAGCTACCAATAAGCAGTATGTACCATTCACCTTACTTCCATCACTCCCCAGTAACTGCCCACTCACCTTACTGCTTGCATGGGCAGTATGTACCTAATGAACCATTCATATAATTCCTACTACTGAGCATTGTGTGCCCACCCCACCATTCACTTTACTGCTAACAATGAACAGTATGTGCCTGCTGCACCAATAACCTTACTGCTAACATTGGGCAGTATGTATCCATTTTACCATTCAGTTTACTGCTATCACTGGGAAGTATGATACCACTGCACCATTCACCTTACTGCTATCATGTGGCTGTATGTGCCCATTATCGCATTTACCTTATAGCTACCACTTAGCCCTACGTGCGCACTGCACCATTCACCTTACTGCTACCACTGAGCAGTATGTACCCAGTGTACCATTTGCCTTACTCCTCCTATTAGGCAGTATGTACCTATTGTACCATTTAGCTTAATGGTACTGCTGAGCAGTATGTGCCCACTGCACCATTCACCTTATTGCTGCCACTGAGCAGTATGTACCCATTGTACCTTTCACCTTACTGCTACCACTGGGCAGTATGTAGCAACTGCACCAATTACCTCTACAGCTATCATTGGGCAGTATGTACTCATTGTAACATACACCAAAATGCTACCACTGAGCAGTATCTTCATACTGCACTATTCACCTTACTGCTACCACTGAGCAGTATGTGCCCACTGCACCATTCACCTTACTGCTAACATTGGGTAATATGTACCCATTCTACCATTCACCTTTCTGTCAGCACTGATCGGTATGAGCCCAGTGTACAACTCACTTTAATGCATGGAAACATACTGCTCAGTGTTAGCAACATTCACCTTAATGCTACGATTGGGCAGTGTGAACAGATTCTACCATTTACCTTACTACTAACAGTTACCAGTATGTACCCACTGTACCATTCACCTGACTCCTGCTATTGGGCAGTATGTACTGATTGTACCATTTGCCTTACTACTACCACTTACCAGTATGTACTCAACATTCACCTCACTCCTACTATTGGACAGTATGTACCCATTGTACTGTTTGCATTAATGCTATCACTGAGAAGTATTTGCCCACTGCACTTTCACCTTACTGCTACCACTGGGAAGTATGTGCCCACTGCACCATTCACCTTACTGCTACCATTGCACAGTATGTACACATTGTATCATTTACCTTATTGCTATCACTGAGCAGTATGTTCCTACTGTACCATTCATCTTATGGCAACCATTAGGCAGTATGTTCCCACAGTGACATTCACCTTACTGCTACGACTGAGCAGTATGTGCCCACTGTACAATTTACATTGCTGCTACCATTGGGCAGTATGTACCCATTATAACTTTCACTTTACTGCTACCACTGAGTAGTATGTATCCACTGCACCATTCCCCTTACTGCTACCAATGGGCAGTATATACTCATTGTACCATTCACCTTACTGCTATCACTGAGCAATATGTGCCCACTGCACCATTCACCTTACTGCTACCACTGAGCAGGAACTGCCCATTGCACCATTAATCTTACTGCTACCACTGAGCAGGAACTGCCCATTGCACCATTAATCTTACTGTTACCACTGAGTAGGAAGTGCCTACTGCACTGTTCACCATACTTCTACAACTGAGCAAAATGTACCCATTGTACCATTCACCTTACAGCTACTACTGAGCAATATGTGCCCACTGCAGCATTCACCTTACTGCTACCACTGAACAGTATGTACCTATTATACTGTTCATCTTGCTGTTACCACTGAGAAGTATCGACTGTAGGATTCACCTCATTACTACCACAGTATGTACCCATTGTACCACTCAGCATACTGCTACCATTGGGCAGTCTGTGCCCACTACACAATTCACCTTACTGCTATCATTGGGCAGTATATATCCATTGTACCATTCACCTTACTGGTACCACTGAGCAGTATGTGCCCACTGCACCGTCCATTTTACTGCCACCACTGGGCAGTATGTACCCATTATAACTTTCGCTTTACTGCTACCACTGAGTAGTATGTATCCACTGCACCATTCCCCTTACTGCTACCAATGGGCAGTATATACTCATTGTACTATTCACCTTACTGCTATCACTGAGCAATATGTGCCCACTGCATGATTCACCTTAATGCTAACACTGAGCAGTATGTACCAACTGTACCATTCATCTTACTACTACCACTCAGCAGTGCAGTGCGTGTCCATTGTACCATTGACCTTACTTTTACCACAAAGCAGTATGTGTTCACTGCACCATTCACCTTACTGGTACCACTGGGGAGTATGTAAACAATTTACCATACATCATACCGCTACCACTAAGCAGTATGTACGCATTGTACCATTCATCTTACTCATATCATTGACCAGTAACTGCCCATTAACTATTCACCTTACAGCTACCATGGGCAGTATGTAGCTATTGTATCATTAACCTTATTGCTATCACTGGGCAGTACATTTCCATTGTTTAATTCACATAACTGCTACCACTGAGCACTGTGCGCTGCACCATTCACTTTATTGCTAACAATGAACAGCATGTGCCCACTGCACCATTCACCTTACTAACATTAGGCAGTATGTACCCATTGAACCATTCACCTTACTGCTACCACTGAGCAATCTTACTGCTGCCACTGAGTGATATGTACCCATTGTACTATTAAGCCTTGCTGCTATCACTTGGCTCTAAGTACCCATTATCCCATTTACCTTACAGCTACAACTTAGCACTAGGTGTGCACTGCACCATTCAGCTTACTGCTGCTACTGAGCAGTACATACTCATTTTACCATTTGCCTTACTCCTACCACTGAGCAGTATGTAGCAACTGCACCATTCACCTTACGGCTATCAGTAGGCAGTATGCACTCAATGTAACATATACCTGCTACGACTGAGCAGTATCTTTCCACTACACCATTCACCTTACTGCTACCACTCAGCAGTATGTGCCCACTCCATTCACCTTACTGCTATCACTGGGCAGTATATGTCCACTGTATAAGCAATTCCAGATGCAGAGACCAACCCAATGCAACAGACCACAGCTCGGACAGCGGGATAAAAACTGTTGATTTATAATAAGGCAAACGTGAACAGAGCTCCAACAAGAATAACAGTTAACTCTGGTTAAGCGCTTTCATCTGCAATTCGGCAGACTTCCTCAGTATATGTCCACTGCACCATTCATCTTAGTGGTACCACTGAGCAGTATGTACCCATTCTACCATTCACATTAGTGCTACCATGAAGCAGCATGCGCTCAATGCACCATTCGCATTACTGCTATGACTAAGCAGTACAAACCCATAGTAACATTCAATTTACCGCTACCACTGAGCAGTATGTGCCCAGTGCACCACTCCTCTTACTGCTACCAATGGGCACTATGTACCCATTGTACCATTCACATTACTGCTATCACATGCTTTTAAGTACCCATTATCCCATTTATCTTACAGCTACCACTAGCACAATGCGCACTGCACCATTCAGCTTACTACCACTGAGCAGTAGGTACTCATTTTACCATTCACCTTAATCCTACCACTGAGCAGTATTTAGCAACTGTACTGTTCACCGTACTATCAGTGGGCAGTATGTACCCATTGTACCACTCAGCTTACTGCTACCATTGGGCAGTATGTGCCTACTACACAATTCACCTTACTGCTATCAGTGAGCAGTATGTGCCCTTTGCACCATCCACTTTACTGCTACCATTGAGCAGTATGTGCCCACTGCACCATTCACCTTACAGCTACCACTGAGCAGTGTGCGCTCACTGCACCATTCACCTTACTGCTACCACTGAGCAGGAACTGTCCATTGCACCATTAATCTTACTGTTACCACTGAGTAGGAAGTGCCTACTGCTACAACTGAGCAAAATGTACCCATTGTACCATTCACCTTACAGCTACTACTGAGCAATATATGCCCACTGCAGCATTCACCTTACTGCTACCACTGAACAGTATGTACCTATTATACTGTTCATCTTGCTGTTACCACTGAGAAGTATCGACTGTAGGATTCACCTCATTACTACCACAGTATGTACCCATTGTACCACTCAGCATACTGCTACCATTGGGCAGTCTGTGCCCACTACACAATTCACCTTACTGCTAACATTGGGCAGTATATATCCATTGTACCATTCACCTTACTGGTACCACTGAGCAGTATGTGCCCACTGCACCATCCATTTTACTGCCACCACTGGGCAGTATGTACCCATTATATCTTTCGCTTTACTGCTACCACTGAGTAGTATGTATCCACTGCACCATTCCCCTTACTGCTACCAATGGGCAGTATATACTCATTGTACTATTCACCTTACTGCTATCACTGAGCAATATGTGCCCACTGCATGATTCACCTTAATGCTAACACTGAGCAGTATGTACCAATTGTACCATTCACCTTACTACTACCACTCAGCAGTGTGTGTCCATTGTACCATTGACATTACTTTTACCACAGAGCAGTAGATGTCCAATGCACCATTCACCTTACTGCTACCACTGGGGAGTATGTACACAATTTACCATACATCATACCGCTACCACTAAGCAGTATGTACGCATTGTACCATTCATCTTACTCCTATCATTGACCAGTAACTGCCCATTAACTATTCACCTTACAGCTACCATGGGCAGTATGTAGCTATTGTATCATTAACCTTATTGCTATCACTGGGCAGTACATTTCCATTGTTTAATTCACATAACTGCTACCACTGAGCACTGTGTGCGCACTGCACCATTCACTTTATTGCTAACAATGAACAGCATGTGCCCACTGCACCATTCACCTTACTAACATTAGGCAGTATGTACCCATTGAACCATTCACCTTACTGCTACCACTGAGCAATCTTACTGCTGCCACTGAGTGATATGTACCCATTGTACTATTCGCCTTGCTGCTATCACTTGGCTCTAAGTACCCATTATCCCATTTACCTTACAGCTACAACTTAGCACTAGGTGTGCACTGCACCATTCAGCTTACTGCTGCTACTGAGCAGTACATACTCATTTTACCATTTGCCTTACTCCTACCACTGAGCAGTATGTAGCAACTGCACCATTCACCTTACGGCTATCAGTAGGCAGTATGCACTCAATGTAACATATACCTGCTACGACTGAGCAGTATCTTTCCACTACACCATTCACCTTACTGCTACCACTCAGCAGTATGTGCCCACTCCATTCACCTTACTGCTATCACTGGGCAGTATATGTCCACTGTATAAGCGATTCCAGATGCAGAGACTAACCCAATGCAACAGACCACAGCTCAGACAGCGGGATAAAAACTGTTGATTTATAATAAGGCAAACGTGAACAGAGCTCCAACAAGAATAACAGTTAACTCTGGTTAAGCGCTTTCATCTGCAATTCGGCAGACTTCCTCAGTATATGTCCACTGCACCATTCATCTTAGTGGTACCACTGAGCAGTATGTACCCATTCTACCATTCACATTAGTGCTACCATGAAGCAGCATGCGCTCAATGCACCATTCGCATTACTGCTATGACTAAGCAGTACAAACCCATAGTAACATTCAATTTACCGCTACCACTGAGCAGTATGTGCCCAGTGCACCACTCCTCTTACTGCTACCAATGGGCACTATGTACCCATTGTACCATTCACATTACTGCTATCACATGCTTTTAAGTACCCATTATCCCATTTATCTTACAGCTACCACTAAGCACAATGTGCGCACTGCACCATTCAGCTTACTACCACTGAGCAGTAGGTACTCATTTTACCATTCACCTTAATCCTACCACTGAGCAGTATTTAGCAACTGTACCGTTCACCTTACTATCAGTGGGCAGTATGTACCCATTGTACCACTCAGCTTACTGCTACCATTGGGCAGTATGTGCCTACTACACAATTCACCTTACTGCTATCAGTGAGCAGTATGTGCCCTTTGCACCATCCACTTTACTGCTACCATTGAGCAGTATGTGCCCACTGCACCATTCACCTTACTGCTACCCCTGAGCATTGTGTGTCCACTGCACCACATAAGTTACTATTAATGAGCAATATTTACCCATTGTACCATTCACCTTACTGCTATGACTGAGCAGTATGTGCCCTTTGCACCATTCACCTTACTGCTACGACTGAGCAGTATGTGCCCACTGCACCATTCACCTTACAGCTACCACTGAGCAGTGTGCGCTCACTGCACCATTCACCTTACTGCTACCACTGAGCAGTGTGCGCTCACTGCACCATTCACCTTACTGCTACCACTGAGCAGGAACTGTCCATTGCACCATTAATCTTACTGTTACCACTGAGGAGGAAGTGCCTACTGCTACAACTGAGCAAAATGTACCCATTGTACCATTCACCTTACAGCTACTACTGAGCAATATATGCCCACTGCAGCATTCACCTTACTGCTACCACTGAACAGTATGTACCTATTATACTGTTCATCTTGCTGCGACCAACGAGAAGTATCGACTGTAGGATTCACCTTATTACTACCACAGTATGTACCAATTGTACCACTCAGCATACTGCTACCATTGGGCAGTCTGTGCCCACTACACAATTCACCTTACTGCTATCACTGGGCAGTATATATCCATTGTACCATTCACCTTACTGGTACCACTGAGAAGTATGTGCCCACTGCACCATCCATTTTACTGCTACCATTGGGCAGTATGTACCCATTGTACCATTTACCTTACTGCTACCATTGGGCAGTATGTACCCAATGTACCATTCATCTTACTGCTACCATTGGGCAGTATGTACCCATTGTACCAGTCACCTTACTGCTACAACTGGGCAGTATGTACACACTTACCTTTCACCTTACTGCTACTACTGAGCAATATGTACCCATTGTACCATTCACCTTACTGCTACCTCTGAACAATATGTGTACACTGCACCATTCACCTTACTGCTACTACTGAGCAGTATGTGTCCACTGCACCATTCAGCTTACTACTACCATTGGGCAGTATGTATCTACTGTACCATTCAACTTACTGGTATCACTGGGCAGTATGTGCTCCCTTCACCATTCACCTAACTGCTACCACTGAGAATTATATGTCCACTTCACCACTCATGTTACTGCTTTCACTGAGCAGTATGTACCCATTGTACCATTAGTACAATAGTAAGCGGCCACTATACCATTCACCTGCTATGACTGGGCAGTATGTACTCACTGTACGATTCATCTTACTGCTATCACTGGGCAGTATGTGCCTAGTGCACCATTCACTTTACTGCTACCCCTCAGCATTGTGTGTCCACTACACCATTCACATTATTGCTACCGCTGAGCAGAATGTATTCATTTCACCATTCACCGTACTGCTAGCACGAAGCAGTATTTTCCACTGCACCATTCACCTTACTGCTACACCTGACCATTATATGCCCACTCATCATGCACTGTACTGCTACCATTGGCTAATATGTACCCATTGTACCATTCACCTTATTGCTATCACTGGGCAGTATGTGCCCATTGTCACATTCACCTTTCTGCTACTATTCGGCGGTATGTACCTAATTTACCATTTGCCTTAACGTTACCAGTGAGTACATGCCCACTGCACTTTCACCTTACTGCTGCCACTGAACAGTATGTGTCCACTGGAACATTCACCTTAACGCTACCACTGGGCAGTATGTACATATTGTACTATTCACGTCACTGCTACCACTAAGCAGTATGATTCCACTGCACAATTCACCTTCCTACTACCACTGAGCAGTATGTGCCCACTCACTATTCAACTTGCCGGTACCACCGAGCAGTATGTGCCCACTGCACCATTCACCTTTCTGCTACCACTGAGTATTGTGTCCACTGCACTCGTCACCTAACTGCTATCAATGAAAAGTATGTGCCCATTGTACCATTCACCTTACTGCTACCAGTGAGCAGTGTGTACACACTGCACCATAAACATTACTGCTACCACTGAGCAGCAGGTACCCAATGTACAATACACCATACTGCTAAAACTAGGCAGTATGTGCCCACTGCACTTTTCACCTTACTACCACCGAGCACTATCTACCCATTGTACCATTAACCTTACTAGCACTTGACAGTATGTGCCCACTGCACCATTCATCTTACTGTTACAAGTGAACAGTATGTACCCACTGTACCATTCACCTTGCTGCTACCACTCGAGTATGTGTCCATTGTTGTAATGCACCTTACTGTCATCATTCAGCAGAATTTGCCCACTGCACCATACACGTTAATGCTATCAACAGGCAGTTTGTAACCATTGTAACATCCACCTTACTGCTACTAATATCCAGTATGTACCCACTGCAGCATTCTCCTTACTGCTACCAATAGGCAGTATGTGCCCATTCTACCATTTGCCTTAATGCTACCACTGAGCAAATTGTGCCCACTCCATTTTCACCTTACTGCTACCACTGAGCAGAATGTGCCCACGGCACCATTCAGCTCACTGCTACCACTGAGCAATGAATGTCCACTGCACCATTCAGCTCACTGCTACCATTTGGCAGAGTGTACTCATTGTACCATTCACTTTACTGCTACCACTGAGCAGTATGAACCCACTGTACCATTCAACTTACTGCAAACACTAAACAGTATGTGCCCACTGTACCATTCACCTCACTGGTACCAGTGAGCAGTATGTGCCCACTGTACCATTCACCTGTTACCATTGGGAATATATAACCATTCTACCATTCACATTACTGCTACCACTGAGAAGCATATATCCACTGCACCATTAACCTTACTTCTACCACCGAGCTGTAAGTGTCCATTGAACCATTCACCTTATTGCTGCCATTGGGCAGTATGTACCTACTGTACTATTCACCTTACTGCTACCAGTGAATAATATGTGCCCACTGCACCATTAACCTTACTTCTACCACCGAGCTGTAAGTGTCCATTGAACCATTCACCTTATTGCTACCATTGGGCAGTATGTACCTACTGTACTATTCACCTTACTGCTACAAATGAACAATATGTGCCCACTGCACCATTAACCTTACTTCTACCACCGAGCTGTAAGTGGCCATTGTACCATTAACCTTATTGCTTCCATTGGGCAGTATGTATTTTTATTTATTTTATTTTTTATTTTACATTTGTTGACCGGGCTAGTCCAACTGGATACATGTCCATTTTCAGTAGAGGCCTGGGGAGATAATTTCCAGTTACACTATTAATTCAAAAGAGATATAAAAAAAAATAATATACATAGTCAATAAAGATTAAACAAAGATCATCAGCACAGGTTTTACAAAAAAAGAAAAAAACAATGCAGTATTACAAGAAACATATTTACATAGGAGAGGTTTGACAATTATATAGAAGACTAGGAAAAAGAACAGATTCAAACTAATAATTAAGGTTGTTTTTTTAAAAGTAAATGCTCAAATATAACAAAAACAACATGAAGTTAGTATATATACAAAGTGGAAATATGTGGTCTCAGCAAGTTATTACAGAAATATGCATTCTGTGGTAACTACCTAAAGAGACAAGGCTAGATATCAAAGTAAGGAGGCTTACTATGACAATGTAAGGGTGTTAGGAGGAAGGAAAAAGCAGTAAAGATAAACGGGGGGGGGGGTGTTAGTCTGGATTAGTAGATAGGCATAGCCATTGAGATTTAAGAAATATTTTTAGTTGCTTTTTGAAGAGTAGTAATGATGTAAGAAATGTTAGTTTGCTGGGAAGCCTATTCCAGGTTTTCCCTACAGAATTAGAGAAAAGAGAATCACCTGCTTTGTTGTAAGATTTTTGAATGGATACTAGTAATTTATCTGCTGAGCCAAGGGTAGTAAGATTTTTGTAGGGGGTGATGAGGCTACATAGAATATGAGTATTACCTGGATGATACAAAGTTTTATAGGTGATAATACGTTGTTGAGATTGTAGCTGATTTTGCAGTTCTAGCCATCCTAGCTGTTTAAGATTTTGGCAATGGTGAGTTTGAAATGGGGAGCCAGTGGCAAATCTGGCAATGTTGTTATAGGAGGTTGCCAATTTGCTGAGGTTGCTTTTGGAGAGATTAGTAAAGATGGGGGAGGCAGAGAGGAGTGTAGAGATCAGATGGGTATGGGCAATGGTAGTTCTAGCTTCTGGGGTAAGGAAAGGTTTTATCCTGTAAAGGGTACCGAGTTTTCTGTTTACAGTTTTAATAGTCGAGTTAATATGGGAGTCAAAGTTCAGGTTGTGGTCAATTATTACACCTAAGAGTTTGGTGGTTGAGTCAGGTGCTATGACTGTACCATTGTTAGATGTAACCGTGAAGTTTATTGGGGAGGATTTTAGTGTTGGAGTAAATAATAACAATTTTGTTTTTTGGCATTTAGGAGGAGACACCGTTGAAGGAACCAGTTTTCTACTAGGTTAAATACAGTTTGAGTTATGGATTGGAGTTCAGATGAAGATGAGGCAGCACAGACTAGAGTGGAGTCATCTGCATACTGTATGCAGGTAGTTTGAGGAAGATTTATATTTAGATCGTTAATAAAAATGGAAAAAAGGAGCGGTCCCAGGATAGAGCCTTGAGGGACACCAAGGGTAATAGGGAGAGGTGTGGATAGGTGATTGTTCCAAAGGACAGCTTTATGTCTATTTTCTAAGTAGGAGTTGAACCATTTTAGTGCCTGTGTGTCAAGAGAGTAATTTGAGTATGTTTAGAAGTGTCTGATGATTAACCATATCGAAGGCTTTAGAGAGGTCAATAAAAAGTGCAGAGGAAAGCATGTTGTTATTACGATGTTCGTTAATGCAATCAGAGAAGGATAAGAGAGCAGTGGTGGTACTATGGCAGGGCCTAAAACCATGCTGGCAGTCAGCTAGTAGGTCATTTTAGAGAAGGTGATCAAGTAGTTGCTGGTGGATGCATTTTTCCATAATTTTAGCTTAAGGAAAGAGTAAGGCTATGGGGCAAAAGTTAGAGAGTTCAGTTGAGTTACCACCCTTGTGAAGTGAGATAATGTGAGAGATTTTCCAGAGAGATGGAATGGTGCCTTCAGTAATGGTTCTATTAGTTAGGATGGAAATGGGATAGGCAACTACTTTTGCTGCAGTTTGCAGGTATTCAGCTGGTAGATCAGCTGAAGGGGTACATGGTTTAAGTTTGTGGAGTAAGGTGTGGATAAGGGATGTAGGAACTGGTTTTAAATGAAAGGTGGGTGTATTCTAGGTGATGAGGATAGGAGAGTTGAGCTAACAGTAGGTAAGGAGTTTGCTAGAGATTGAACAGTTTCAGTAAAAAAAGGTATTGAAAGCATCAGCAATCTGGCTGGGACTGTTAAGGGAGAGACCTGATGGGGTTGGTGTCTTGGAATGGCCTGAGTATAAACGTATTTATACCTAACCAGAAAGTTTGTGTTTTTTGTTGATGTTTTTCCTGTAGTTTAAAGTAGAAGTTTTTTTTAATCAAGAAGTATTGATCTTTTAGTGGAATTTCTCAGCTCTTTAAATTTTTGATGATCTATTGGGTTTTTAGAGTTTCTCCATTTAGACCAGATTTTATTTCTCAATAAGATTTTCTGCCTAGTGTCTTTAGTGAGCCATGGAGCAGCTTTACTTCCAGTTCTTATAGAGCGAGGAGCAGCATGGTTTTCCAGGATTTGTAAAAATTTAGTGTTAAAATAGATTATTCCTTGCTCAAGAGGGAGTACCTACTGTACTATTCATCTTACTGCTACCAGTGAATATGTGCCCACTGCACTATTCACCTTCCTCCTATGACTTAGCAGTATGTGACCACTCACCATTCACCTTAGTAGTATCACCAAGCAGTATGTGCTGACTTCACTATTCATCTTACTAGCATTGGGCAGTATGTACACATTATACCATTCACCTTACTGCTATCACTGGGCAGCAGGTACCCACTGCACCATTCTCCTTACTGCTACCACTGAGCACAGTCTCCACTGCACTATTCACCTTACTGCTACCAACGAGCAGTATGTACCCATCGTACCATTCACCTTACTGCTACCACTGGGCAGCAGGTACCCATTGTACCATTCAACTTACTGTTACCCCTGATTATCGTGTGTCCACTACATCATTCATATTACTATCAATGAGCAGTATGTACCCATTGTACCATTCACTTTACTGCTATCACTCAGCAGTATGTGCCCTTTGCACCGTTCATCTTACGGCTACCACTGAGCATTATGTACCCATTGTTCCATTCACCCTACTGCCACTGGGCAGTATAGGTCCACTGCACCACTCACCTTACTGCTGCCACTGGGCAGTATGTACACATTATACCTTTCATCTTACTGCTACTACTGAGCAGTATGTATACCATTGTACCATTCACCTTACTGCTACTACTGAGCAGTATGTGCTGACTGCACCATTCAGGTTACTACCATTGGGCAGTACATACCTACTGTACCATTCAACTTAGTGGCATCACTGGGCAGTATGTGCTCACTGCACCATTCACCTTACTGCTACCACTGAGCATTATCTGTCCACTGCACCATTCACCTTACTGCTACCACTGAGCATTATCTGCCCACTGCACCATTCACGTTACTGCTATCACCGAGCAGTATGTACCCATTGTACCATTCACCTTACTGCTATCCCTGAGCAGTAAGTGCCCACTATACCCTTCACCTCACTGCTACCATTGGGTAGTATGTACCCATTGTATTATTCACCTTACTGCTCCCAGTGAATATGTGCCCACTGCAATATTCATCTTCCTCCTATGACTTAGTAGTATATGCCCACTGCACCATGCACCTTACTGCCACCTCTGAGCAATATGTGCACATTGCGCCATTCACCTTACTGCTACCACTGAACAGTATATACCCACTGTACCATTCATCTTACCACTACCAATGAGCAGTATGGGTCCACTGCACCACTCACTTTACTGCCACCACTGAGCAGCACAGACTGAACCATTCACCTTACTGCTACCACTGGGCAGTATGTACCCCCTGCACCATTCACCTTACTGCTACCAATGGGCAATATGTGCCCATTGTACCATTCACTTTATTGCTAGCATTGGGCAGTATGCACCCACTGTACCATTCACCTTACTGCAACCAGGGAACAATATATGCCCACTGCACTATTCAACTTCCTCCTGCAACTTAGCAGTATGTGCCCACTCACCATTCATCTTATTTATTACCACCAAGCAGTATGTGCCCACTGCACCATTCATCTTCCTAGCAATGGGCAGTATGTACCCATTCTACCACTCACCTTACAAATACAATGAGCAGTACCAACTGAAACATTTACCTTACTGCTACCACTGGGCAGTATGCACCCTCTGCACCATTCATCTTACTGCTACCACTGGACAATATGTGCACACTGCACCATTCACCTTACTGGTACTCCTGAGCATTGTGTGTCCACTGCACCATTCACATCAATGTTATCACTGAGCAGTATGTACCCATTGTACCATTCACCTTACTGCTACCACTGAGCAGTATGTGCCCACTGCATGATTCACCTTACTGCTATAACTGACCAGTATGTGCCCACTCACCATTTACCTCACTGCTACCATTGGGCAGTATGTACCCATTGCACCATTTACTTTATTGCTATCACTGGGTAGTATATGCCCATTGTACCATTCACCTTACCAGTACCACTGAGTAGCATGTACCCACTGTACCATTCACCTTATTGCTACTATTGGGCAGAATGTACTCAATTTACCATATGCCTTACACCCACAGAGCAGTATATGCTCACTGCACTCTCAGCTTATTGCTACCACTCAGCAGTATGTGCTCACTGCACCATTCACCTTACTGCTACCATTGGGCAGGATGTACACATTATACTATTCACGTTACTGCTACCACTAAGCAGTATGAGCCCACTCCACTACACCATGCACCTCATTGCTACTACTGAGCATTGTGTCCACTGTACCATTCACCTTACTGCTATCAATGACCAGTATGTACCCACTGTACCATTGACCTTACTGCTACCACTGAGCAGTATGAGAAAAATGCACCATTCACCTTACTGCCACCACTGAGCAATGTACCCATTGGACCATTCACCCTACTGCTACCACTGAGCAGTATGTACCCACTGCAATATTAACCTTACTTTGACCACTGAGCAGCATATATCCATTGTACTATTCACCTTTCTGCTATGACTTGGCACCATTCACCTTACTGCTACCAGTGAGCAGTATGTACCTATTGTACCAATCAATGTACTGCTACCACTGACCATGTACCCACTGTAGCATTGGCGAGTATGTACCCAGTGTATTATTCACCTTACTGCTATCACTGGGCAGTATGTCCCACTCACCATTCACCTTACTGCTACAATTGGGCAGTATGTACCCACTGTACTATTCACTTTGCTGCTATCACTGAGGAATATGTGCCCACTGCACTACACTCTTTCCTCCGACCACTCAGCAGTATGAACCCACTCACCATTCAATTTAATAGTACCACTGAACAGTATGTGCCCACTGTACCATTCACCTCACAGCTGCCACTGAACAGTATATGGACATTATGCCATTCACCCTACTGCTAGCAGTGGGCAGTATAAGCCCACTACACCATATATCTTACTGCTACCACTGAGCAGTATGTACCCACTGTACCATTCACCCTACTGCTAACACTGGGCAGTCTGTGCCCAATGTACTATTAACCTTACTGCTACCACTGAGCTGTATGTACCCATTGTACCATTCACCTTACTGCTACCACTGAGCAGTATGAACCCAGTGTACCATTCACCTTACTGCTACCTTTGGGCACATACCTCTCAACCTCTTAAAGCAAGAAATCTGGACAAAGCCAAAAATAAAAGTCGGACAAAGGCCCAAAAGTAGGGACAATTTTTAAATGCTGCTCTTACAAATTTAAAAGGTTGAGAGAACAACAGATTTTACATTAGCATGAATTTTCTAAATAGTATGAAGTCAGACTCAAATGCTTGTCATTATTTTTTTAACTTCAATTGTTAATGATTTGTCATCAATTTGCCAGAAAACTTAAATTTTATGATAAGCGGACCAAAAATATGAGGCAAAAAATCTGAGCATTCTGTGAAAATATGTACAGCTGAGAGGTATGCTTGGGGAGTATGTTCTCATTGAAGCATTCACATTACTGCTGCCAATGAGCATTATGTGCTCTCTGCACCATTCATCTTACTGCCACGACTGAGCAGTATGTACGCACTATACCATTCACCTTTCTGCCACGACTGAGCAGTATGTATGCACTATACCATTCACCTTTCTGCGACAACTCAGCAGTATGTTCCCACTGTACCATTCACCTTAATACTATCAATGGGCAGAAGATAACCACTGTAACATTAACCTTACTGCTACTAGTAAACAGTATGTACCCACTGCACCATTCACCTTACTACTACCACTGAGCAGTATGTACAACTGTACCATTTACCTTACTACCATTGAGCAGTATTGTACAACTGTACCAGTCACCTTACTGCTATCACTGGGCAGTATGTACCCATTGTACCATTTATCTTAGTACTACCATTGAGCAGTATGTACCCATTGTACCAACTACCTTACTGTTACCTCTGAGCAGTGTGTGTTCACTGCACCATTCACCTCACTGCTACCACTGGGCAGTGTATGCCCACTGTACCATTCACCAGCTATGACTGGACAGTAAGTACCCATTGTATCATTCACCTTACTGCTACCACTGAACAGTATGTACCCATTGTACCATTCATCCTACTGCTACCACTGGGCAGTATGTGCCCAATGCACTATTAACCTTACTGCTACCACTGAACAGTATGTTCCCAATGCACTATTAACCTTGTTGCTACCACTGAACAGTAAGTGTCCAATCCAGTATTCACCTTAATGCCATCAGTTAGCAGTATGTACTCATTGTACCATTCACCTTACTATCACTTGGCAGTACGTGTCCACTGCACCATTCACATTACTATTACCACTGAGCCATATGTACCCATTGTACCATTCACCTTACTGCTGTCACTGGGCAGTATGTGCCTACTGCAATATTCACCTTACTGCTACCACTGAGAAGTATGTACCCATTGTACCATTCACATTATGGCTTCCACTGAGAAGTATGTACCCATTGTAGCATTCAGCTTACTGCTACCACTGAGTCATATGTACCTATTCTAACATTCATCTTACTGCTACCACTGAGCAGTATGTGCCCACTCCACCATTCACCTTAATCCTACCACTGGGCAGAATGTCTCCAGTGCACCATTCACCTCAATGCAACCACTAAGCTTATGTATCCATTGTACCATTCACATTACATCTACCACTGAGAAGTATGTACCCTCTGCCCCATTCACCTTACTGCTACTACTGAGAAGTATGGAATCACTGTACCATTCACCTTACTGCTACCATTTGGCAGCATGTGCCATACTGCACCATTCACCTTAATGCTATCAATGGGCAGAATTTAACCAATGTAACATTCATCTAAGTTCCACTACTAAACAGTATGCACTCACTGCACCATTCACCTTACAGCTACCACTGAACAGTATATGCCCACTGCACCATTCACCTTACAGCTATCACTGAGCAGTATGTACAAAATGTACCATTCACCTTAGTACTACCAATGGGCAGCATGCACCCATTGTACCATTTGCCTTACTACTACCATTGAGCAGTATGAATCCATTGTACCATTCACCTTACTGAAACCACTGAGTAGCATGTGCCCACTGTATCATTTACCTCACTGCTACCATTGGGCAGAATGTACCCATTGCACCATTCACCTTACTGCTACCACTGAGCAGTATGTACCCACTGTACCATTGACCTTACTTTTATCACAGAGCAGTAGGTGTCCACTGCACCATTCACCTTACTGCTAACACTGAACAGTATGCAGCCAGTGCACCACTCACCTTACTGCTACCACTGAGCAATATGTGCCCACTGCACAATTCACCTTACTGCTGCCACTGAGCGGTATATAGCCATGGCTCTAAGTACCCATTATCCCATTTACCTTACAGCTACCACGTAGCACTAGGTGCACACTGCACCATTCAGCTTACTGCTACCACTGAGCAGTATGTACTCATTTTACCACTCACCTTACTCCTACCACTGAGTAGTATGTAGCAACTGCACCAATTAGCTTACTGCTATCAATGGGCAGTAAGTACTCATTGTAATATACACCTCTTACCACTGAATAGTCTCTTCCCACTACAACATTCACCTTACTGCTACCACTGAGGAGTATGCACCCACAACTACATTCACCTTACTGCTACCACTGAGCAGTATGTCCACACTGCACCATTCACCTTACTTCTACCACCGAGCAGTATATGCCCACTGCACCATTCACCTTACAGCTACCACTGAGCAGTATGTACCAAATGTACCATTCACCTTAGTACTACCATTGGGCAGCATGCACCCATTGTACCATTTGCCTTACTACTACCACTGAGCAGTATGAATCTATTGTACCATTCACCTTACTGAAACCACTGAGTAGCATGTGCCCACTGTATCATTCACCTCACTGCTACCATTGGGCAGAATGTACCCATTGTACCATTCACCTTACTGCTACCACTGAGCAGTATGTACCCACTGTACCATTGACCTTATTTTTATCACAGAGCAGTAGGTGTCCACTGCACCATTCACCTTACTGCTAACACTGAACAGTATGTAGCCAGTGTACCACTCACCAATATGTGCCCATTGCTCAAGTCACCTTACTGCTGCCACTGAGCGGTATGTAGCCATTGTTCCATTCACCTTACTACTATCACTTGGCTCTAAGTACCCATTATCCCATTTACCTTACAGCTACCACGTAGCACTAGGTGTGTGCTGCACCATTCAGCTTACTGCTACCACTGAGCAGTATGTACTCATTTTACCACTCACCTTACTCCTACCACTGAGTAGTATGTAGCAACTGCACCAATCAGCTTACTACAATCAATGGGCAGTAAGTACTCATTGTAATATACACCTTTTACCACTGAACAGTCTCTTCCCACTGCAACATTCACCTTACTACTACCACTGAGGAGTATGCACCCACAACAACATTCATCTTACTGCTACCACTGAGCAGTATGTCCCCACTGCAGCATTCACCTTACTGCTACCACTGAGCAGTATATGCCCACTGCACCATTCACCTTACTGCCACCACTGAGCAGTATGTATCCATTGTGCCATTCACCTTACTGCTATCACTAGACAGTATATGCCCACTGCACCTTTCGACTTACTGGTATGACTAAGCAGTATGGACCTATGGTAACATTCACTTTACTGCAACCACTGAGCAGTATGTGCCCACTGCACCACTCCTCTTACTGCTACCAATTGGCAGTATGTACCTATTGTACCATTCACCTTACTGCCATCACTGAACTGTATGTGCACAATTCACTTTAATGCATAGACACATACTGCTCAGTGGAAGCACCAGTCACCTTACTGCTACAAATGAGCAGTATGCACCCACTGTACTATTCACCTTACTGCTGACACTAGGCAGTATGTATGCATTGCATTCATCTTACTGCTATCACTGGGCAGTGTGTGCCCACCGCACCATTCACCTTAACTCATTACAGCCGAGTGACGTCTCCAGGCGTTTCTGCAGTTACACCCTACTGCTCCCTCTAGGCGTCAAATATTGCCTGTTCATATTTGCATTAATAATTCCAAAACCATGTTACATACAAGGTATTGGAAAATTTTATCTTGACGCATACATGATAGCAAACACAATTGTATTGATATATGACCTCTGTCAATGGGTATTTGTTAAAAATGTAAGGTGATAACTTAAATTTTTAAATGCTGAAGCCATGCCCACTAGGGGTTAAAGGTACACACTCAAAAGACCTCTACTGGAGGGAATGAGTTAAGACTTCCACTGAGCAGTATGTGTCATCTGCACCATTAAGCTTACCGTTACCATTGGGCAGTATGCCCCCATTATGTCATCACCTTACTGCTATCACTGAGCAGAAAGTGCCCAATGCACCATTCACCTTACTGCTACCACTGAGGAATATGTGCCCACTGCACCTTTCACCTGACTGCTACTACCGAGCACTATATACCCTCTGTGCTATTTACCTTACTGCTGTCATTGGGCAGTATGCCAATACTCTCCATCACCTTACTGCTACCACTAAGCAGTATGTGCCCAATGCACCATTCACCTTAGTGCTACCACTGAGGAATATGTGTCCACTGCACCCTTACACCTTACTCCTTCTACTGAGCATATGTACCCACTGTAATATTCACCTTACTGCTGACATTGGGCAATATGTAACCATTGTACATTCACCTTACTGCTACCATTGGGCAGTATATGCCTACTGCACCATTTACCTTACTGCTATGAATGGACAGGATGTACTCATCATAACATTCTATCTGATGTTGTTAATCTTCGTTCATTCCTTACTGATGGGTTATCTGTTCCATCCTCGGAACCGAGCCGGCCAATATCAAGTTCGCGTCAGCCAAAAACTCTCGAGCCAAGGTCCTACCCAGAATGCTCTGCTCCCTGTTACCTCAGATCTCGTTTGCCGCACTGCTGTGCAGCCATGTCAAGCCACTCTCTCAGCTACGTGTCTAATTTTTTGAAAGTTTTATACATTGTTCTGACTTTAAAGATTTTCAGATTGTTTCTACTAATATTTTCCTACCCTATCGTATACTTTAGACTCTCTCCCTTTAGTCTTTTTCCCTTTATTACCCTTTTCTTACCTCTGAGGTAATTCTTCTTTACCATCGTTGGTAATCCTTCCTTTTCTCTTACCCTTTTGGGTAACCTTTCCTCTTCTTTTTGGTACTGTTCTTCTTCTCCACATCATAATGTCAGATAAGAAAAGTAGTGGTTTTAAGCAGTGTAAGGATTGTGGTCATAAGTTTCTGGTGGCCATGACGTGTGTCTACTGTCTGAATGTCTCCCACCTTACTGTGGATCCCCCGTGTGGGATTTGTAGACATTTTTCAACCAAGAATATTAACGAGAGGAAGAATAAATTAAAATTGAAAGGTCTTCTCAAATCTCCTTTCTCTGAGACTATTTCTGGGTAAGAGGGTTCATCCCCTCCTGTTAAACCCCATAAGAGGCGTTCTTTCTCTTCCTCATTGAGGTCGCTCCCTTCCTCTCCCTCTGGAGATCGTAGTGTGTCGACTCATAAGAAGGTGAAATTGATTACTACTTCGGCAATGCCACCTTGTGAACCTGTCAGCTCCAGGCTCGGCACCACCCCAAATGATTCTGGCTCCAGCCATGTCTTCCTTATCGACACCGGCACCCGAGTTCCTGGTGCAGACAACTACGGCTGTGACAGTTCAGTCGCAGCCCTTACTGGCACCATCCATGCAGATACAGTCCCCTTTGGCACCACTGGTATAATCCCCTTCGGCTCCAAGTAGGACGTTTGTCCACCACGGTGCAGACATTTTCGGCACCATCCTTATTACCAGTGCAGACACTTTCCTTGACGGCACCGTACCCATCAGGGCAGACTTTTGCCTTTATGGTGCAGACACCTTCAATTGCTATGGCGCTGACGTTGTTGGCGCAGACTACTTCCACACCGTTTTCTTCGGTGCAGAAGTCCTTGGTTCTGGGCTCTGCCCCTATCAAATTTGGAAGGACCAAGTATTCCCCTTCCTTGGATCCATTCACTGGTAGTCAATATAGTCCTTTTCTAGAAAGGCCAGAATCGCCATCAGCTCTCTCTATGAGTTCATCCAGGAGCCTCCCTGAGCAAGATGTGTTGCGGCTTGTCGACCGGTTGCTTGTAGCCAGAGGTCTCTCTCACCCATTGAAGTCCATGTTCTCTCCTTCAGGTGGATGTATATCTCCTCAAACTCCAACGTACACTCCTCCTTCGACTTCTTCCCAAGTTTCGAAGCCTATAACTCTGACAGCAGCTACCCTTCCTCCGACTCCAATAGTGGATCTCACTTTGGAACCAGAGTCACTCTTGTAGCACTCTATGCACTGGGCATTGAGCTCTTCTCAGGCCAGTGGCTATACCATGGGGGAGGGCATTACTGGTTCCATGGCGATTTTTTCTATGGGACCCTCCAGGAATCCTCTCTCTGTTATGGTTCACAGTCCTCTTGAGACTCCTGGTCTGGGGGTCGGCTCATTGGGGCGGGATGTGACCCTGGTTCTGAGGTTGTCATGCTCGGTTCCGGGCTCCCATTCTTCCTTGGGCGGGCCGGCCTTCCAGGCCATGGAGAGGATGCTTGGCTCTGCTGGCAAACTCCACATGTTGGGAGTCCTCTCCCCAATCTGTGCCACAACTGTCACAAGCCACAACCACCAGACACCGGGCACAAGGGCCTCAGGTGTCTCCTCCTCAGGAGACCCCCCCCCTTTGCAGTCTTCCCCAGAACCTCCAACTGAGGAAGTACCCTGCAAAGCATTGTGCAAGAGGAAGCACATGCACTTCACTGAGGAGTTCTTGACTGAAGATACGGATTTTGATGATGGGGAAGGGTCACCCTCTGATGGTGTCCTTTGGTGACATCCTCTAAATCCTTAGAGGGGTGACTGGAAGTCCTCTAATCCTTCCTATGAGGAATACGTATTCCTGCAGGCTTTTCGTGCCCGGCCCCCTATTGCCTGGATCACCCTGCTGGCTGATGAGGTCATCCAGCTCATCGTCCAGAGCACATGGAAGGCTCCTGAAACCCTGGAAGCAATACCAAGGTGACCGGATAAAATATTATCAACCCCAGCTGAGCACCCACATTGGTCACAAGGTCTTCCAGTAGATGCTATGGTGGTGGCATCGGCAACTAAGAAGGATTTGGCAGAAGAGAGCCAAACTATCTATCTGCCGAACAAGGAGTCCCAGGCGATAGATAGACTAGGGAAGCATGTGTTTGCTTCAATGACCTTTGCCATAAGGTCTTTGAACTATATGGTATACTTTACCATGCTTCAGAGGGATCTTATCAACCAGCTCTCTGAAACCTTGGCAGGAGCAGTTTCTGATGAGGTCCGTGACAACATGGTTTCTCAGATAGCCACCTTAAAGTCAATTTCCAGTTCTTCCATGAGTCTTATTTTTCACGCAATGGAAGGAGTGGCTAGAGTGGCAGGCATGGGTATAGTCACCAGACATGCCTGTGTGCGCCTTTGTGACTTTGTGGACTCCTTTAAGGCTTCCTTCATGAATGCCCGCACCAAGGCTGCTTCTATGTTTGGCCCTAGAGAACAAGATGGCAAGACCCTATCTGCCATTGGTGTCAGACACTCCACGCTTCAAAGATTCTACTCTAGAAATCAGAGGAGTGGGGAAGATGTGGCACAGAAAATCACAGGGCTCTTTCCGTGAAGCACGTGCCGAGTTGTCCACTAGAGGCAGAGGGGGAAACTCCAATGGAAGATGCCCCTTTCAGGGCAGAGGAGGTCCACAAAACTAGGGTCCCAGAGATTGGTTCTCTGGCCAACCCTATCAACACTCCTGAAGCGTTGCCTGACTGTTCACCTCTGGAAGCGGCCAGGGGTAATTTTTCCTTGTACTCTTCTGCCTGGCAAAATATAACCACCGACTCTTGGGTACAACAGATAATATCCAGAGGCTATCCCATCCCCTTACATCTTTGTCCAACCTCATCCAGAGTATTACACGACATTCCACCCAGTCAAAGGAAAGCAGCACCACAAGAAATTCAAAAGCTGCTACAAAAAAAAAAAAAAAAAAAAAAAAAAAAAAAAATAAAAGAGTCATCTAGATGGTTTCCCCAGACCAGATAGGATCCGTTTTTTACTCCAGGTTCTTTTTAGTGCCAAAAAAGACAGGGGACTGGAGACCAATTCTGGATCTCAGCACAATGAACAAATTTGTAAAAAAGAGAGAAATTCCGGATGGTCACGGTTCAGTCTATCCTTCCTCTCCTGGAAGAAGATGATTGGATGTGCTCTGTAGATATTCAAGGTGCGTATTACCACATTAAAATGGACAAATACTCAAGAAGATACTTCCGCTTCCACATAGGAGCCAGTCACTACCAATTTAGAGCTCTGCCCTTCGGTCTCTCTACAGCCTCCAGAGTGTTCAACAAATGCATGGCAGTGGTTATCGCTCACTTGTGACTTCAAGGATTCCAGGCGTTTCCATATTTAGACGACTGGCTCCTCACCGCCCCCACCAAGCATCTACTGGAGGAAGCCCTACACTACACTCTCCTCACAGCACAACGCCTGGTAATTACTATAAACTGGGAGAAGTCCAACACAACCCCAGCTCAGTCACTGGAATTCATCGAGGTACTGTTGAACATGAGAAATTGCACAGCATCTATTCCAGACCACAGGCTTCAAAGAAAAAGGCAACAGGTTCAACCGCTGCTCTGTCACCACAAATCTCCCGCTCAATCTATACTCCAACTCTTGGGGTCAATGGCAGCCTCAATCACCATTGTTCCTCTAGCCAGATTCCACATGAGGCTCCTTTCACTGGTTACTTCTCACTCAGTGGTACTCTCTACAACATCCCTTGTCTTTTCAGATAAGTGTAACTCAGAGATGCAAGAAAGACTTACTCTGGTGGACGTCTTGAAATCCCTAACAATGGTCTTGCCCCTTCAGCCTCCATCAACCAATAGCCATGGTGACCATGGACGTCTCCCTGATGGAGTGGGGGGGTTGTGTCAGGGAAACTCGGTCCAAGGCACCTGGTCAGAGACAGAGGCCCTTTTGCATATCAATGTCCTGGAAATGAGGGTGGTGCTACTAGCATTGCAAGCATTTCATTCCATCTTTCCTTCAGGGACTATTGCGATCCAATCAGACAACATGTCAGTGGTCTGGTACATCAACAAACAAGGGGGAACCAGATCTTGCCCGTTATGCCGAGAGGCCTTGAGAATATGGCAATGGGCAATAGCTTCCAACCGTTTTCTAATTGCAATGCACATTCCCGGGAGCTCCAACGTGATAGCAGACAAATTCAGCAGGTGCATTCTGCAACCTCACGAGTGGTCCCTCAATCTTATGATAGCAGCAAGAATCTTCAACTGCTGGGGCCAGCCTTGCTGCAACCTATTTGCTTCCCCAACCAACTACAAGTGCAGCAACTATTTTGCCCTGATCTCCCTCGGGGACAGTCACCGAGAGACGCTCTAGTCCATGCTTGGCCCTCAGGTCTACTTTATGCTTATCCTCCTCTTCCCCTCATCTGCCAATTTCTGAAGAAAGCAAGACAGTTGAAGAGCAAAGTGATCCTCATTGGTCCATACTGGCCTCGACAAGTTTGGTTTCCCTTCCTCTGGCCTCACCTGCTAGATTAACCATGGTTCCTCAATCCATCCCCAACGTTGATCTCCCATCTACAGGGTCTGACTCACCCCACTCTAACATCCCTGAAACTGCTTGGTTTCTCCACTTTCAATGATTGCCAGGCAGGAAAACCTCTCATCCAGTCCGCAATATTCTTATTGCATCTCATAAATCGTCCACCAGACTAATCTATCTTAATAAATGGAAAAGGTTCTCTCTATGGGCAGCAGATAAACAATTAGACGCCTTGTCAGCCCCAGTTTCAGTGGTTTTGGATTACTTATCACATCTTTTCCACTCTGGGGTGTCTGCATCTACTATTAGTGTGCATTTAGCTGCCATCTCAAATTTCCACATTGGTTTTCAGGATTCTTCACTTATGTCACATAGACTCTGGAAAACTTTCTTAAAGGGGGTTATCCACCTAAAACCTCCCTTTAGAGAACTGGTACAACCTTGGGATTTGGCATTGGTTCTGCAAGCTCTAACAGCCCCCCCCCCCCTTTGAACCTGCGTTTACATGTGATGTGAAATATCTCTCTTGGAAAACTTTGTTTCTGATTGCTATCACATCGGCCAAATGCCTGTCAGAACTTCAAGCCTTATGCATTAAACCTCCCTATCTTATCTTCCATAAGGATAGGGTATCACTGAGGACTAATTCTTCCTTTTTACCAAAAGTGGTGTCAGAGCGGTCTATCAGCCAATCTATTGATCTCCCAGTGTTCTTTCCTAACCAGTCTAACAAGGCAGATTATTGCCTGCACTCTTTGGATGTTCATAGACAATTATGTTTTTATCTGGCCAGAACAAAATCTACCCATAAATTGGACCAACTGTTTCTGGCCTTTTCTGGATCTAGACGAGGTCATCCTGTCTCAAAAGTTACATTGGCTTCTTGGTTGAGAAATTGTATTACCTTTATCTACAACAAAAACAATCTCACTTTACCTCACAAAGTGAAAGCTTATTCTACAAGATCTATGGCAACTTCAGCAGCTTTCCATGCTAAGGCTTCACTCAATGATATTTGCGCTCAGCTGCAGCTTGGGCTAAACCTCATACATTTATTCTTCATTACAGATTGGACTTGGCCTCCAGAGGTAGAGCTTCCTTTGGTTCCATGGTGCTCAGGAATGTCCTTCCATGAGGGCCAACCAGGGATACAGGTAGCTGGGGACTCTGCCCCATCAGTAAGGAATGAACAAAGATTAATAACATCAGATAAAGAAGTTAAGTCTTACCATAACGTTCCATCTGTGTTGTTGATCTTTGTTCATTAATTACTTCCCGTCCTCCATCCAGAGGTTCCTGGTTGATCTCATATACTCCTTTACTGTAGGTCTGTTATGACCAGAGGTAGCCTCTACTTTTGTCTATCAACTTGCAAACTCGATCCGAGGTAACAGGGAGCACAGTATTCTGGGTAGGACCTTGGCTCAAGAGTTTTTGTTTGACGCAAGCTTGATACTGAACGGCTTGGTTCTGAGGACGGAACCGATAACCCATCAGTAACGAATGAACAAAGATCAACAACACAGATGGAAAGTTATGGTAAGACATAACTTCTTTATTTACTACTACCACTAAGCAGTATCTGGCCACTGCACCATTCCCCTTACTGCTACCAATGGGCAGGATGTACCCATTTTACCATTCACCTTACTAACACTGAGAAGTATGCCCAATGCACCATTCACCTTACTGTTACCACTGAGCATTATGTACAATTAAGTGTACCATTCACCTTACTGCTACTACTGGGTAGTATCTGACGACTGTACCATTGACCTCACTGCTATCACTTGGCTATATGTACCCATTATACCATTCACCTTACTGCTACCACTGAGCAGTATGTATCCATTGTACCATTCACCTTACTGCTACAACTGGACAGTATGTGTCCAATGTACCATTCAGCTTACTGCTATTACAGGGCAGTATATGTCCACTGCACCATTAACCTTACTGCTACTACTGAGCAGTATGTACCCATTATACCATTCACCTTACAGCTGCCACTGAGCAGTATGTGCCCACTGTACCATTCACCTTACTGCTACCACTGAGCAGTATGTGCCATTGTGCAAGTCACCTTTCTGCTACCAGTGGTCAGTTTCTGCCCACTGCACATTTCACCTTACTGCTATCACTAAGCAATATGTACCCACTGTAACTTTCCCCTTAGTGGTACCACTGAGCAATAAGTGCCCACTGCACCATTCACCTTACTGCTAAAACTAAGCCATATATACCCGTTGTACCATTCACTTTACTGCTACCACTCGGCAGTATGAGCCCATTGTATCAGTCACCTTACTTTTACCACAGAGCAGTAGGTGTTCACTGCACCATTCACCTTACTGCTACCATTGAGCAGTATGTACACATTCTACCATACAACATACCACTACCACTGAGCAGTATGCACCCATTGTACCATTCACCTTATTACTTCCAGTGACCAGTAACTGCCAACTCACCATTTACCTGCTACCATGGGCAGTATGTACCTATTGTACCCTTTATCTTCTTGCTATCACTGGGCAGTATGTTCCCATTGTACCATTCATATAACTGCTATTGTTGAGTATTATGTGCCTACTGCACCATACACTTTACTGCTAACAATGAACAGTATGTGCCCACTGCACCATTAACCTTATTGCTAACACTGGGCAGTATGTACTCATTGTACCATTCACTTTACTACTATCATTGGGTATGTGACCACTGCACCATTCACCTTACTACTGTCACTTGGCTGTATGTATCCATTATACCATTTACCGTAATGCTACCACTGAGCAGTATGTGCACACTGTACCATTCACCTTATTGCTACCATTGAGGAGTATGTACCCATTGTACCATTCACTTTACTGCTACCACTGAGGAGTATGTACCCATTGTACCATTCACTTTACTGCTACCACTGAGCAGTATGTGGCAACTGCACCATTCACCTTTCTGCTATCAACAGGCAGTATGTACTCATTGTAACATACACCTAACTGCTACTACTGAGCAGCATCTACCTACTGCACCATTCACCTTACTGCTACGACTGAGCAGTATGTGTCCACTACACTGTTCACCTTATTGCTATCATTGGGCAGTATATGCTCTCTGCACCATTCACCTTACTGGTACCACTGAGCAGTATGTACCCATTGTACCATTTCCTTTAGTGTTACCATGGCGCAGTATGTGCCCACTGCACCATTCACCTTACTGCTATGACTAAGCAGTATGTACCCATTGTAGCATTCACTTTACTGCTACCACTGAGCCGTACGAGCCCAGTGCATAATTCACTTTAATGCATCGACACATACTGCCCAGTGGTAGCACCATTCACCTTACTGCTACGATTGGGCAGTATGCACCGATTGCACCATTTACTTTACTACTACCACTTGCCAGTATGGACTCACTGTACCATTCATCTTACTCCTACTATTGGGCAGTATGTACCCATTGTACCATCTGCGTTAATGCTATCACTGAGCAGTATTTGCCCATTCCACTTTCACCTTACTGCTACCACTGGGCAGTATCTGCTGACTGCAAGATTCACCTTACTGCTACCATTGGCCATTATATACCCATTGTACTATTCAACTTACTGCTATCATTGGGCAGTATGTGTCCACTGCACCATTCACCTTACTACCAGTGAGCAGTAAGTACCCATTGTACCCTTCACCTTACTGCCATCACTGAGCAGTATGTGCCCACTGCACCATTCCGCTTATTGCTACCAAGGGGAAGTATATACCCATTCTACCATTCACCTTAATGCTACCACTGAGCAGCATGAACCTATTATACTATTCACCTTACTGCTACTACTGAGCAGTACAGAATGTAGCATTCACCTTACTATTACCACTGGGTAGTATGTCCTCAGTGCACCATTCACCTTACTGCTATCACTAAGCAGTATGTACCCACTGCAGCTTTCACCTTACTGGTACCACTGAGCATTATGTGCCCACTGCACCACTCACCTTACTGCTAACACTAGGCAGTTTTTACCCACTGTACCATTCACCTTACTGCTACCACTCAGCAGTATGTGCCCATTGTACCACTCACCTTACTTTTTCCTACACAGCAGTATGTGTCCACTGCACCATTCCCCCAGAGGCTTAAGAGTATGTATCCAGCCGTTGGTGGCACATATCGATGATGACTTAGCTGAGCAATGGGCTTCTGCACAGTAAAAGGCTTTGTTGAGGTGTTTACCGCATATTATGATCACTCCATTGATGCATGTATCACTGAAATGGCCACTATCTCTGAAGAAACTAAAGCATTTGAGGGCCAGCCATTCCATATCTCTCTCTTGGTTAAACCAACTGAGTCAGGAATTGCTCACTTTGGAACAACAATTAAAGGACAGGAAAATGCAGAAGTTTCATAGGGATAAAGGTGACTATGAAAGAGGTAAACTTTTACACATAAAAATGTTAAATTTGGAAATTTGGGGAGCAAACCTGCTAAGCAAAAGAGACTCAGGTCCATCCTTAAAAAAAATCTACAAGTTGACACTGTGGTACATCAGGGGAGGATTTGTCCTCCATCATGGATACAGATTCACAATACACCACATTATCCCCGGCCTCCAAATGCAGGAATTCTGACATCCCTTTAGGGGCAGAATACACAGGGGAGGGAGAAAACATCACAAAAGTCAGCAATGTGGAAACACTACTCAGAATTATGACACAGAAATAGAACCCTTTACCAATGTGCTTAACATCTCATCAACAGCTTTATCGCAGTCTGACTGCAAGTACTTAATAAAGGGTTAAACTTTGTACCTGTTTTTTGTCTCTGAAGACTCTTTGGTACAGGATGTTGTGGCATTTTGTCGTGTACTTAATCTCAGACTATGTTTTGACACACCAACTACTGAGCAGGCTGATCACACATTCAAATTTCGTAAATCCATTTTTGTGCCTCTTATGCACCAATCCATCCACATGTTTAACACTGTTCTCAATGATCTACACTTTAATTTCCATGAAACAAGGATAATGGCCAACAATCTCTCAAAGATGGAACAACAGGTAATATTTAATTTACAACATAACAAGAATTTGGCCATTCTACCATCTGACAAGGGTGGGGCTGTTGTGATGGATTGGGACAAATATAATGCTGAAGCCCAAAGACAATTGAGTGATGGGAGGTATTATATGCATATGCCCCTCAATCCCTGCCCTAGATTTAAACACCAGACAGACCAGTTTCTCTGGTCAGCTAGGGAGGAGCGTATCATTTTGGATTCGGTGTTGTATCATTTGACAGTGGCTGACCCCAGGGACCAATATCTATATCTTCTACCAAAAATACATAAAAATTTACATGACCCCCCCCCCCCCCCCAGGTAGACCAACTGTGTCTGGTCAGGGCTCCCTTACTGAACACCCTTATCACAATTTTTGACTGAGCATCTAGAACCTCTGTTGAAATGGTTCCGGGCTCGTATTCAGGATACAACTGAGTTTTTACAGATCATCTGTGATATGCAACTGGAGGCGAGTTGGCTGTTATGTACTCTGGATGTACTATCCCTTTACACCAATATCCCTCATTGGGCTGGTTTACGGGCTCTGGAATATTGGTTATGTCGAGCTGAACTCTATCCACCTGGGTTTAACACTTTTCTCATTTGTCTTGCTGAACAGGTACTTACTAAGAATACCTTTTATTATCAGGGAAAATGTTTTTGGAAGGTCCAGGGCACTGCCATGGAAGCTTCTTTTGCTCCCATTTACGCTGCTCTTTTCATGGCCTATTTAGAAGAACAACTCATTTACGATCCAACACATATCTATCTTAATGAAACTGACACATGGAGACGTTTTCTTGATGATTGTTGGATGGTTTGGAGGGCTGATGAGTGATACTTGAATGAGTTTGTTGAATACTTAAATGGTAACAAGTGGGGCATACAATTTACAGCCAGTTATCATGCGGAACAAATCATCTTTTTGAATGTGGTAGTTACGAGGAATACAGACAACACCTTGGATACTCAGGTACATCGTAAATATCAACAGTACAACTCACTTCTACATGCTTCTAGCTTTCACTCTCCACATATTACACGCAACATCCCTAAATTGCAATTACTGCATATGAAACAGATTTGTTCTCATCCTGATAGATATGAAGATTTCAAACAGGACCTTACCAATAGGTTCAAGGTCAGAGGTTATTCAATTGGTACCATCTTGACAGCAAGCAATTGGGTCTCCATGGTGAATAGGAAGGATTTACTTATTTACAAAGACAAACCATGTCCTAGCCATTTGGATATTACTTTAGTGACAACTTATGGACAGAAGATTAATATACTATTGGATAATGTCAACAGAAACTGGAACATATTGTTAGCTGACCATAGGCTAGCAGAGATTTTACAAGACAAATACCTCTTTTCCTTTCATAGGGACAAAACTCTTAAGTTCCATTTTAGCCATTACAAACAGGCTTTTCCTCAGATCAGTCCTGGATCTCAACGTACAATCACAGGGGATTTTTTTTATATGGGTGTATACCATGTGGACATTGTGTACATTCCTCAAGGATGGCCAAGTCTAAACATTTCACTAGTACAAACACAGGAATTGTTTTCGACATTAAATTTCTGGCAAACTGTGACACGGATTGGGTCATATACCTAGTCACATGTTCCTGCTCAGCTTTTTAAATAGGACAAACCTCTCGACCACCCAGATTACAATGAGTGATATTAAACTGAAAAAAAAAAATCTAATGCACTCTACAAACATACTTTGGTACACACCACAGCAAATTTCAGATTTACCATTATTGATAGAATCATTGGAGACGGGGTTAATAAATCTGGTTGGCATAACATACTTAATAATAAAGAAAATAAATGGATTATCAGACTGGGGGGTTTATTTCCACCTGGGCTCAATGAACAATTATAGCTAACCAATCAGCAGGGCTCTCCCACAATACATGTTGTATAGAAGGACATGGTAAATGTATTATTTATTCACACTGATGAAGTTTTAGTAAGTTTTGTGCCAAAACCGGTCTGTTTTTTGCCTTGAATGACATGTTTCAATAAAATTAGAGGATGCTTTTTACACCACAGAGTGCTGGCCTCTTGTTTTTGAATTTGCTTGTCAGTGTTTTGGGCCTTGCACTTGCCGTACCTGCAGGGGTTACTTTGCAGTTGGGTTCCACTGCACCATTCACCTTACTGCTACCATTGGACAGTATGTACACATTCTACCATACCGCTACCACTGAGCAGTGTGTACCCATTGTACCATTAACCTTATTGCTACCACTCACCACTAACTGCCCACTCACTATTCACCTTACTGCTACCATGGGCAGTCTCTACCTAATGTACCATTTAACGTCTTGCTATCACTGGGCAGTATGTTCGAACTCAAACTAGCACAAACTATAACAAAGTCCCACAAAAACGACAAGTACAGAAGGAAGTAGTACAAGGCAACAAAATAATCCACAAACAAAGGTATTTATTAAGCGCTTTTCTTTCCACCAGGTATTAGAACTTTGTCAGATTCAGATGAAGTATTCACACATATAACTCCACATAAATACTTTAAAAACATGTCATGTGACTTTACTCCACCAATAAAAATTCCCCCACTACCATGTTAACCCTATGGATTCCTAAAAGGCTGTGATGTACACTGCTCACAAATTTTTTTTCATAAAAAAAATTGACTGTCCCAGCTTAACTAATACAATAAAAAAATATATAAAACTTTTTAACTAAAAATTAATAATATTAATTGAAAACTATCTAGTTAAACTTTTCAGTTTAAGAATACACAAAATCAAAGACATTTCATTTAAACCCGGGTATACTCCTGCATTCAATCTTAGTTGCCATAACAGCTCTAGCCTTTCTAATAAAAGTGACGCAGGGCCACCCCTTCCATCCTGCTTAGTTTGATCAATTGGCTTTAAATTTGAATCCATTGTACCATTCACCTTACCAAAACCACTGAGCAGCATGTGCCCACTGTACCATTCACCTCACTGCTACCACTGGGCAGAACATACCCCTTGTACCATTCACCTTACTGCTACCACTGAGCAGTATGTACCCTTTGTACCATTCATCTTACTGCCAGCATTGGGAAGTGTGTACCCATTGTACCATTCACCTTACTGCTAGTATTGGGCAGTGTGTACCAATTGTACCATTCACCTTACTGCTAGTATTGGGCAGTGTGTACCCACTGTACCATTCACCTTACTGCTAGTATTGGACAGTGTGTACCCATTGTACCATTCACCTTACTGCTATCACTGGCTAGTATATGATCACTGCACTATTCACCTTACTGCTACCACTGAGCAGTATGTATCCATTGTACCATTCACCTTACAGTTACTACTGAGCAATACGTGCCCAATGCAGCATTCACCTTACTGCTACCACAGAACAGTATGTACCTATTAAACTATTCATCTTACTGCTACCACTCAGCAGTCCCAACTGTACCATTCAACTTACTACTACCAATGAGCAGGATGTGCCCACAGCACCATTTAACTCACTGCTAGCACTGGGCACTGTATACCCATTGTAGCAGTCACCTTACTGCTACCACTGAGCATTACGAGCCCTCTGCAACATTCATGTTACTGCTATGACAGAGCAGTATGTATGCACTGTACCATTCATCTTACTGCTACCACAGAGCAGTATGTACCCACTGCACCATTCATCTTACAGCGACCACTTAGTATGTACCCATTGTACCATTCAGCTTACTTCTTCCACTGATCCTTATGTACCAATTGTACCATTCACCTTACTGCTATAATTGGGCAGTATGTACCCATTGTAACATTCACCTTACTGTTAGCACTGAGCAGTATATATGCACTGTACCATGCACAGTACATCTACCATTTGGCAGTAAGTGCCCACTGCACCATTCAACTCATTGCTACCACTGAGCAGTATGTAACCATTGTACCATTCACCTTACTGCTACCACTAAGCAGTATGTGTCCACTACACCATCACCTTACTGCTGTCACTGGGCAGTATAAGTCCACTACACCATTCACCTTACTGCTACCACTGAGCAGTATGCATCCATTGTACCATTCTCATTAGTGCTATTACTGGGCATTATGTGCACACTGCACCATTCACCTTACTGCCAGCACTGAGCCGTATGAGCCCACTGCACAATTCACTTTAATGCATGGAAACATATTGCTCAGTGTTAGCAGCATTCACCTTATTCTTACGATTGAGCAGTATGTACCGATTGTACCATTTACCTTAATACTACCACTTACCAGTATGTACCCACTGTACCATTCACCTTACTGCCAGCACTGAGCCGTACGAGTCCAGTGCACAATTCATTTTAATGTATAGAAATGTATTGCTCAGTGTCAGCAACATTCACCTTACCCTTACGACTGGGCAGTATGTACCGATTGTACCATTTACCTTACTATCACTTACCACTATGTACCCACTGTACCATTCACCTTACTCCTACTATTAGGCAGTATGTACCTTTTGTACCATTTACCTTACTACTACCACTTACCAGTATGTGCCCACTCAACTATTCACCTCACTCCTACTATTGGACAGTATGCATTAATGTTTTCACTGAGCAGTATTTGCCCACTCCACTTTCACCTTACTGCTACCACTGGGAAGTATGCGCCCACTGCACCATTCACCATACAGCTACCACTGGGAAGTATATGCCCACTGCACTATTCACCATATAGCTACCACTGGGAAGTATGTGCCCACTGCACCATTCACCATACAGCTACCACTGAGCAATATGTGCCCACTGTACCAGGCACCTTATTGCTACCATTGCGCAGTATTTACACATTGTACCATTTACCTTACTGCTATCACTGAGTAGTACATACACATTGTACCATTTACCTTACTGCTACCACTGAGCAGTATGTTCCCAATGTTCCATTCACCTTACGGCTACCATTGGGCAGTATGCACCCATAGTGCCATTCACCTTACTGCTACAACTGAGCAGTATGTACGTATTGTACAATTTACATTGCTGCTACCACTTGGCAGTATGTACCCATTATAACATTCACTTTACTGCTACCACTGAGCAGTATGTATCTACAGCACAATTACCACTGTACCATTCACCTTACTATCACTGAGCAATGTGCCAACTGCATGATTCACCTTAATGCTAACACTGAGCAGTATGTACCGACTGTACCATTCACCTTACTACTACCACTCAGCAGTATGTGTCCATTGTACCATTTACATAACTGCTACCACTGAGCACTATGTGCACACTGCACCATTCACTTTACTGCTAACAATGAACAGCATATGCCCAGTGCACCATTCTCCTTACTGCTAACATTAGGCAGTATATACTCATTGCACCATTCACCTTACTGCTACCAGTGAGGAGTATGTGATCAATGCACCATTCACCGTACTGCTATCACTTAGCTTTAAGTACCCATTATCCCATTTACTTTACAGCTACCACTTAGCACTATGTGTGCTCTGCTACCACTGAGCAGTACATACCCATTTTACCATTCACCTTACTCCTATCATGGAGCAGTATTTTGCCCACTACACCATTCACCTTACTGCTACCACTGAGCAGTATTTTGCCCACTACACCATTCACCTTACTGCTACCACTGAGCAGTATGTGCCCATTGTACCATTCACCTTACTGCTACCACTGGGTAGTATGTACCCACTGTACCATTCGCCTTACTATCACTGGGCAGTATATGCCCACTGCATGATTTACCTTACTGGTACCACTGAGCAGTATGTAATGATTGCACCATTCACGTTAGTGCTACCATTGGGCAGTATGTGTCCACTGCACCATTCACCTTACTGCTATGACTAAGCATTATGTACCCACTATAACATTCACTTCACAGAGCCACTGAGCATCAAGTGCCCACTGAACCATTTTCCTTACTACTACCCATGGGCTGTATGTACCCATTGCACCAGTCACCTTATTGCCAGCACTGAGCCGTATGTGTGGAGTGCACAATTCACTTTAATGCTACCATTGAGCAGTATGCATCTATTATACTATTCACCTTACTGTTACCACTGAGAAGTACTGACTGTAGCATTCCCTTACTACTACCACTAGGCAGTATGTGCCCACTACACCAGTCACCTTACCACTATCATTAAACAGTTTGCACCCATTGTACCATCCACCTTAGCGCTGCAACTGATCAAAATGTACCCACTGTAACATTCACCTTACTACCACAATTTTGCAGTATGAACCCACTGCACCATTCACCTTACCAATACCACTGAGCAGTATGTACCCAATGTACCATTTACCTTACTGCTACCAGTGAACAGTATCTGCCCATTGTACCATTTACTAACTGCTACCATTAGGCATCATGTGCCCACAGCACCATTCAACTCACTGATGTGAATGGGCAGTATGTACCCATTCAAACATTCACTTTACTGCTACCAATGAGCAGTATGTGCCCACTGAACCATTCCCCTTATTTCTACCAATGGGCAGTATGTACCCATTGTACCATTGAGCTTATTGCTACCACTGAGCAGTGTAGCCCACTGCATAATTCACCTTACTGCTATCACTGGGCAGTATGTATTCTCTGCACCATTCAGCTTACTGCTACCATTGGGGCACTATGTACCCATTATACCATTCACCTTACTGCTACTACTGAGCAGTATGTGCCCATTGCACCATTCACCTTTTTGCAACCACTAGGCAGTATATACCCAATGTACCATTCGGCTTACTGCTACCACTAAGCAATATGTGGCCATTGCACACTTCACCTTACTGCTACCACCCATTGTACATTCACCTTACTGCTATCACTTGGCAGTATATGCCCACTTCACCATTTACCTTACTGTTACTACTGGGCAGTATGCACCCATTGTAACAGTCACCTTACTGGTACAATACAGTAGTATGTGCCCATTGCACCATTCACCTTTCTGCAACCACTGGGGAGTATATACACAATGTACCATTTGGCTTACTGCTACCACTAAGCAATATGTGGCCGTTGCACCATTCACCTTTCTGCTACCACTGAGTAGTATGTACCCATTGTACAATTCACCTTACTACTATCACTGGGGAGTATGTCACCACTGCACCGTTCACCTTACTGCTACCACTGAGCAGTATGTACCCATTGTACATTCACCTTACTGCTATCACTTGGCAGTATATGCCCACTTCACCATTCACCTTACTACTATCACTTGGCTATATGTACCCATTATAACATCATCTTACTGCTGCCACTGAGCAGTATGTACCCACTGTATATTTAACTTAATGTTATGACTGGGTTGTGTGTGCCCACTGCACCATTAACCTTAGTGCTTCCACTGAGCAGTACTAGTCCTCTGCACCATTTAGCTTACTGCCACCATTGGGCAGTACATGCGCCACCATTGGGCAGTACATGCTCATTGCACCATTCACCTTACTGCTATGAATGGGCATTATGTACCTATTCTAACATTCAATTTACTACTACCACTAAGCAGTATGTGCCCATTGCACCATTCCCTTTACTGCTACCAATGGGCACTATGTGTCCTCTGCACCATTCAGCTTACTGCTAACACTGGGCAGTATTTACCCATTGTACCATTCACCTTACTGGTAAACTGAGCAGTATGTGCCCACTGCACCATTCACCTTTCTGCTACCACTGAGCAGTATGTACCATTGTACCATTCACCTTACTGCTATCACTGGGCTGGGCAGTATGTACCTATTATACAATTCACTTTACTGCTACCACTAGGCAGTATGCACCCACTGCATCTTCTTTTACCTTACTGCAACCACTGAGCAGTATGTACCAATTGTACATTCACCTTACTGCTATCACTGGGCAGTATATGCCTACTGCATCATTGAGCAGCATCTACCCATTGTATCATACACGTTAGTGCTACCATTAGGCAGTATGTGCTGACTGCACCATTCACCTTACTGCTATAACTTAGCAGTATGTACTCATTGTAACATTCACTTTACTGCTACCACTGAGCAGCATGTTCCCACTGCACCATTCCCCCTACTGCTACCAATAGGCAGTATATAACCATTGTACCATTCACCTTACTCATTAGCGGAACGGAGTTCCGCTGTGGCCACCCCTAACTGGGAAAAGCCGAAAGACAACAACAACAACCATTCACCTTACTGCCAGCACGGAGCAGTATGTGCCCAGTGAACAATTCTGTTTAATGCATGGAAAGATATTGCTCAGTGATAGTACAATTCACCTAACTGCTAACACTGGGCACTATGTACTGACTGTTGCACTCACCTCACTACTACCACTTACCAGTATTTACCCAATGTATCATTCACCTTACTCCTACTACTAGGCAGTATGTACCCATTGTAACATTTGCGATAATGCTAACACTGAGCAGCATGTGCCCACTGTACCATTCACCTTACGGCTACCATTGGGAAGTATGTACCGATACTGCTACAACTGTGCAGTATGTGCCACTGTCCCATTCACCTTACTGCTACCACTGAGCAGTATGTACCCTATATATGCTTCACTTTGCTGCTACCACTAGGCAGTATGTGCCCACTGCATCATTCACTTTACTGCTATAACTGAGCAGTACGTGCCCATTGTACTATTCACCTTACTGCTACCACTAAGCAACATGAGCCCATTGCACCATTCACCTCAATGCTACTACTGAGCATTGTGTCCACTGCACCATTCACCTTACTATCAATGACCACTACGTACCTATTGTACCATTCACCTTACTGCTATCACTGGGCAATAAGTGCCCACTATACCCTTCACCTCACTACTACCACTTGCCAGTATGTACTAGTGAACAATATGTGCCCACTGCACTATTCATCTTCCTCCTATGACTTAGCAGTATATGCCCATGCACCTTACTGCCACCTCTGAGCAATATGTGCATATTGCACCATTCACCTTACCGCTACCACTGAGCAGTATGTATCCACTGTACCACTCATCTTACCCCTACTAATGAGCAGTATGGGTCCTCTGCACCACTCACTCTACTGCTACCATTGAGCAGTACAAACTGAACAATTTACCTTACTACTACCCCTGGGCAGTATGTACCTCCTGCACCATTCACCTTACTGCTACCACTGGGCAATATGTGCCCACTGTACCATTCACCTTATTGCTATCACTGGGCAGTATACACCCACTGTACTATTCACCCTACTGCAACCAGGGAACAATATGTGCCCACTGCACTATTCATCTTTCTCCTGCAACTCAGCAGTATGTGCCCACTCACCTTACTAGTACCACCGAGCAGTATGGGCCCAGTACACCATTCATCTTACTAGCATTTTGCAGTATGCACCCATTGTACCACTCCCCTTACTGCTATCACTAGGCAGTATGTGCCCACTGCACCATTCTCCTTACTACTACCACTGAGCACTGTGCCTACTGCACCTTACCACTACCACAGAGCACTAAAACAACACTGTGGGTAACAAGTGGTCAAAATGAACAACAAAATCTGAAAACCACTTGAAGGCAATGTCTTAAACAGTACTCAGATGGAAGATGTTCGTGGAGTAAAAAATGCTTTAATGCTTCACACAGCAAAATACACAAGGCAGTAGATAAGCGCTTTCGTCTGCAAACATCCAGACTTTATCAAATCTGAAAGTGCTTTTCAACACCACCATTAAATAACCCATTCAATTAAATCAATGAATACATTTAAAGGAACCATGTCCCTTTTAACAATTCGTGAAATATGTATAATAAAATAACACTTAAAAATCTTTTCACAATTTAGCAGCCTTTTCAACTAAAACTGGCTTTAAGGACAAGTGGTCATAGGCCAGGAGGATGGCAAGCATTTAATCTAAGCTGCCATTTGAGCTCACATTTCTCTACTGAGTTGGCCCAATTACCCCTCCCCCTGACATTTTTCACAACCACTTACAAAATGCCAAATATGAAGCCAGAAAATGATGTGCAAGTGAGAAAATGTTTGTATAAGGCATTGTTCATATTTTGGGTATTAATTGCATATAGATGTTCATAGACTCTCTTCTTCAGAGCCCTTTCCGTCTTACCCACATAATATGCTTTACAACCTGAACATACACTCAAAAACACTAAACCACTTGTGTTGCAATTACCCCCTACAAGTCTAACATTATAAATAGGGTCTCCCAAAATGACACCTTTTGCATTCAACACATAAGGGCAATAATTGCATCTCCCACATGGCCTTGTGCCATTGTCAATTTTCCTACTGATTGAATGCTCTAACAAGAATTTTAAGTTGTCCCCTACCTTGAAAGAAAAAGTAGGGCCTGGACCCAAAACCTGAACTAGTTCATTGTTACACTCCATGATGCAAAATATCTTTCACCTTATTATCAAACGAACCAAAATGGATAGACATGAATTCAAATAATCAGGAGTGTCAGGCAAATTCCGGTCACTCAAAGAGGTACCATGACTAGTTCTTACATTCATACAATCCTGACCCAACAAAGGTAAAAACTTGTGGCCCCAACCTTCCAAAACTTCCATACTCATCTGTTGCATCAGGTGGCTGGGGTATCCCCTTGCTGTAAAAATCTGTGTCAATGTCCCTAATTCTCTTTTTAGGTTTTCCACGGTTGAGCACATTCTTGCTCCCCTTATCATTTATCCCCATGACCAGGTTCCTATTAACATGGTACAAGTGTTGACTGTTAAACCTCAAAAAAACAGAAGTGGGTTTGCGAAAAACTCTAGATGAAAAATGCCCAGACTCAAGGTCCCGAGTTATATTAACATCCAAGTAATCTATAGTTAGTCTGTTGTAAGTGTGAGTGAATTTAAAATAAGAACACACCTTACTGATATATTCTATGAATTCATCCACAATGGGTTTATCACATCTCTATAAAATAAAGATATCATCAAGATATTGCCCGTAAAGCAACCATTCCTGTTTAAACCCGGTGTTAAAAATGAACTTGTCCTCCCACTTAACCATTACGAGGTTAGCATAAATGGGGGCACAACTGGCCCCCATTGCCACACCCCTTACCTGTTTAAAATATTCCTACTCAAAGGAAATAAAATTATTGTGGAGTATCTTCAACATCAATTCCATAACAAAATGTATCATTGTGTTACTCAGTTTTGAATATTCAATTAAGGCTTCATGGAATAATTCCAGGCCTTCCTCTTGTGGGCTTGAATTGAATAAATCAACTATGTCTATCGTTGAAAACCCAGTAGTGTCAGGACAAAAATGTGACTTGATCCTGGTTAAAAAATCCCAAGAGTCCTTAATGAACTGGGCGACCATGCTTAAAACCTCCTTAATCAACATCTCCACGAATATCCCCAAGGAACAGGTTGAACTGTTTTGTCTGGCCACTATAAGCCTGTAAGGGGGATGTTCCACATTTTTGTAGACTTTTGGGATTCCAAAAACTGTGGGGATGAGAGGAAAATATTTTTTTAAGAAGGACAGGACATCTTCACTAATTACCTCTTGGTATAAACTGTCTTCTAAAAAAGCTGTAATCTCCTGTGCACAATATGTATTTCATTTAAAGAAACAGGATAATATTTCTCCGTATCATATAAAATGTTAGTAATATCATTCACATAATCTATTCTCCCCACTTATACTACCCCTCCCCCTTATCAGGCTTCTTAACACATATTTCATTCATTTCTCTAAGGTTATTAAGTAACATCATCTCCTCATGAGTCAAGTTATAAAATTCATTCCTATGGATCTTGTGTTCATGGAAAATATCTCTCATACAAATTTTTTCATAGTGGGCCATCACTGGGTACAAGGGGGGGTGTAAAGACTCCTACTTCAAATTCAAAGACACACTCATTTGTTCACATTTATCCTTAAAAAGAATTTGGAAGTTGAGTTTTCGAATATACAACTTAAAATCAATGTGTGTTACAAATATCTGGTTTCTTAACCGGAACAAATTTGAACCCCTTATCAAACAGGGAGAAGTGAACCTCTATTATATTCTCATTTGTGTAATTAAAAATGTTGCACCTATTCATACTAAGTAATTTGCCTCCAAAACTAGACAGAATACCTTCTAGTTGTTTCCCCTGGTTTGAAACCTGTTCTGGTTCCGGGTATTCCAATAATTCTTCCTCCCTCTCTAGGGTCGACCTCTCAGGGTGTATTGCTCCCATAATAAATTCTGCCTGTTCCTATTTTGATTAAGAATCCTCTCGGATCTCCTTAGTGGGGTTAATCCTGCCCAAACTCATCTTCCACCTTCGTGTCTAAAAACTCTTCTGGTGAGTTTTTATCCCCCCTCCTCGAATCATAACCCACTAAATCAGGATCCTGTTCATCAATCCTATCTCGATCATTATTCATATTCAACCCATAGTAGCTCTTAGGTAAAGGGTATGCATCTTTATGTTTGTACTCCATCTCATCTCTTTTAAGTTTTTTCATCTTCCTGTTAACATTATCTTTAAGTTGTTCCTCTATCTTGTTGAAAATCATATCATATCTGACTTCAAAGTTGGCAAAACACACAATTTAAAATGTCATCATTTAAAACACTGACCTCGTCCAACAAACTTTTAATTTTATTATTATTAACCTTAACAATGAAATGAAGCAATTCTATACTGTGCCTATCAAACATTGCTATTAAATCATCAACTTCTTGCTGACCAACGGTCAAACCGTTGGGAAATTTATACATTCTAAGGCCTTTTGGGACACTGTGTAACTTTATGCATTCAGCAAGGTACGCGTTATCAGTCTGTAAGTTACGCACCTTGTTCATTTTTGTTCGAAAGTCCCGGAAGAGAAAATTGATGTCCATAGGTTGTTTGAGCATTATGTATCTATTGTACCATTTACCTTACTGGCATCACTGGGAAGCATGTCACCAATGCACCATTCACCTTATTGCTATCACTTGGCTGTATGTACCCATCATACCATTACTGCTACCACTGAACACTATGTACCCACTGTACCATTCCCCTTACTGCTACCACTGAGCAGTATGTACTGACCGCACCATTCAACTTAATTCTACCACAGAGCAGTATGTGCCCATTGCACCACTAACCTTACTGCTAGCACTGGGCAGTAAATGCCCACTGCACCATGCACCTTACTGCCACCATTGAGCAGTATGTGTACATTACACCATTCACCTTACTACCACTGAGCAGTATGTATGCATTGTACCACTCATCTTACTACCACCAATAAGCAGTATGGTTCCACTGCACCACTCACCTTACTGCTACCACTGAGCAGTACCAACAGTAACATTTACTGTACTACTACCACTGAACAGTATGTACCCCCTGCACCATTCACCTTAATGTTACCACTAGGCAATATGTGCCCACTGCACCATTGACATTACTGCTACCAATGAGCAGTATGTGCCCACTGCACCTTTCAACTTTCTGCTACCATTGGGTAGTATGTACCCATTGAACCATTCACCTAAATTCTACAATTGGGCAGTATGAACCCATTGTACAATTCACTTTACTTTTACCACTGAGCAGTATGTGCCCACTACACCATTCACCTTACTGGTACTCCTGAGCATTGTCTGTCTACTGCACCATTCATGTTACTGCTATCACTGAGCAGTATGTACCCATTGTACCATTCACCTTACTGCTACCACTGAGCAGTATGTGCCCACTGCATGATTCACCTTACTGCTATGACTGACCAGTATGTGCCCACTCACCATTTACCTCACTACCATTGGGTAGTATGTACCCACTGTACCATTCACCTTACTGCTACTATTGGGCAGCATGTACTCAATTTACCATATGCCTTAATGCAACCCACAGAGCAGTATATGCTCACTGCACTCTCACCTTATTGCTACAACTGAGCAGTGTTTGCCCATTGTACTATTCACCTTACTACTACCACTAATCATTATGAGCCCATTGCACTATTCACCTCATTGCTACTATTGAGCATTGTGCCCACTGCACCATTCAACTTACTGCTATCGACCACTATGTACCCATTGTAACACTGACCTTACTGCTAGCACTGGGCAGTATATCCCCAATGTACTATGTACCTTACTGCTACCAGTGAGCATTACATACTCATTGTACCATTCACCCTACTACCACTGAACAGTATGTGCCCACTGCACTATTACCCTTACTGCTACCACTGAGCAGTATATATTCATTGTACTATTCAACTTACTGCTATGACTTGGCACCATTCACCTTACTGCTACCTCTGAGCAGTATGTACCCATTGTACCAATAAGCATACCGCTACCACTGACCCACATGTACCCATTGTACCACTCACCTTACTGCTACCTTTGGCCATTATGTACCCAGTGTACTATTCACCTTACTGCTACCAGTTAGCAGTTTGCACCGATTATACCAGCCACCTTACTGGTATCACTAGGCAGTATGTACCCACTCACTATTCATCTTACTGCTACCATTGAGCAATATGTACCCATTGTACTATTCACCTTACTGTTTCCACTGAGGAATATATGCCCACTGCACTACTCACCTTCCTCCTACCACTCAGCAGTATGAACCCACTCCCCATTCACTTTACTGGTATCATTGAGCAGTATGTGCACACTGTATCATTCACCTCATTGCTACCACTGAACAGTATATGGGCATTCTGCCATTCACCTTTCTGCTAGCAGTGAGCAGTATATGCCCACTACACCATGCACCTTACTGCTATTACTGATCAGTATGTAGCCATTGTACCATTCACCCTACTGCTACCATGGAGCAGTACATGCCCAATGCACTATTAACCTTACTGCTACCACTAAGCAGTATGTGCCCAATCCACTATTCACCTTACTGCTATCACTGGGCAGTATGTGCTTACTGCAATATTCACCTGACTGATACCACTGAGAAGTATGTACCCATTGTACCATTGAGCTTATGGCTACCGCCGAGTCATATGTACATATTCTAACATTCACCTTACTGCTATGACTGAGCAGTATGTGCCCATGGACTTTCACTTTACTGCTTCTACTGAACAGTATGTGCTCACTCCAACATTCACCTTAATCCTACCACTGAGCAGAATGCCTCCACTGCACCATTCACCTCAATGCTGCCATTCGGCATTATGTACCCATTGTACCATTCACATTACAACTACCAATGAGCATTATTTACCCACTGTATAGTTCACCTTACCTGTCTATATTAGAACACCGAAGTTTCACAACTTCGAATGTTCTAATATCGACCCCTATTCAGCGAACGCTGAAAATAGCGAAGCTGCGGAACACCAAATTTCTTCCTAGGGAAGGAATTTGGTTGGCCGTTCCTGTGGCTTTGCTATATTCAGCACTGTGGAGGAAAGTTACGGGTTGGGATCAGGTAAGTGTGCATTTGTGTGGATTAGGGCGCGGGGTAGGTGAGTTAGGATTAGGGCTCGGGTGAGGTGAGTGTGCGATAGTGACTGACCTTAGGGTTAGGGTTTGGGTTAAGCTAAGTGGATAGCTAGTGGTGTGTGTACAGTTTAGTGTAGGGTTAGATGTAGGATTTTAGGTGTATGTGTGTGGATTGCTGTTTGGTGTGTTTGTGTTGTGTGTGTGTGTGTGTGTGTGTGTGTGTGTGTGTGTGTGTTGGAACAGCGAAATTCGATGTTCTGCATGCTTGATATTGTCAGCGTTCGTTGGGTAGGGGTTGATATTAGAACATTCAACGTTTTAAAAAGTTGATGTTCTAATATAGACCCTTCACCTTACTGCTACCACTGAGCAGTATGTACCCACTGTAACATTCACATTACACCTACCACTGAGTGGTATGTACCCACTGTACCATTTACCTTACTGCTACCATTGGGCAGTATGTCCCTGTTGTAACACTCGACTTATTGCTATCACTGAGCACTGTATGCCCTCTGCACCACTCACCTTACTGCTACTACTGAGAAGTATGTACTCACTGTACCATTCACCTTACTGCTATTATTCGGCAGCATGTCCCACAATGCACCATTCACCTTAATGCTATCAATGTGCAGAATTTAACCACTGTAACATTCACTTTACTGCCACTACTAAACAATATGCACCCACTGCACCATTCGCCTTACTGCTACCACTGAGCAGTATGTACCAAATGGCGTCTATATTACATAATCAAACTTTTAAAAGTTCGATCATCACATGGTTGACACCATATGATCGAACTTTTAAAAGTTCGAAAATGTAATAAAAAAAAATAAACCAAAGGAAAAAACCAACCTGCATGGTTAAAGCAGGGGGGCAAGCTGCCCTGCACCCCCCACACCCTACCCTTTAAATATACCAACTCCGAGATCACACTACAGTGCAGAAATGGGAAATCTTCCCATTCCACACTGTATGGAAATCTCCGTTGAAACGTTCAAACTTTTAAAAGTTTGATCATATGGTGTCAACCATATGATGTACGAACTTTTAAGAGTTTGACAAAGTGATATAAGATCCTACCTAATGTACCATTCACCTTAGTACTACCATTGGGCAGTATTATGCACCCATTGTATCTTTTGCCTTACTACCACCACTGACCAGTATGAATCCATTGAATCATTCACCTTACTGAAACCACTGAGCAGCATGTGCCCACTGTACCATTCATCACACTACCATTGGGCAGAACATACCCATTGTACCATTCACCTTACTGCTACCGCTGATCAGTATGTACCCATTGTATCATTCACCTTACTGCTACCACTGACCAGTATGTACCCATTGTACCATTCACCTTACAGCTACTACTGAGCAGTATGTGGCCAGTGCAGCACTCACCCCACTGCTACCACAGAGCAGTATGTAACTATTACACTATTCACCTTACTGCTATCACTGAGCAGTCCCAACTGTAACATTCAATTTATTACCACCAATGAGTAGTATGTGCCAACTGCACCATTCACCTTACTGCTACAAATGAGCAGGATGTGCCACAGCACCATTTAACTCACTGCTAGCACTGGGCAGTATATAGCCATTGTAGCATTCACCTTACTGCTACCACTGAGTATTATGAGCCTTCTGCAACATTCACCTTACTGCTATGACAGAGCAGTATGTATGCACTGTACCATTCATCTTACTGCTACCACAGAACAGTATGTACCCACTGCACCATTCACCTTACAGCAACCACTTAGTATGTACCCATTGTACCATTCAGCTTACTTCTACCACTGAGCAGGTGTATAGGAGGCGGGTTCAAATTGTTCTGTCATGTGGGGTAGGGGTTATCCTGAAGGAACAGTATGCAAAGAGTGTTTGGGAGGTGAAAAGAGTGTCAGATAGAGTGATGTTTATGAAGCTGGAAATTGATGGTGTAATGATGAATATTGTTAGTGTATATGCTCCGCAAGTTGGGCGGAGTTCAAGGAAGACTTAAAACAGGCACTGGGGGTCAGTGAAGAGTTACCCAATAGCTGGGTAACTACAGCAGAGATGGTAAGGGAGACCACTAGAAATGTGCTTGGTGTGACATCTGGACAGAGTAAGGAGGACAAGGAGACCTGGTGGTGGAATGAGGAAGTACAGGAGAGTATACAGAGGAAGAGGATGGCGAAGAAGAAGTGGGATTGTCAGAGAGATGAAGGAAGTAAACAGGAGTATAAGGAGATGAGGTGCGTGGCAAAGGATAATAAGGCATACGGAGAGTTGTATGAAAGGTTGGACACTAAAGAGGGAGAAAAGGACCTGTACCAATTGGCTAGACAGAGGGACTGAGCTGGGAAAGATGTACAGCAGGTAAGGATGATAAAAGATAGTGAGGGAAACATACTCACAAGCGAGGAAAGTGTGTTGAGCAGATGGAAGGAGTACTTTGAGTAGTTGATGAATGAAGAGAATGAGAGAGAGAAGGTTGGATGATGTGGGAATAGTGACTCAGGAAGTGAAACAAATTAGTAAGGAGGAAGTACGGACAGCTGTGAAGAGGATGATGAATGGAAAGGCTGTTGGACCAGATGACTTACCAGTGGAAGCATGGAGGTGCTTAGGAGAAATGACAGTGGAGTTTTTAACCAGATTGTTTAATGAAATCTTGGAAAGTCAGAGGATGACTGAGGAGTGGAGAAAAAGTGTTTTGGTACCTATTTTTAAGAATAAGGGTGATGTGCAGAGCTGTACTAACTACAGAGGGATAAAACTGATCAGTCACAGCTTGAAGTCATGGGAAAGAGTAGTGGAAGCTAGGTTAAGAAGGGAGGTGGTGATTAGTGATCAGCAGTATGGTTTCATGCTGGGAAAGAGCACTACAGATGCGATGTTTGCTCTGAGAGTGCTGACAGAGAAATATAGAGAAGGTCAGAAGGAGTTGCATTGTATCTTTGTGGACTTGGAGAAAGCATATGATAGGGTGCCTGGAGAGGAGTTGTGGTATTGTATGAGGAAGTCAGGAGTGGCAGAGAAGTATGCAAGAGTAGTACAGGATATGTACGAGGGTAGTGTGACAGTGGTGAAGTCTGCAGTGGGAGTGACAGATGCATTTAAGGTAGAGGTGGGATTACATCAAGGATCAGCTCTGAGCCCTTTCTTATTTGCAATGGTGATGGACAGGTTGACAAATGAGATTAGAAAGGAGGCCCCATGGACTATGATGTTTGTGGATGACATTGTGATCTGTAGTGAGAGTAGGGACCAGGTTGAGGAGATCCTGGAGAGGTGGAGATATGCTCTAGAGAGGAGAGGAATGATGGTCAGCAGGACTAAGACAGAATATGTGTGTGTGAATGAGGAGGAGGATAGAGGAATGGTGAGGATGCAGGGAGTAGAGTTGGCAAAGGTAGATGAGTTTAAGTACTTGGATTCAACAATTCAGAGTAATGGTGAGTGTGGAAGAGAGGTGAAGAAGAGAGTATAGGCAGGGTGGAATGTGTGGAGAAGAGTATCAGGAGTGATTTGTGACAGACAGGTACCAGTAAAAGTGAAAGGAAAGGTCTACAACAAGGTAGTGAGACCAGCTGGGTTGGAGAAAGTGCCAATAACAAAAAGGCAGGAGTCAGAGCTGGAAGTGGCAGAGTTAAAGATGTTAAGATTTGCATTGGGTGTGACAAGGATGGACAGGATTAGGAACCAGTACATTAGAGGGTCAGCTCAGGTTGGACGGTTTGGAGACAAAGTCAGAGAGGCGAGACTGCACTGGTTTGGACATGTGCGGAGGAGGGATGCTGGGTATAGTCGGAAAATGTGCTAAGGATAGCGCTGCCAAGTAAGAGGAAAAGAGGAAGGCCTAAGATAAGGTTTATGGATGTGGTGAGAGGACATGCAGGTGGTTGGTGTGATAGAGCAATATGCAGAGGACAGGATATACATATACAGTAAAGTAGTTTTTTGCATTGTGTAGTCAGGGGTATTTTAAATGTGGGGGGGAGTCTTCAGTGACTCTTCTATATGTTAAAAATATTAAAGTAAACTATTTTTTTAGCTGTAAGAAATATAGGCTTTACAATATAACAGAAAAAGGCTGGACAAAAGCAAATTTGTTAATATGCTGTGATCTTGCTCTGCTGGGGTGGAGTGTAAAAGTTAACTGATTATATTATATGTAGGATTAATATATTTTTCTCTTACTTTTACAGTGGTGAATATCTATACTCATGAGCTTGGCTTACACTCTAAACAAGTGATTTTTGTAAGCAAGTAGGCTTTAAAAATAAGACAAAGTGATGACAGCCATGAAAACTGCTAAGTTTCTTACATCTGCAAAGATGTATATATTTTTTTCATGAGCAAATGTTCAATGAGATTCAAGAAGTCTGCAGCTGATGGCAGCTATACATTCTGTTCTGAGTGAAATTTACAAAGATTAATTGCTTAATACATTTTAAAGGAGTCAAGCTGTCTGCAGGTGCAAGCAATTAATCTTGAGAGTTCTGTGCATTCTTTGCTGAAGGAAATGCAAAAAATAAAGGTACAATAGCAAACAGTTCAGTGTAAAATAAAGCCTGAAATTATGGGAAGTGAATAAGAGACAGCAGCCTCCCTAGAAGCCTTAATACGTTAATGCATGTAATATAACAGTATACAATTTAGTTTTTATTTAAAGATAACCACTGCATTTGTCCTCTGGGATAAAAGTTAATGTTTTCTGAAAGCATGCAATTTGGTCTTATATCTGGCAGGGGAATAGATATAATAAAAACAGAAAGCAAGTAAGTGTAAAAACAGGCTGCAGCATGGGGTAACATTAAGTTTAGGTTAGCTAATGACTGCGGGTGGGTGCAGCTACTGATGTGGGGTAATTGTTCCTACCTACAGCATTAAACTTCATCTATGAAGATGTACATAGACTGTTGTGTTTTTTTATAAGTTAATAGTGGATGGGGGTGTTTTTTGAGAGTTGTCATTAGAACAAAAGTCTTGAAAAATTGTGGCATATGTTAAAATGGAAATAAGAAGAAACAACTGTATAAAAGTGCAGCCTGCCAAACATCAGTGCATGCATGTAACACAAACGTTGGAAATACACATTAAAAACACCTGACACCTATAATAGTTAAGAATATATATTTTTAGCATAATAGCTATGCTATCCATATTATCTTGGAACATAAATGCTCTCTCAGGGATAGACAAAAAGGAAAAAGTACCAAATTCTATTAAGAAATGCAATGTGCAAATAGGAATGCTGCATGAAACATATTAGGAAAGAAATGAGCATGCAAATTTGTTAAAGAAAGGATTTCAAAATGGGTATACAGCAGAATATCATGAGCAAAGAAAAAGAAGAGTGTGAGTGTGTGTGTGTGTGTGTGTGTGACTTTCGGCTTTTCCCGGTTAGGGGTCGCCACAGAGGAACTCCGGTCCGCTAATGATTGGCAGTAGAGTTTTACGTGCTGGCTTGCCGGGCCTAACGCACAACCTTCAACGAAGGAACGCCCATTCACGCATGTCGTCACACAGTAGACGCTCTAACTGAGAATCGAACGGGCAACGTCTGTGAGGCGACAACGCTACCGCAGCACTACCACCGCAGTTTTACTAATTGCTAGAGGGAACCCAATAGTGATTTAAGAGGGGGAAAGGCAATAATGGTAGATTTGTGGTAGTAAGGGGTTATTGACAAGGGAGAAGGATTATGCTGGTATGTATTTATATTCCACCAAAACTGATATTTTGGAACTGAAGAAAATTTTGGGAGAAATAATCAGCTTTCCTCAGGGAATGTTACTTATGGGGTGGGACTGGAACTTGATTTGCAACACTGAGGATGTATTGGTGGACCTAAAAGGGAAAATATAATAAAAAGGAGTAGATTTCTGAAGAAATTTATTAAAATATGTGGTACGGAAAATGTGAATTTAGTAGTCAGAACTATGGCAAAATTTACATATTATGCCCCAAGGAAGTTAACCGGGCTACACTAGATAGAAGTTGTATTTCACAGGAACATTTGCATTTAACTGAAAGTTTCAACACACATCTGATAACTGTCTCAGATAAAGCAACAATAAAAACAAAGATAAAACTGCAGGATGATGAAGTAATAATGAGACACTGGCACTTCCCCACCTACCTGTTAAAAAGGGAGTAATTTAAGGAATGGATAATAGAAGATAGAGGTTTCTTCTTAAGTTATAACTAGTGAATGAGATAAAATGACATTAGAATTTGAAAACAGGATAGAAATAAAACAGAAACAGGCATGGTTAAGAAGTAATATTGGCTTTGCCAATGTTCTAATCCAGACTAACCCATAGCTCCCCCTCAACCTCCTCAGTGAAATTACTATCCTCCTAGGCCTCAAGCCATCTACTCTCCCCCTGAAACTAACTACTTGTAGGTTTGTTTCTTATAATAATTGTTCACTGTACATCCTAATGTAACTTTTTCTTACCTGTGTATACTAACTATATGATGCTTTGTTTTTCTCTTTATAATTGTTATTGTACATACTAATGTAACTTTTTTCTTCCCTGGGTATTTAGTGCATAACTACAATCGTATGTTAGCTGTCAAACATTGTTGTAACCTACTATGTACTATTGGAACTTTTTGTAACCTACTATGTACTATTGGAGCTTTTCTCCCCGGGCCTCCGCTGAAAATAGACATGTGTCCAGTCGGACTTTCCCGGTCAACAAATGTAAAATAAAAAAAATAAAATAAAATAAAATAAATAAATAATAGAAATTAATTAGAGGGGATAACAAAGGTTAAAGTACTGCAGAATAAGGGGAATCTCACAGAACAAGATTAGTCATAAATGCAGAGTGCTAACTAGAAAATAAGGGAGTATCTAGATAAGATGCATAAGTTTAGAAAGATTGCTGTTAAGCAACTATTTTTTATAACAATTTCAGAATGCAAAAACTTTTAGCACAATGACTTAGGCAGCAGAAAGTAGAAAGTAGAAAGGTTTGTTGCCAAACACAGACAGCCTATAACAAGAAAAATAATCAGAGATCCTGAAGACGTCTTAGAGATATTTCAGACATTTCATGGAAATGTGTATAAAGCAGAGAAAAGGTGAACTCCAGAAAGAGCACATATGGAAAATTTACTGAAGACTTAATTATGCCAAGGTTAGAGGTAGATGATGCTCAACAATTAACAGTTATAGGAGGGGATGAGATAAAAACTGTGATGTATAATCAATTAACAGTTACAGGAGGGGAGGGGATGAGATGTTTAATCAAGCCTCGGAAACGTCTCCAGGAACAGATAGTATTGCTGTGGAAGTTTGGAGCCATGAGAGAAGAAAGCAATAAAGATCTGGAAGACTTGTTTAACAGCATTTTAAAAGAAGGGGAAGCACCAAAATCTTGGAAGAAAGCTCTGGTAGCTGTATTACCTAAGGATGGTAAAGACCCATCAGTCTCAGCTTCATACAGACCCATTTCAATTTTATACCAAGCTTATTAAGTGTTTTGTTTATAATAGCTAAATACAATGACAGAGCTGTTACCAAAACTGGTATATATGTATCAATATGGTTTTGGGGAGGGGAGGCAAACATTTGACAACATTAATAGAACAATGATGATCCAGAGGGAAGAAGAATGTAAGAAAATACTGTTATTATTGTTGGGGGTATTGGGTCTTGATGCAAAGAAAGCATTTGACAGCGTAAACTGGGATTTTATGAGTAACACAATGGAAGCATTTGCATTCCTTGATACAACAGTTAAATAACAGGACATATGAAGGCTCAGGGGCAATAAGTGGGAAAGTTCTTCTCTGAGAAGTTATGTTTGAACAGAGGAACCAGGCCAAGGTGTCCTCTTTCTCCTTTGTTGTTTGCTTTATATTTTAGAGCCATTGGCAAAGAAAGTAAGGGACTCAGAAATACAAGGATATAATTGGTATGGTAATCAAGAAAAGTTAGCTTTATTTGCAGATATGTTGTACCTGATAAATCCAGAAAAATCCAGAAAGAACATCTCAGTGTTCCGGAACATTTTGAGGCAGTTTCAAGTTTTTCAGGATATAAAATTAAAGAAGATAAATCAAAGGAGGCTATAACCATAAATTATGTACCCAACATAAATTGATACAGCAAAACCCATATTTATGGGTTCACAATAAGATTAAGTTTTTAGGAGTATGGATTACAAAGGCTTCTGTTATGCCAGCTATGGATATGTGGGAAAAGACTAAACCAAAGATAATACAGAAACTGACAAACTGGAAGCTGTTGTTTATGGATATAGACAGTAAGATACAAGCAGTAAAAATGCTTTTGGTCCATTTAATGTTATATAGAGGTCAAGCATATTTTAATCAGCTAGGAGAGAAATTGTGGACAATAATTAATAAAGAGTTAAAGGAACATATCTGGGAGGATAAGAGAGCAAGAGTTATTTGGAATAAGTTGATCATTCCACTAGAACAAGGTAATTTAGGATTACCTGGTTTGAAGGGATATTTTACAGCTAGACAGTTAATGCTCCTATACATAACACAAGCAGAAGGTTACAGTTCAAAATAGAAAGGGATAAAAGAACTGGAAGAGGGATTTTTAGAAAAAGGAAGGAGCAAATTACATAGAAATAAATGAATATTGTGGGCACAATACCTGCAGAATAATGTTCAAGAGGAGTGAGTTTTAAGGGAAGTCAGGAATTCAAGAATTTATAGAATGATGGACTGATGATAATTACAAAGAAAGAAAAAATATGTGATGTATAATGTAATGTATAAAAGGATTGTGTCTAAATCTAGGGATATCATTGCTCCCCTTTACTCAACCCTCATTAGGCCAGTCACTGAATATAATGCCCTCATTGGCATACATCTGTCCAGACACATGCAACAACTGGAATGGTTACAGAGATACCTTGCTAAAAAGATACAAAGGCCTAAACAACATGTCCTACATGGACCGACTCAAAGCCCTGTCACTAGCTCAGTATCCTACAGACTACTAACAGTGACCTGTGGTGGGCAAGCAAGGCATCCTTTAACCTATTATTGACAGATTTACTGGATATCAGTAATCAAATGGCATCAGAAATACTCAGTCTAGTGATCCAAACCTCTTCTGAAACATCAAAAGAATGGTTTGGAAGGACAGCTATGCTTAAAATAGCCCACAAGGACAGCTAGTCTAATATTTACATATGAATCTATGAATATAAAGGGAAAAATGTTAATACAGTTTGTTTTATTTTCTGTTAATGTATTTTTGCCTATATCTTAAGTGATAATTTAATAAAGGTGTTTAGAAAAGTAATTTATCCAAAATAATCTTGTCCATTATTTTTCTACAACAAGAAAGTAGGTTTAAGGTCTATGTGAATATGGGTTTGTCTTGGTTTCTTTTCATTTAAAGATGTTTCATTAAGTACACGTCTCCAAAACTGAAACATTCTCAGGACAATGTTATTAATTTCTTCTCCTCTGTGCACTTTGTTTGGTTCCAGTTTGCGCACTACTTTTTCAACATAATCAAATTTAATTTCAATATCTGAAGTTATCTGGATGTTACTACTAAAATTAGCTCCTCCTTTGTTGGCCCAAACTGTTTTTAATAAATTTGCAATCTGTTGTTTTTGAAAATACATTTTAGAATCTATGCACAGTTTATATATTTGTTTCTTTACTCTTACCACGTTATACATCTAGAAAATGGCTTCCTATTGAGATAAATATTTGGGTCTATATTATAAGATCGACGGTTGAAAACATGGAACACCATATGGTCAATGTCTTCAAACATCAAACTTAGAAAAACACCCACAAAAAAAAAAAAAAAAAAAAAAGGAGAAAGAAAAAAGTACCCTAACGAATTTAAGCAGGGGGGCAAGACCCCCACACCCCCGCTACTTAAATATACCAACTCGAGACCGCACTACATTGCAGTAAATGGAAATCTCCCTTACGTAGTTTCCGTTTACACATTCGATGCTCTCCACTTTTCCTATTCTTGTGTCGACAATATCATCTTCGATACTGTCGGCTTTCAAGAATATAATATAGACCCTAAATATCTTTATATAAAATTTACTTCAATTTTTTCCTGATCTTGTCCAGCACTGTTTAACTTGTCTGCTCAGATTCCAAAGTTGCAGTTTGACCTTGATTCCATTTTTTTATATTTCTCTGTTTCAAACTGATTTTCCTATTCAAATAGAAATGTATTCATTGTATGCTTAGAGCCTGGCAATACAGGTTCAAAGCAGGTTACTAAGTTAGCAGCCCTAGAGCCCTTACAATCCCAGTTATGTTAATTCCATGTTGCCCCATTTGTCGTTAAGTGAACATATTCTGCAGAGCTAGTCTATGGTCAACAATGACTCTCCCTGTCCATGAGGGACATGGGTGCCACCCCTAGGGTGAATTTGAGGTCTCCCATACATTTGCTCAAGTTGCGCTTGAATATAGTCAGTGAGGAGCTCTGCTTCACGTGTAATGGAAGTTTGTTCCAGAGGAGAGGCAGTCTCTGGGAGGCATATTTGTCTCTCCATCATGTTCTTTTAATGTCACCGGCTAGGTTAAGATCCCTACAGTGAGGAATTCTTGTGCTGTTAGACTTGCGGATGTGAGCATATCAGGGCAGGGTCCAGGACTGCCCTGTAGGCAAGGCACAAATCTCCTCTCAGCAACCTATGCAATACAGAGTACAGTGACAGGGCTTTTAGTCTACGTATGTCATGGCTTGGAGGCCCTGTATTTTCTTGGTGAGGAACCTATGTGGTCTCTCCAGCTGCTGCAGATGTCTGTGCAAAAGGGAGCATTGTACTCTATTACTGGTCTGATGAGGGTCGAGCGCATTGGAGCTATAACATACCTAGACCTGGATGTGAAGCCCTTACTTACGAGGTGGGTAACATAGAATACTTTCCTTACCACAGTGGAAACTTGGTGGTCGAAGATTACATTGTTATTTATCTGTATTCCTAGGTCTTGCACCACTAGGTTTGAGCTAAGGGGAGTGTTGTTAATACTGTAGTTAGCTGGGAATTCTATTTTGCCAAATGGAAAAATAATTTATTTTTATCTGTTTAGTTTCAGACTGTGGCTTTGGCACAAATCATTTGTCTGTGTTAGCCCTTCCTGTAGCATGTTATCATTGTTGGGGGACTGAATGATGGCACCCAATTTGCAATCATCAGCAAAAGTGGTAAGCCAAAGGCCATCTAATCTAGCCTGGATTTTCAAGAAGTAAGATTCCAAACAGTAAAGGGCCCATTACTGAACCCTGTGGTACACCAATGGTGACCGGTCTACTGGTAGAGGTGGAGTCACCAACGTTGAAGGTATGCGTTCTGTCAGAGAGCCAACTGGCTACCCATTTAGTGATGTAAGGGTTAATCCCCAACTGAGAGAGTTTTTCAATGATAGCGGAGTGGGGGATTGTGTCAAAAGCCTTGGCCAGGTCAAGATAGGTGGTGTGGACTGTCTTACCTTGATTCAGGGCTTTGGTGACTTTCTCAAAGAAGTCTACTAGATTCATTAAGCATGATTTACCCTTAATGAAGCCAAATTTGGCTGGGTCTAGAGTTTGAAGGTCACCTATTTCCTTGTTGATAATGTCCACAATGATTCTTTCCATGGCCCTGCAGATGGGACTGGTTATACTTATGTGTCGATAGTTCCCAGGGTCTGTTGATGGCCTCCATTTGTGCAAGGGGATTACTGTTGCTGTTCTCCACTCCACTGGAACAAATCCAGTTCTCAGGCTTAGATTAAAAAGAGGGCTAACTGGGTCTGCTAGGTCCTGTTTTAGATTGCTTAATAAGCATCCTGGGATGTTATCGGATCCCATTGAGGCCGTGATTTTGGCCTTGGATAGTGCAGATAAGACCTGATCTCTGGAGATATTAGGCAGAGGGCTGACGTTTGGTATGGCTTGGGGGTATGGCCGGTGGGGCCAGGGGGTGAAGTTTGCACCAAATTTGTAGGCTAGCAGGTTGGTGATTTCCTCTAGTGCAGTATGAGCAGTACCATCTATTGCACATTCTGCACAAAGCTGGGCATTTATTTTAGGTTTCGGAAATAATTAAAGAATGCCTTATGATTATCCTTGGCTAGGGATGCTATTTTAGTTTCATACTTAGCTTTAGAGGACTTCATGAGATTTCTGACTTGCCTTTTCAAGCTGAGGAGGAAATTCTTCCTCGGATGAGTCAGTTCTCTTTGATTATTAGACATCACTTTCTTCCCCATGTTATATAACCTATTTATACTTGAGGTCCACTAGGGTGGCTTGTTTTTCAGGAGGATCTGGTTTTAATCCAGTCAGGTACAGCTGAGTCTGTACATCTGTTTAAGTGTTTGTACAGGGCATCCGAGTACACCTCTGCATAGGAGTCATTCTTGTCTGTGAATGTTTTGCTACTGTGGGGTTGTCAGGTCCAATTGTTACTTTAAATGAGACAGTTTTATGGTCCTGACCATATAGGAAAGGCACCACAGATGGAGAGAGTGCAGTGACTTCCTATGTTGGTGAGTACTATGTCTAGGACATTTGAGCCCTCTGTGGGGGTGCAGACCATCTGTTTCAGAGCATTTGAATTAACAATGTCCAGGAACCTCAGTTGAAATCCCATGATTAAGATGCTGGGCTGTATGGAGAGTGATTCTAGTAAGTCCAGGTAGGCGATGTGTTTTTCTCAGTTCATGGTGGGGGACCTACAGCTTGTAATGATGTGGTAAGGTATTTTGCTAAGAGTTAATTGGACATGGAGTAGTTCAAGAACATCGTACTGTTTCACCAGTCTAGACCAGTCTAGAGGTGTACTTGGCTTTAAGATAGATACCCCCCCACCTTTAGTTCTATCATGCTCATTTTGAGGTCTGAATGTGTGAAAGGTGTTGTAGCCTTGTATGGCCGAGGTGCTCTCCCCAGCTGCGTTCAAACAATTTCCCTTTCAAAAATGGCTGCATTCCTTCTGCTGTCTTTGCACTGAATGCATCACTCCAAATAGTTTTACATATTGACTATTCTGAATCCATATACTTTGTTATTAATATTCTGTGCTGTAGTTTAGATTTCAGTTTGGCAGAATTGTCTACCAGTAGTGTAACTTTTATAAACGCCATGATCACCGTACATCAAAGGTGGTAAAATCTGACATGAAGCAGCAATCATCTCTTTAGGCACACAAACAATATCCAGTACGTTCTGTAGGCTTGTTTACAGTCAACGACGATTGTTTGTCCTTTTGTCCTTTGAACAAATTGCAAATAACTAACGTAGAATCATTAGCATTCCATTCTGTTTATGGTAAATTCAGTTCTCCAGCTATTACCAATTTTTTTTCCTGTGCTTCATGCAAGAAATGTAAGAATTCCTGTAGGTCATCAGCACTTGACTTTAGTGTTCTATACATACCAACAACTGCACTCTGTTCCAGGAGAGTCTTTATTGTCATAACTACACATTCTATAGTATTGTTGTTATCATCAAAGACCTAATAATCACTGGTCTTATCATAATCTTTGATCCTTATCACAACTCCTCCACCTAATTTTTGTTAACATGTCTGCTACAGAAAAAAAAAAATTTATACCAGGATTTATGTTTCACAGACAACAGCAACTTCAGTCTTATATGAACACAGCAAATTTTCCAATAAAATACCTTACTACTAATGCTCCTTGAATTAAAAACCAGAAGAGATAAATTAAATTTTACCATGCAAGAACTTAACTTTCTAACCTAGCAAAGCTCCTGCACTGTGCTAGTGAAATGCTGTAATATATCTGCTGTAAACATTCTCTTCTCGTCCTCACAAGCTGACTTCATACATCTGCCCAAAATTAGGCTTGGATGTTCTACACATTCCAATTTCTAAAATGGGCCATTTTTTTCATGTACAGGTAAAAACGCACCACAGACAGTTAAAGGTAGCTTGGCAAATGACCCACCAATGCAAAAACGAACAAAGCTAATCACCACTGTGGGGTTAAAGCTATTTAATTTTAAAATGAACAATCCAGATGCAATAAAATCACTCCATAAACACAACAATAAGATCTGTGATCCAACGACTTTCCGCTATTTCTGTCAGATTACACACATCTCCCATCCTTATATCTTCAGTCAATACTTCCAACACTATAAATTAAAAACTATGACCAGATAATTCAAAATATGTTACAACAGAACATTAATTTAGCTTTTTAACATAATATCGCTTGTGTCTCAAAACTCCCTCTTTAAAGGGTTGGTCTTACCAATATAGAATCCTATATATATGTTACAACTGGCAACATATATGCCATTTTTGGTATTCCATTTGGCATACGTTTTAAGTTTATATTCCTTCTTTGTAACAGGGTGTTGAAAGCTGTTCTTAGAATTCAAGAATCTGCATGCTTTGCATTTCCTGCATGGAAAGGTGCCCTTTCTCTCCATAACCAAATTCATCTTCTTTGTTGTTCTATCTCCACGCAGCAATTGTTTTAGATACTTTCTGTTCTTAAAACAGAATCTTAGTGTGCCTCTCACTACACTTTGAATATTTTCATCTGCTGTCAAGATCTTTCAGTTCTATCTTATTATTTCACAGACTTGTCGTGCATCACTGCTATAAGCAAGCAAGCATCCGATTCCTACTGATGTACCATCATTCTTTGTGGATTTAATTTCCTTCTCAGTAACATCACAAAAAAATATGGTCGGACTCTAGTTCTTCTCATATCATTAGTCTCTGAAGCACCTTTGTAAATCTCATTTGTCTTATATCCTCTCTTACGGAAATGTTGTACTAGCTGTTCTGATTCTACATTACACTTCATGTCACTAGTGCATAACCTGGAAGTACAAAGAACCTGACTCTTGATAACATGGAGAAATATATGTCATGGATGCATATTAGTTCTGTGTAGAAGATGATTCTTCCAACATCCCCTACTGAATGTCTGTGTATCGAGATTTCCATCTCTTCCTCTTACAATTGTAGCATCAAGAAAATCTACCTTTTCTCTTGAGCTATGCAGCTTGAAATCTAAAATTGATGTTGTACTCTTGTGGTATTCAACAAAAGCTGACAATTGTTCTTCATTACCTTTCCAGAGGAAGAATGTGTCAGCCATGAATCTTTTATAAAACAAAACATGTGGCTTCCATTCATTCGTATCATTAAATATAAACTCTGTTTCCCACTGCGCCATAACAATATTCGAATAACTATTGGTGTACGACATGCCCATCGCAACACCCCATTTTTATAGATAGTATTCCTTTCCAAAGAGCAAAACGTTGTTCTCCAGCACCAATTCAAGCATGAGACAGACTTGCAAAACCATTTTCCTATCAAAGATGTTTTTCTGTCAAGAATTTTCGTATGGCTTCAATCCCATATTCATTTGGGATAACCATAAACAGACTCCTTACATCCATTGCCACCATAAAAAAGTGTCTTTCAGTACTGTTGTTGCCTTTGGTAGTGCTTCCTTCAGGTTATACTCAATATAAATGGAGGTGGGCTCCGTAATCCATTCACTACTGAATATTACAGGATGCATTGGTGGGTCATTGCTCCCTTTATGAACTTTAGGAAGACCCTTAATAACTGATATGGTAGGATGCTATACTAAAAGATATTCATACAAGTCTTGTGTGATGACACCTGTTCTCAATAAATCATGTATGTCCCTCCATTCCTTTAATAATCTTATCAAACTCGCATTGCGACACTTTCTTATCAGTTTTTGTATCATTCAATAGATCAGACATTTTCTTTACATAATAGGGTCTTATCCATGAGCACTATAGCTCCACCCTTATCAATTCGTCTTATCATTATTCATAAGCTCTTGTAAGGCTTGCCTTTCAGTCATATCCAAATTATAAAAAACATTAGACTTCTACTATTCTATAATTCAGCTACTTCCATCTCATAGACTTTTACAAAGGTCTCCACTACAGGATGTGGTAAAGGAATAAAGGTACTGAGTGTACTAAAAATATTAGCAAACCTTCACTGACATCAATGTCTGTGCCTTTAAACACATACATTAACACTATATTCCTTGCAAATTATTTTATATCTAGAATAACTCATTTAAATGTGATTGCAGGGCAGGAATGAAAGAAAGACCTTTATTAACCATCTTTTCTTGCTCTCCACTCAAAATATACTGTGACAGGCTCACCACTAGGGAATCAAAGCCAGTATCTATTTACATTTTCAGGTTAACAACTTCCTTTGTTTCCTGTCCCTGCTTATAGAGCAATTCTTCTTGTAGTGAAAATGCTGTTTCATCATTATTGGAAGTCCAGAAAAAAATGGAATATTGTACTGCTGAATCCTTGGGTCTAGCTCCTGTCATAGCAGCAATATCTGCACATTTCTACTGAGTTCCAGTATTTGACTCATGGAACCAGAGTACTTTTATTGATTATCTAATCCTCCTTTATCACAAGTTCCCATCATTAAAGTTTCTGCATTAATAGCTCCGATCTACTGACTATTCATTCCATTGCCACTAGAAAATGGTGGAAACTTGTGATAAAGGAAGATTTGATAATCAAGAGAAGTACTCTAGTTCTGTGAGTACCATACAGTCAAATACTGGAACTCGGGAAAATGGTATAACAGGAGCTAGGCCCAAGGATTTGGCAAGGTTGACTGCACCAGCATGTAAAGATGTGGCTGGCTGAATGCAGTAGGTATGCTGATTAGCAGAAAAAGGAAATAAAAATTAAAACACAACATAGCTTAGAAATATATTCATACTTATAAAACAATGTAGAATAACATTATGAAAACCTTATGGTGAGACACAATCAGAAATGGCCTCTCTGTTATTTTGAGGGCCAAATAATGAAACGCAGATGTCAACATTGAATGATCAATTGCAGACAAGGTCCATGGATGTGTAATTCAATTTAATGATTTTCCTTTCTTCTGAAGTGCAGAAATAGATTCACAAGTAAGTACTAGGCTAGCTGCCTTTGCGGAACATATTAAGCCTAGCCAGTTTCCCTTTTTGTGCTCAAATTAACCGATCCCATCTGATTAGAGCTTGATCTTACCCATCCCATGGTCCATGATTCTGTATTACCCATAAAGAGAATAACTGTGATTATACTATAGATAATTTGAGGGGACACATGCATGGGATAAAGTATTTAGGAGCTGCCTCTGTCCATTAGTAGTACAGGGAGCAGTCCTGGGATAAATGTTTATGTTTCCTATCCACAGATCCCAAGTTCTGCTTGAATATGAAGAGGGATGAACATTGTTTTATGTGAATGGAAAGTTTGTTCCAGAGTAACAGCATCCTCTTTGAGCTATACCTGTCCCTCCAAACTGTCCTGTTGATGCTGTGGAAAAACCTTACATCCCTAGACTGAATATTTCTGATGCTATTTGACTTGTTGATGTGACTAAATCCATCAGTAGTGAGTCAGAGGATGCCTGATAGGCCAGACACAGGTCACCTTTGAGCAGTCTGTAGGATACCATGTATTCTGACTGGGTTTTGAGTCGGTCCATGAAGGACATGTTGTTTAGGCTTTGTGTCCCTTCAGTAAGGTATCTCTTTGTGCATTCCAGTTGATGCATGTGTCCAGATAGATGCATGTCAAAGGGTGCATTATAGTCAATTACTGGCCTAATGAAGGCTGAGTACAGGTGGGGCAATGCCATCTCCAGATCTAGACACAATTCCTTGTTTATAAACTGTACAATATAAAATGACGTTCTTACAACAATGGACACATGTTGGTCAAAGGTTAGGTCACCTTCGACATAAGTTCCCAAATCCTGAACAACTGGGTCAACTTTTAGAGGTGTATTGTGAATGTGATCATTCCCAGGGGCAATCACAGAGTTAGTACACATAAGTAGAGGGAATGTGGAGGCTGAAGAAGTATGACTCCCAAGTAAAAAAAAAAGTTTTTTCTTCTATGTCTTTGCAAGCTTTTAATGCTGATAATCATTATTTAGCACTCACAGTATCAGGCATCACTGATATTGCAGTCACAGTTTCAATTTATCATTTATAGAATACATTAACTTGATTAAACCATATTAAACACTTTTTCCCCCTAACCTCTGAAGTTCAGGTCACCCTGACTGTTGGGTTATTCATTTCATGGCCAGAGTAAGTACCCTTACACAATGGAGGTGTTACACTGGCAATAACAGGCCATCCAATGTGTGACAGTTCCACTCTATCATCACCTATCTCCATACGGTGAGTGGCTTACTCCAGTGTTGCTGCCTTGAGGGGAGATGTGCCATTACATGCAGAGTCCTAGCTTTTATGTGGTGTGTAGCCCCTATGACCCCAGCTGTCACTGAGGTAAGTTTGTTGGTCAATGTCAGCAGTACAGTAAATCAAGCCATCTTTCTAATTCCAGGACAGGCAAGCTAACATCAGTCACTCGCTCCCCCCTGCCCTACCAGCAACCTCATCATCTTCTTTTGGCTATTCCCATTAGGGGTCGCCACAGCAGATCACCTGTTTCCATTTCTTCCTGTCCTCTGCATCTTGCTCTGTCACACCAACCACCTGCACGTCCTCTCTCACCACATACATAAACCTTATCTTAGGCCTTCCTCTTTTCCTGTTACCTGGTAGCTTCATCCTTAGCATCTTTTTCCCAATATACTCAGCATATCTCCTCAACACATGTCCAAACCAACATAATCATGCCTCTCTGGCTTTGTCTCCAAACCTTCCACCATGGGCTGACCCTCCAATATACTTATTCCTGATCCTGTCCACCCTCGTCACACCCAATGCAAATCTTAACATCTTTAATTCTGCCACATCCAGCTCAAACTCCTGCCTTTTTGTCAATGCCACTGTCTCCAACCCATATGACATAGCTGGTCTCACTACCCTCTTGTAGAACTTCCCTTTCACTCTTACAGGTACTCGTCTGTCACAAATCACTCCTGACACTCTTCTCCACCCACTCCATCCTGCCTGTACTCTCTTCTTCACCTCTCTTCCACACTCACCGTTACTCTGAACTATTGACCCCAAGTATTTAAACTCATCCACCTTCTCCACCTCTACTCCTTGCATCCTCACCATTCCTCTATCCTCCCTCTCATTCACACACATATATTCTTAGTCCTGCTGACCTTCATTCCTCTTCTCTCTAGAGCATATCTCCATCTCTCCAGGGTCTCCTCCACCTGTTCCCTACTCTCACTACAGATCACAATGTCATCTGCAAACATCATAGTCCATGGGAACTCCTGTCTGAGCTCGTCTGTCAACCTGTCCATCACCATTGCAAATAAGAAAGGGCTCAGAGCTGATCCTTGATGTAACCCCACCTCCACCTTAAACGCATCCGTCACTCCCACCGCAGACCTCACAGCTGTCACACTACCCTCATACATATCCTGTACCACACTTGCATACTTCTCTGACACTAAATTAAACTGAGGCCATCTGGTGCGCAGTCATGGCTTCATCCCTGTGCCAGAGTTAGTAGTAAGCAATTCTTAAAATCTGCAGTTAATATTTAATTGAAGTATAAACAAAAAAGTGAGTACTACAAAACAGTTACAAATACTAAGACATAATATGATATCTATAACCCCTTTCCCCAGGTTTACCAGAAATACTCTCTAAACTCCACAATGGATTAAAAATTAGAGAAAGCATACATTCCAGTTTATATCCTATGCAATTATAAAAGTAATGAAATAATCAAAATGTTATGGCTATCTTACCAATCTCTAATAAAGCTATTAGAAATTATTTAACATCACTAAATAAAGAAGGTAAGATGGTAAACTCAATATAGCGAATCCACCTTTTTCAACTAAAAGTTGATAAAACATTTCCTATACTAACCCACAGCACCCTCAAGTTTCACAGATAGTTATTTAGCTCAAATGCCATATTGATTCTATTTATCCATACAACTGATATAACTGTATCCTAATGACATTCATAAGGAAACCAATTATATCAGAAGGGAAAAAAGGTCCTTAGCTTCATAACATTTTCAAACAATGCAGTCAAAAAAGTCAATGAGGAGGGTGGAACTGAAAGTAAATTTAAAACATTTTTAAATTATAAAACATAAAACTATTAAAACACTAATGTAATTTCTTATAAACCAGTTAGTCTCCTGTGTCAGTATAAAAAGTACTGCTAAAGGAAGGTTTAGAAAGAAGAAAAAAATGACTGCTTAGTTGAATAACTGCGTGCAGAATGTTACCACTACATACTCACCTGAAAGAGAGTGACACTTTGTTTATCTTGTGATTAAAAAAACGAAAAGAAAAAAGACCATCTGTACTAAGTAAAGTAGGTATGAAATTTTGCACACATCAGATGTACTATCTTTTGGTCATTGGTTATATTTGATTCTAGATGCTAAACATTTTGAGTATGCATTGGCCTTGCCTTAGTACAGTTTAGACATAGAATGTACACAGGTATTAAGTCACACATGGTCATACTTCTCAACCTCTTACCGCAAGAAATCTGGACAAAACCAAAAATGATGTGGAAACAAAGACCCCAAAATTGGGACAGATTTTAATTATTGCTCTTATAGACATTTGTGAGAATAACAGGTTTTGCACTGGCATGCATTTTCTGAAGGATACGAAATCTGAAACTCAAAATGTCTGTCATTACTTAATGAGTTTAGTTCTCACAGATTTGCTAGAAATTTTAAAGTTTTATGACAAGCAGACCAAAAATAGGAGTCAAAATTCTGACAATTCTGCAAAAAATCTGGACAGTTGAGAGATGCACAAGGTTATGATTACAAGAAGAAGTTGCAGACCTGTGCAACCCCAGAATGTTTACAGAAGGACTTCAACAATATATATATATATATATATATATATATATATATATATATATATATATATATATATATATATATATATACACACACACACACACACAACAAATAAATAGTCATCTGGTTTATTACAATGTACAATAAAGGACAGAAAGAATATCAGAATCCATTGTTATTACCTTTTACAGTTCAACTGAGTTGTAATTGTAACTAACATTACACAGATTAGTAGTTTAGATGAATTACACTATTGCAACTGTCTGGCAGATGACACAGACTATTAAAGCAAAGAGTTGTTAGCACATGACTTCCTGTAGTTTGAGGTTTGAGTCCATAAACCTCTGTGTCTACTGCATGATTCTAAGCAAGTCACTTAACCAAGCATAGTGCTTTCTGGTTACCCCTGAAAAAGGACACTTGTGTCCATTTAGCTTACCCATGTAACAAAAAGAACATTCCAGCATTTCCCCCTTGGTTGCTGTTCACAGTAAAGTGTTCTCTAGGGACATTACTTGAAATGTATGCACATAGATGGGTAAGAAGAGGTCTGAGGCTGCTTATAAATGATGCAATTGTTGTCCTTTAACATGCTGTGTTTGCTGGAATGGAAATGCATTAACTTATTACAGAAAAGAGTAGTGGTGTTAAGAGACAGATTAAAGGAAGGTCATTTTAGTCAGGTTCGGGAATAATCTGGACTCCCGACTAGAATAAATTGTGATTATTAAAATAATTTTTATAATAGGATACATGTAAAAGGTTGCAGATGAGGTTTCCAGCACAGAATGCTTTGGGCATGTTACATATGATCTGCAGGAATAATGCATTGAAGTTTAAACAGAACAGGACGCAAGACAGAAGGTATTGGTGTAACGAAAGATCTGCATACAGATCCCGAGACAAAATTTGTTACTGTCAGGTTATATAAACAACAACACTATTAGCACCTTCTGGCTTGCATTAGGGCCAGTTTAAAAAGGCACCTAGTTTATTTTGGTTTGCAGCTGACATAGTTCATGTGACTGAAGTCGCATGAACACACAGAAAAGAAGTTATGTACTCACCATAACGTTCCATGTGAGTTGTTCCATCTCGCCCTCATTCTTCACTGATGGGTTCGTAGCCAATCCTCGGCTCCGACACGGCCGACTAGCAAGCTCAAAGTTCTCCAGTAGCTCGAGACCCAACCCCTTATTCCACAATGCACTGCTGGAATTTCCTCAGATCTTGTTTGCTGCGTACCATATAGAAGTACAATAATTATTCTGCCTAGGAATGCAGACGCATTGAAAAACCAGGATGAAGACAGCCTCCAGGTCAACTGCCAGCCAGGAGGGGGAAGGAGGGAGGGACATCAGAATGAAGGCGAGATGGAGCAACTCACATGGAACGTTATGGTGAGTACATAACTTCTTTATGTGAAGTTGTTCAATCTTGCCGTTCATTCTTCACTGATGGGTAGCTTCCATAACACCCTGATCTTGGGTGGCTCACGGAAGTACACTCTTCAGAACCGTAGAACCAAATGAAGCCCTGTCCCTGGAGGCCTTAACCAATTTGTAATGAGTTATAAAGGTGTGAGGTTTAGACCATGTGGCTGCTGCACAGATGTTGTCCAAAGGTAATTTGGCTTGAAAGGCTGAAGAGGTAGAAACTGGTCTGGTTGAATGAGGCTTCATCTTACTAGACAAGGGCATGTTATGACAAGAATATGTGTAAGTGATAAAATCCGAGAGTCACTTAGACAGGGTTGTTTTGGCCACAGGTTTACCTTTCCTGGCCTCAGAAAAAGACACAAAAAGCTGATCTGATTTCCTAATGTCTTTTGTTCTGTCTAAATAAAATCTAAGTTGTCTGTGAACATCGAGTTTGTGCAACATATATTCCAATTTGTTGGTGTGATTAGGGAAGAAAACGGGCAACTCAATGACTTCATTGATGTTAATCTCAGAACATACTTTAGACAAAAAGGATGGATTTGTCCCGAGAGAGACTATCAGCATGGAAGACCATCTAAGGTGGCTTGATGGATAGGGCTTGGAGCTCTGTCACTCTGCGGGCTGAAGTGATGGCTACTAGGAAGATAGTTTTCCACGATAGAAATTTTAGTTCACAAGATGATGCAGGCTCAAAAGGAGATAGAATGATACGAGATAACATAAAATTCAAATTCCAGGGGGAGTAAGGTGTCTTCACTGGAGGCCTCATGTGAAAAGAACCTTTTAGAAAAGCCTTAGACAATTGGTGAGCCATAATATTCAATCCATCGATCCCTAGATGGAAATTAGATATAGCAGCTAGTTGTACCCGCACCGTAGCAGCCACTGCTCCTTTGTTGAAAATTTCTGCCAAGAATTGTAAAATAGAAGATAATGGTGCTTGGTAAGGGTCAATATTATGAGAGGAAGCCCAAATGGAAAATCTCTTCCACTTACTACAATACAATTTTCTAGTGGAAGGTTTATGGAAAACCAACAAAATTTGACTAGTGTCATGGGAAAGATTATAAAGCCTGGCTATGCGGGGAATTGGAGAAGCCAAGCGGTTAGCTTCAGTGTCTGCAATGATGGATGAAGATCCCCTGACGGATGCGTCAATAAGTCTGGAACTGGGTCCAGGATCCATGGGTCTTCCAGAATGTGATGGTAAAGAAATGGAAACCAAATCTGCCGAGGCCAATGAGGATGATCGTCTGTCCCAGCGACTTTGCTTTCTGTAAGAATCTGGGTATCAGGGGAATTGGGGGAAATGCGTAGAGGAGACCTGGGAGCCAATCGTGGACAAGAGCATCCCTCGGGGAGTGACCTGGCGTGGAATCAGGGCAAAATAGCTTCTGCATTTGTTGTAGATGTCACTGGCAAACAGGTCGCTGGAAGGCTGGCCCCATTTGCGGAAAATCCTGTCTGCAATCTCTTGTTTGAGGGACAATTCGTGGGGCAATAAAATTGCCCTGCTCAGCCTGTCTGCTATGACGCTGGATTTGCCTGGGATGTGAGTTGCTAACAGAAAGCGCTGGGATGACACTGCCCACTGCCATACTCTAAGGGCTTCTCGGCAAAGGGGTTAAGACTTGGTCCCGCCTTGCTTGTTCAGGTACCAGACCACTGACATGTTGTCTGTCTGTACTGCAATTGTCCCTAGAGGAAGAGAGTCCTGAAAGTATTGCAATGCTAGAAGTACTGCTCTCATCTCCAGGACATTAATATGCAGATGTGATTCTTGATCTGTCCATATGCCTTGGGCAGTCTTTCCCTGAAAAAGCCCCCCCCCACACCCTATCAGGGAAGCGTCCATGGTCACAGTGGCAATGACTACTGCCATGCACTTGGTGAGCACTCTGGGGGCTATAGTGAGACCAAAGGGCAGAGCTCAGAATTGATAATGATTGGCTACCAGCCCGAAGCACAGGTGATCTCTGGATGGCCTGGACATCTTTTTGTGGTAGTACGCATCCTTGAGATTGATCGAGCACATCCAATTGTCCTTCCCTAAAAACGGGAGTATGGACTGTAGCGTGGCAATTCGGAACTTCTCTTTTCTCACAAATTGGTAGAGTCTGCTGAGATCCAAAATGGGTCTCCAGTCCCCTGTTTTCTTTGGAACCAAAAAGAATCTTGAGTAATTTCCGAATCCTGTTTGGTCTGCCGGGACTGGCTGGATGACTCTTTTTTTTAGCAATTGGCGCACCTCTATTGCTGCTTGTCCAATGTGACTGGGTGGAACATCCAGGATTTTTTGACGGGAAGGGGCTGGGTGGAAAACTGTATGAAATACCCTCTGGAAATGATACTTTGTACCCAAATGTCATTTGTTATATTTAGCCAGGCTTCTTGGTACAAAGACAAGTGACCCCCGACTGCCTCCAGAGTAGGGCAGCCAGGCCTCCCTTCAGAAGCGCTGGTAGGACTGACTAGAGAAGTGATCTCCGTCACCCTGGTGTTGTGGACCCCCTCTGCTGCGAGGGTGGCGTCTTCCATTGTAACCCCCTCCTCTGCCTCTGAAGGGGGGCTTTCCACGTGCGTCTTGAAAGGCTCCTTGGACTTTCTGGAACCACATCTTTCCTCTCCTCTGACCTTTAGGAAAGGGTCGAGTGGGGGTGGAAAAACAGACTCAGACGGTAGACAGAGTCTTTCCCTCTTGTTCACGCCCGGACAAAGTCTCCTTCGACTTTGGCCCAAACAAGGACAAGCCGTCAAACGGGGTATTCGTAAAGGAGGACTTGAAGGGTTCCGCAAAGGAACAGAGTCGCATCCAGATATGCCTACGAAGAGTAATTCCTGTACCTGCAGCTCTACTCGAACCATCAACTGCGTAAGATACGAGATGCATGGACGAGATGACTATCGAACTGAGGGTAGCGAGCTGGGTGGCAACTTTGTCAGATACAATCGCAGCTACAGCACCCTGAAGAGATCTCTCTGCAGTCTGGTAAAATGTGTCAGGTAGTTCAGTGATCTGAGTGAGAAAGTCGCTGAACTAAACATGGGTTTCCCATATCTATCCATGATCCTAGATTCTCTGTTAGGAGGATGGATAGATGAGGAAGTCTCAGACATTTCCTTTTTGGTGGCTACCGCAACCGCCATGGCATCAACAGGGACTCTCTTGGTCAAAAAGGACTTATCCACGGGGGCAGAAATAAACTTATTAGGCCTCCTAGGAACAGGTTCGATAGATTCTGGTGACTCCCACGCCCTACGAGAGACCAGATCCATAAGCTCAACGTCGGGCAGAGAAGGTTGAGACCCAAACGCCTTCAGGAGAACCGACTCATCCTCAGTAGGGCTATTGGACTGCCAATCACCCCTCTGCCTAAGAATTTCAAGAATCTCTACAAAGGAGATGTCCTCAGAGGGGGATCTAGGGGACCCTTCTGATTCATCCAAGTCGGTGTCTGATGTGAGAGACTCCTGTGGGGAGTCCAAATGCCTCCTCTTGCATAATCTCTTCCTGGGGACATCTTCAGGGGGAACTTCTGGAGAGGTCTCAGAAGAGCAGGGAGCGCCCTGTGGGGCTACCTGAGGCTCTGGGTCTCTACACTTGGGATGACCGGAGGAAACAGAAACTGACACAGGCAGTTTAGGGGAAGAAGAGGCCAGACCTTGAGATGAAGAAGTCTTAGGAGACAACACTCGCTTCATGTCTTCGAACGCATCACGCTCCGATGAAAAGGAGTCGACTGATCTGAAGGAGCCACGATCCCCTCCCGCACCGAAGCTGTGGGCTCTGAGCCCGAGGTAGGAGCTGAGCTCACCTGAGCTGAAGCCCTGAGAGGAAGAGTCGGCACTGACAAGTCAGTGCGACTCTCCTCCCCGGACCCAACCGGAGAGTGTCGGCTCCTAGAGTCCCCGGTCAGCGCCGAGAACGTCCAAGCAGATGGAGCCGATGACACTGGAGCAGGTGTCAGCTCCAAGGGATCCACAATCATCAGGTCGGCCTCCTCCGGCTCCGAAGGTCCGGTATGGCTCTGAGGAGGAGCAGACAATTCAGGAGTAAGGGTCTTCGGCTCCGACAGTTAGGTTTGAGCCAACAGCAATTTAGCTAGGCCTGGTGCCTTTAAGTGTTTCTGAACCAGCCGGTCCATATCCAGATCGGACAGGCTGACAGAAGACCTAGAAGGGTGAACAGATGGAGCCGATTGGAGCAGTATAGATGGAGGTTTTTCAGCAACCAGTTCCAGAGCAGTGTCCCAGTTCTGAAAAGAACAGACTGTCGACTCCGAAGTCAGTGGAGCCGAAGTCACAACACTTTGACTTTTTTCCTTTCTTAGACCTGGATTCAGAGGAAGATTTGGACGATTTGCTGGCCCCATCCTGGTCAGACAATGCCTCTGAAAAAGGGTGTTTTGATAATACCCCTATCAATTAACTTCCTCATCTTTCTGCAAGCACTCTAGTGGAAAAGGAGTGACAGATACTGCATGATTCTTGCAGGTGCACCTCACCCAAGCAGTAAACACACTGCACATGGGCATTCGTGATGGACATCTTCTGTCCGCAGTCTGGGCATTTTTTAAACCCAGACTTTGGATGTTTTACCTTCTCTTCAGACATTTCACAAAATCCAAAGTAAAGGAAACACGCTATTTAACTATGAGATATTTAAAGTTAAAGAGAAAATCTAACTAACTCACACAGTACACACAGCCCAAAAGGCAACTAGTAACCAACTATTTAACTATACCAAGATAAATAGGATTAAGCAATCCAATAACAAGAATCCCAAAAATGGGAACACTAACAACTATAAGAAAGGGCCCAAGGCCAAATATTTTACTGGGGAAAGGGGAGAACATAGAAAACAACTGTTAACTAGACAGTATTATATATATATATATATATATATATATGTATATATATATATATATATATATATATATATATATATATATATATATATATATATATATATATATAGTAGTAAAAGATATAAAACTGAAATATATAACTTGCTGAAAGATGAAAACTCACAATAATAGTTTTGAGCAATGATGGAAACCAAGAGATCTCTGACGCGGCAAACTAGATCTGGGGTAATTCCAGCAGCGCACTGTGTGATAAGGGGTTGGGTCTTGAGCTACTGGAGAACTTTGAGCTAGTCGGCCGTGTCGGAGCCGAGGATCGGCTCCAAACCCATCAGTGAAGAATGAACGGTGAGACTGAACAACTTCACATCAAACTATATCGTCATGGAGCAGAGAAAAATGCCACTATAGTAGCATGGACTACAGAAGACAAGACAGCAAAGCACAAATGTTCTTGCATTTAAAGTATTTAGAAAGGACAATATGGTTACAAAGGGGTGAGCACCTGTGTGCATTATGAATGGAATAAAGTGTGGACTGGGAAAAGATAAAAATGATGAGGGATGGGACAAACAAAACTAATGGGTTGGAAAGGTGAGCAAAGCAGTGAGCAACTCATCTGAGTTTTGCTGTGGAGCAGTGGCTTACGCTGCCAGATCTCATTTCACGGGAACTGCCTTCAGTTCAGGGCAAAAAAAAGCAAGTAAAGATAATGAAAAATATAATTTTATCACATGAAAGTTAGGAAGTACCCATTATAAGAATAAAAAAGTTGGGGGAGGGGCTTCTCAGAAGTATTATTAGAAGTAGGTCATGAACAGAAGCAGGCTATAGGCTAGCAGTATGCATGCATGGCACTTACAAATACAGAGGAGGAAAGTACAGTGGCAGTTAGGGAGTCTGCGGGGTCACTGACAATGTCACAGTCTGATTCAAGGTCCTGAATACGAGTTTAATGTTTATAAGATGGAAACTGAAGTATGTAATTTCAGCTGATTGAAATGGTAAAGGTGAGAACACATAGGCTGGAATTCATGGTCAGGTGCTGAATACCTGTGCAGTGCTAAATAACAAGAAGCTGTACTCTAACAAGGCCTGTATCTGGTCAGATATTTAGTAGGGCTTGCATAGTATAGCTCTTACAAATTTAAGGTGCTAGAATAACATGGTTTTACATTAGTGTGCATTTTCTGAAGGATATGATGCCTGAAACTAATTTATTCAGTGAATTCAGTCAAAAAATGAAGCAAAATTCTGGATATGCTACGAAATTCTGGACAGTTGAGAGCTATCCACAATGGTCACCATAAGGAATGACAGGAGGGGAAGAAGGGCATTTTTTTATGTGAGAAGACTACAATTTGCAATATATGATGAAGACTAGGTGGGGAAGATAGTGAGGAATGATTGTCGGAGGGACAGATGAAAAAAGGAAGGTAGTAGAACAGACAAACATAAAAGTAAGACAGTCACAACAATATTGGGGAATGACTCAGAAGGCACATAAACATTTGCATAGGGGATTGGGCAGGATACGTATCACATGCCAGGCTGGCTCACAAAGACGCAACCTACACAGACATCAATCATCTCCTTGACTGATTTCATGCGCAAACTCCACCTCTAGTGTCTTGAAGGTCTGGGTCTGCTGGCCACTCGACTCAACTGCGCACACCAGAAACCATTCCATGGTTAGCAGTTTTGTGCAGGTATACAGCTGTCAGTGCTCCTCACATAATACCAGAATCCACAAATGCCAACAGTGACCCACAGAGTAACCCTCTGGGCTGTCATTAGAAGAGGAGCTTTGAGAAATAGCCACAGAGGCCATCAGTGAGCCTTCCTGGTAATGTTTAGCAGGGTGACATCCATCCCCCTACTAAGAGGTGGACCTGGTGACCCACTGCCACAGGTATAAGCCTGCACAGGCTGAAGTGGGCACTGCTTGTCCTCAATCACAACTATACCTGCAAAAGGAAGAGAGGAAAAAAAACATTAAAACACACATTACACACTGAATCTTTGCAATGCAGTAGTGCCCTAGTCATATGCAACCCACTGCTAGGAGATGAGCTTTTGTCTCCTGTAATATCATCCTTGCTGGTGTGCTGCTCATCAGTCACTGAAAAATAAAGGAAAGAAATCTCAGTACACTGGTGGATCTGTTATTGTAAGTTGGAAATAAGACTTATGGCAAAACTCTATCTGTTTCTCTCTCTAATCTCCATCTCCCACTGGTAATGCTGGTAGAAGTGATATCATCCCAGGTTCCTATATCTGTGCCAGTGGATCACACAGTGGCTTGGCGAGCTTGTGCCAGACATCATCCTTGTTCAATGGATCATTATAATGACCAAACAGGTATTTCTCAATATTCCAGCTGCGGAAGAACAGGAAACTGTCACTCTCTATGACACTAGCCAGGAGCCCTACATAGCTTAAAAAGCCTTGCCTACTCACACTTTGAGAAAAAAAATCAAAGCCTTGTGTGCATGGATGCACATTTCCATTTCATGTGACTTGCATCCAGCTAGGCTTCACAAAATGACCAGGTGTGCCCTACAGCCTGAGTAATGGTCTGAAGCACATGCACAGCCTGTGGGACAATGTGAAGTACCTGTACAGTGACATGAAGTACAGGGGCAGGGAGCACATGCTGCTGCTCCAATCACGAGTGCCTAACTTTGCTGTGGGAGGATCTGGATGCAACATGGCCTGTTAGAACATAAGTGTACACAGATGACAAAAGACCGTTTCTTAGGCAGTATCACTGTATACTGGCCACTGGGCACTGTAGCCATTTACATGTGCATCTAGCAATTAGGTGATCCTGTGAGAAGTTCCCAGCATGATCCATTGATATAAAAAGGTCACGTGTGCCATATATGTGAATCATGGTAACTGTCTGGGTGGTACACTGAAACATTAGAGATGATGGCCTGGGTATTACAAATCTCCAGGCAGTAGAAGCCCATCCAGTTAATGTATCACACTCACTGTGGACAAGGTAGGGTTTTGATTTTGAGGTATGTGCAAGCAATAGCTCCAAGGACTACAGAGAAATGGCCTATGCTGTGAAAAATCTGCATACTGGTATCTGTCTCCTTAACAGAACTTAGGAACCATATATACTCTTCCATATGCTACAGCATGATGTGAAATAACTGGTGTATGGTATACAAAGTTGATGCCTGCGATATTCCTAGCATGCCTCTATAGATCACTGAAAAGTCCCTGCAACTAGGATAGTTAATGTTGCACATACCTTAGTGTCCACTGGGGTGGGCAAGCCCAACATCTTCCTTGACTCTATTTGAGTGAAAAAATTCAACAAGCTCCAGTATCATCTCCCTATCCAAGTGGAAGCAGTCCATGATCTTTTGGCCATTCAAGTGCTGGTAAGTAAGATACTGACACTACTGTCTGCAATAGCATAGGGGGTGCGGCAGACGACATCATGGCCACTAGCTCTGAAAGTGGCCACCAGTATGTGCTGTTTGAGTAAAGCTATTGCTGCTACACCAATTATTGTCAATTGCCTGTACACCATAATTTCTTGGTGTTCAAAGTAAGTGTGTACCATGGCACAAGCACACCTGTTTTATTTGTCTCTGAATCACTTCTTCATGTTTGATTACATGTATTGCATAATCAGCATTCATCATTTCCTCTGGGAACCTCATTTTCATATCATTATGCAGTCATTTGCATAAGCTGCATACTGCACTATTTTTACTCTAGTGTGGCAGTGTTACTTATGTCTCTGTATCACTTCCTGCCTGTGCTTACAGCTACAGAAGAAAATGAATAAAGCAATGGTAAATAGGGGCTTAATAATTGCACGTAAAATCCAAGAAACAATGAAACACCAGATTGCCTTACGTGGTGAAGTCAGAGGGACTGTATGGTAGAAAAGATACTTAAGCAAGAGTTTGAAAAATGGTAGAAATGCAGAGGATTTATTAGATAAAGCTAAATAAAGCTGGCAAGGTAAAGGGCTGAGATACAGATGAAAAGGTGAGAAACTGACATGAATATAAAGCTGGGAGACAAAGATTTGTTGATGTATGTAGAAAAACGAAGAATAAACTAATCAGCCATTTATTCATGGAAGAAGGGCGGCAGGCAAGGTGTCTGAAGATAGGACTAATCTGTGGAAGTGTTAATTTATATTTGCTTGATACTTAAGTAAAAATTGGGCAGCAGGGAATTATCTAGAATTTGGAAATTGGGCAGAGAGGAAGGAATGTGAAGCGATGAGACTATTTCCTCTGATGGAGTGTTTAAAAGTGAAGGAATTTAATCAGACAAAACACTAACTTTTCACATCATGCACTAAAAAAAACAATAAACAAACTTGTTGATTCACTGGGAATACTGTTTACTCTGACCTAGATAATAACGTGGTGTCACAGTAATCACATATTTAGGAGTGGTCTTAGCAACTCCAGCCAATACTTTTATGCTACGTCTCAGGCAAAATGAGGGCACCACTGTAAAGGACCTTTTAGCTGACTGTATGCAAATGAGTGAGGGAATCATCAGCACGGCTTTATGAAGCAGTGGGAGAGTCACATCAGTGCAAGCTGGCAGAGCTTCCTAAGCCATACGAGATATTGTCCATGTCAGTCTGTGAATAACATTCAGTTAAATTTCTCATATAAAAGTTTTCATTTTTATTCCATATCCCAGAGAATGCTGGTGGAAAACCAAAATCAATACAGTCAGAGAGAGGTCTTGTGAAATGACTAGAGAAATGTTTTAAAGGAAGGCTACAAGAATTAGTGCTGATCGCCTAGTATACACCTATGAACTAATGACCATCAGGGCCTTTATTAGCCTAGCTATGCAACCCAACCCAATTGTGTTCCTTTGTATCATAGTTTATTTGATGTTAGTTAAGAAGTGTTTAAAGGTTATGTGTGTATGGGGGGGGTATGTTAGTTTAGGCATAGTCATTGACTGCCTCTGTCTATCAGAGACATGGGGCCACACCAGGGGGAAATTTCTGATTTCCCATCCATCAGTCAAGGTCATGTCAGATAAGGTTAGGGATGAGCTCTGCTTCATGTGGATAGGGGACCTGTTCTAGAGCATGGGAACACAAATTTATTTATTTACTTGACATTTGATTACTGGGAAAGTCCGACTTGGTAGAACCCCATTTTCAGCAGAGGTCTGGGGAGAAAAGCTACAAATTATTAGCAAAGATTTTAAAAGCAATAATTTTACAATCTTCAAAGCCGGGTTTCCCTTTTGTGCTCAAATTAACCGATCCCATCTGATTAGAGCTTGATCTTACCCATCCCATGGTCCATAATTCTGTATTACCCATAATGAGAATAACTGTGATTATACTATAGATAATTTGAGGGGACACATGCATGGGATAAAGTATTTAGGAGCTGCCTCTGTCCATTAGTAGTACAGGGAGCAGTCCTGGGATAAATGTTTATGTTTCCTATCCACAGATCCCAAGTTCTGCTTGAATATGAAGAGGGATGAACATTGTTTTATGTGAATGGAAAGTTTGTTCCAGAGTAACAGCATCCTCTTTGAGCTATACCTGTCCCTCCAAATTGTCCTGTTGATGCTGTGGAAAAACCTTACATCCCTAGACTGAATATTTCTGATGCTATTTGACTTGTTGATGTGACTAAATCCATCAGTAGTGAGTCAGAGGATGCCTGATAGGCCAGACACAGGTCACCTTTGAGTAGTCTGTAGGATACCATGTATTCTGACTGGGTTTTGAGTCGGTCCATGAAGGACATGTTGTTTAGGCTTTGTGTCCCTTCAGTAAGGTATCTCTTTGTGCATTCCAGTTGATGCATGTGTCCAGACAGATGCATGTCAAAGGGTGCATTATAGTCAATTACTGGCCTAATGAAGGCTGAGTACAGGTGGGTCAATGCCATCTCCAGATCTAGACAATTCCATGTTTATAAACTGTACAATATAAAATGACGTTCTTACAACAATGGACACATGTTGGTCAAAGGTTAGGTCACCTTCGACATAAGTTCCCAAATCCTGAACAACTGGGTCAACTTTTAGAGGTGTATTGTGAATGTGATCATTCCCAGGGGCAATCACAGAGTTAGTACACATAAGTAGAGGGAATGTGGAGGCTGAAGAAGTATGACTCCCAAGTAAAAAAAAAAGTTTTTTCTTCTATGTCTTTGCAAGCTTTTAATGCTGATAATCATTATTTAGCACTCACAGTATCAGGCATCACTGATATTGCAGTCACAGTTTCAATTTATCATTTATAGAATACATTAACTTGATTAGACCATATTAAACACTTTTTCCCCCTAACCTCTGATGTTCAGGTCACCCTGACTGTTGGGTTATTCATTTCATGGCCAGAGTAAGTACCCTTCCACAATGGAGGTGTTACACTGGCAATAACAGGCCATCCAATGTGTGACAGTTCCACTCTATCATCACCTCTCTCCATACGGTGAGTGGCTTACTCCAGTGTTGCTGCCTTGGAGGGGAGATGTGCCATTACATGCAGAGTCCTAGCTTTTATGTGGTGTGTAGCCCCTATGACCCCAGCTGTCACTGAGGTAAGTTTGTTGGTCAATGTCAGCAGTACAGTAAATCAAGCCATCTTTCTAATTCCAGGACAGGCAAGCTAACATCAGTCACTCGCTCCCCCCTGCCCTACCAGCAACCTCATCATCTTCTTTTGGCTATTCCCATTAGGGGTCGCCACAGCAGATCACCTGTTTCCATTTCTTCCTGTCCTCTGCATCTTGCTCTGTCACACCAACCACCTGCACATCCTCTCTCACCACATACATAAACCTTATCTTAGGCCTTCCTCTTTTCCTGTTACCTGGTAGCTTCATCCTTAGCATCTTTTTCCCAATATACTCAGCATATATCCTCAACACATGTCCAAACCAACATAATCGTGCCTCTCTGGCTTTGTCTCCAAACCTTCCACCATGGGCTGACCCTCTAATATACTTATTCCTGATCCTGTCCACCCTCGTCACACCCAGTGCAAATCTTAACATCTTTAATTCTGCCACATCCAGCTCAAACTCCTGCCTTTTTGTCAATGCCACTGTCTCCAACCCATATAACATATCTGCTCTCACTACCCTCTTGTAGACCTTCCCTTTCACTCTTACAGGTACTCTTCTGTCACAAATCACTCCTGACACTCTTCTCCACCCACTCCATCCTGCCTGTACTCTCTTCTTCACCTCTCTTCCACACTCACCGTTACTCTGAACTATTGACCCCAAGTATTTAAACTCATCCACCTTCTCCACCTCTACTCCTTGCATCCTCACCATTCCTCTATCCTCCCTCTCATTCACACACATATATTCTTAGTCCTGCTGACCTTCCAAAGATGTCTTCTATGTCAGGCACAGACCGCTTCTCAGATACCTGTAGGAAGCAGAGTATAGAGAGAGTGTTCAAGGCAATCTTTATAAGATAACGTGCTTACATCCTGGATTCTCCTTTTACGGAACTCTTATGGGTGTTCCAACTGTTGCATTCATCTGGTCAGATACATGGCTGAAGGGGCATTATACTCGATGATTGGTCTGTTAAGAGCCGAATAACTATGACTTCCTTGGACATGGATGCCATGCCTGACATATAATTTGGGCAACACAGAATGACTCTTACAACATTGGCCACTGGTGTTCCCAGATGCCTATCTATTCAACTCCTATTGGTGTCTTATCGATGGAATAATTAAGCCATGGTGCCCTTTTTTCTGAAAGGCATTACAATGCATTTATTGGCATAGAGTTTCAATCCTTGACTTTGGCACCAGTCATTTGTCTGTGTTAGATTCTCTTGTAAAGATGTCTGAGTCAATGGAGAATCTAAGATAGCTCCCAGTTTGCAGACATCTATGAACTTGGTCAGCCAAAGGCCCTTGACATAGCCTCCACCTTCGAGAAGTAGATGCCAAATAGGAGCGATCCCAGCATGGAGCCCTATCTGTAGAAGGCCATTTGTTAACTTTAGACTTTGAGGTTATCCTGACCTTGTAATTGGCCTTGTTGAACTTAATCAGTCCTCTTAGTTTCTGCTTAGTATAATCAGTGACCTTTTATCATTATGAGAGTTGCTCTTCATGATATTAGCCATGACTTTTTTCCCTTTTGCTATACACTCTGTCATGGTTAGGATTCTACAAGTGTGGGTTTGTTTTTAGAATTTACTCCAGGCTTACTTTTAGTAGGTACAGCAGCCTCTATGCAGTCAGTTACATGGTTGTAGAGGGTCTCGTTGAACAATTCTGTATGTATAGGTTGATGTGAACTTGGGGTTAGGAGGGCACTGGATTTCGACAAATTATTGCTTGATAGGATGTAGTTTGCTTTGGAATGGTTCCTATCTGTTAAAGGGTTTGTTAGGGCTACTGAGTTTTATTTTTATTTCAAAGGAGGCAGCTTTGTGGTCTGATCTCACCAGTGAGGATGTGACATGGAGTAGGCAGGTGCAGTGTTCTCACATATCGGTTTGTACCAGTTCCAGAATGTTTGAGCCCCATGGTGGGTGTGTGCACTCTCTGGTCAAGTATATTTAGTCCAGGAATCATTGTGCCTGTGAGTTAGAGGCAATGTACTTTTCACATTCTACAGACAGGTAGTTAAGGTCTCCTATGATAAGGGTATTTGGTTGGAAGGTGAGTATCTCCAGTAGATCTAGGTATGAGATATAGGATTTTGGAGACATAGTGGGTGACAAGATATGGTATTGGAATTTGTCTATTGTGATTTGCACAAGAATAAACTCCAGGGCACCATCCTGTTTAACCAACCTAGAGCTACACTTGTTAATGTAGACTGAGACCCCTCCACCTTTTGTCTCTGTCTGTGCAGCTGATGGTCTAAATGTGTAGAAGACACTGGAGCTTTGCACTGTTGGAGTACTTTCTGTAGCTTTAAACCATGTCTCAGTAACGGCGCAAAGTCTATATTCTACAGAATGAGGGCAGCTTGTACGTGTGGTGCTTCTTGTTAAGGCTTCTAGCATTGAGCCTTTAGGTTTCTTTGGGTTTTATTTGCTACATCAGTAGGTTTGTCAATTTTTCATTGTGTAAAAGTGGCTCTAAGGGGGCTTGATAAAGTTTCAGCTAGTATTTGGGACCTTAGGGGGGAACAGGTACAGACCATCCTTTCCAAAGCAATGTGATTTGTTAATGTCTCCCCATGCTGACAAATACTGAATACCACTTTAATGACAGCAGAAACTAAGCCAATTACTGAAGTCAATTATCTTTTCTTTGTACGATGGCATCATATTTGGTGAAGGTAGAATGCTGCTCAATGCAAGGTGCATACCTTCCTGAAACACACGTTCATAGGAATCAATAATGTCTCTCTTCATATAGTTCAGGGAGGTATGTTCAAGGTCATTAATGCTTATATGGATTAGGACAGAATCATACTTGTACCTGCGGTGTATTGACTTGAGTGGATGTGTAATTTGGGGGATCCTGGACTAACCATGATCTTCTCTTTGTTCATTTTGATGAGTGAGGCATCTGTATGTCATACAATGCAGTCCCCTATGACAACAGTCCTGGGTAATGTGTTTGCCTGTCTTATGGGCCTTGCTCTTAGGGCTCCACTGGATGTAGGCATACATGCAGTGTTTAAAAAAGTCAAAAATCAGATCCAACGCACCACTTGAAGACAGACACGAGTTTAATAAATACATGCAGTGTTTGGTGTTGCTTTTGGTGATGGCTTTAGAGATTGCTGAGGACAGGCATTGCCATTTATAGGTTCAGGAGGTCTTTGAGATTTGGTTATACTGTTTATTACTGCCTCAGCATAAGTTGGTCTGTGTGTACAGTGGATACTGTGTGTAGTGGATGAGTTTTGTTCTTGATCACATTGTTTGTATGCAAGATTTTTGTCTCCAGTGCAACTGTGTATGTGCATCTCTTGCATAATGTGTTTCTCTCTCTAAGGATTAAATGGTTGTCTATGAACATGAGACAAACTGCTACTTTGTCTCAGGCTGCCCATTTCTATAAAGCTAGCTATGGAAACATTTGGAAATTTCCACAGCCATGTTGTCCAGATCTGTATTTGGGTGAGTTACTACAGATTGTGGACTGGTTATACAGAGAGGTCTTCCAGGGTGGTCTCTGGGGTTTGTCACTAGACTAGGTTAGAGTGTGCTAAGATTTAACAGTAGTGCAGTTCAAGGCACAAACTAGCTACTTTAAGCTAGTCTCTGTGCAATAAGTTTGTTTTAGCCTCACTACATTATAGGTTTCAGTTCTATAGGTAGTTTTATGGTTAAAATTTACTATTTAGACATTTGCATCTGTACAGGACACTTCTAACCACCACATGCTAGAAGTCTAAACCTCAAAATGCACTCTCTCGAGGCACTCCTAAAAATGGAGAACATCGATATCTGTGCAGTAAATGAGACCTGGTTCAAGGCTCCAGAGAGCACCCCTGCAATACCAGGCTACAACTCTTACCACACTTTTCGGCCACCAAACCAGGACCAAAACACTAAAGGTGGAGGAGTGTCAATATTCACCAAAGATATTCACACCACCAGGCTAGTTGCCCAACACAATGCGTCTGAAATTTTCCAGGTGCAACTAACACTAAGTAAGACTGCAATCCAAATTGTAGCTTGCTACAGATCCCCACCATACCCCAAGATTCTCACTACACCTTTCTAAACATACTGGAAAATATTAAGATAGAACTAAACACCCTAATACTGGGTGATTTTAACTACCTTGTCATTAACTGGGAAAACTACTCATGTACCAACACCTTTGCCCAACGGTTCTTGGAATTCATAAATTCCAATGCCCCTGGATCAACTAATCCATAGTCCCACCAGGGGCTCCAATATCCTAGACCTGGTCATTACCAACATGGGAAATAGATGCTCCACACCTATGGTCACCCCCTCGTTAGTCAGGTCTGACCATAAGCTAGTCACCCTTAACATCCACATCCCCCCCCCAGTAAGGAAACCTCCATAAAAAACTTCTCCAAAGTCAACTTCATGCTACTCAGTCAGAAGTGACAAACTTCATGACATCCATGCAGACGGGAACTGAAAGTTCAACTCCTGAATCCTACACTAAGGCACTGTACGAGCACATCCACTCATGCTTGAATCGTGCCATCCCAAATAGAACCAAGATGCTCTCATCCAAAAAAAGGAAGCCAATCTGGTGGTTCCCTGCCATAAACAAACTTTACAACAAAAGGAAGAAACTGTTGCAGAAAAGAGGAAAATCCCAGGATGCAAAAAACTCCCTTACCAGCCTCAGTAAGAAACTGAGATCCCTCATAAAATCCTCCAAAGCTAGTTACGAAAATAAAATTGCCAAAGATTCCAAAGACAACCACAAGGCATTCTATAACTATGTCAAGAATCTAAATGGCAATGCTCAGATCTGCTCTGAGCTAAAACAGAATGGCATTAAATATACTGATCCCAAGGATATTGCCAATATCCTGGCAGATCGATTCAGTGCCAACTTCACCCCACTCTCACCCCCTAAATGGCCCTTCTCAATACCGGACAATTGCCAAATTCTGGTAATAACGGCCACACAGGTAAAAAAACGCACTCTCCAAAGCTAAGAATACAGCATCCATGGGACCAGATCCCGGGCTGTGTACTATATGAACTACAATATGAACTGGCACCTCACCTAAGTGTCATGTTTAATCATAGCCTCACCTCAAGTTTTGTGCAAAAAAAGATGGACAAAAAACAACTACACTTTAAATGCAAACACTTCCTGACACAAGATGCATGATCCTAGTCCTCTTAAGGTAAACACACAGCAAAAATTAACCACTCGTGCACTGCTACAACAAACAACATATCTAGTAGCTAGATCACCCTTTTACAATGCAAACAGTACTAGCAATAAACAATACAAGAAAGTGACCTTTCACCAAAATATGTTTAAATGTTCTGAAAATGCCATAAAACAACAGCAATCACTTAAATGATGGAGAAGTGCAATTTATCAAGTACAAGTACTAATTATTACCTGGATGGCAGTGAATGTGGTGAAAACAGTTCTAGATCACAGGATAGGATGTCAAAGTTTGCTGAACTCTGTGGAAATGAGAACAGAGTCACACAAATGCAGCAAATTTAAACCAGCAGAAAAAAAGCTGAAAACTAGTTGTGACATCATCAGGCAGTCCTGTTTCCTATGTTGTGTGCTGTGGTACATACTCAGTACATGTTGTGTTTACTGTATCTAGCCACAGCCTGTAGTACAGAATTTGCAGATGCTGTGATTAAAGAACCTCAGTGCAGACTGTGGCACAGACTCAGCACACATTCTGATTACTGTACTTTGGCACATGGTACAGTCTCAGCACATTATGATTAATGCACTGCAGTACAGCCTGTGGTACAAGCATAGCACATAATGAGATTACTGTACTTCAGTACAGCCTGTGGTACAAACACAGCACATATTCATCCTGTGTAAAGGCCCAACACATCATTACTGTACCTCAGCAAGGTCTGTTGTACAGATTCAGCACATGAGGTAGTGACATGTGCTAAGCCTGTACCACATAATGTACTAAGGTACAGGAATCACAACATGTGCTGTGCTTGTACCACAGGATGTAATGAGGTACAGGAATCACAACATGTGCTGTGTTTGTACCACAGGATGTACTGAGGTACAGGAATCACAACATGTGCTGTGTTTGTACCACAGGATGTACTGAGGTACAGGAATCACAACATGTGCTGTGTTTGTACCACAGGATGTACTGAGGTACAGGAATCACAACATGTACTATGTCTGTACCACAGGCTGTACTCCGTTGCTATTTTTTTTTTTGAAAAAGAAAAAAAAACTGCAACCTCCAGACAGTTTGAGATATGAGAGAGACAGACGTAAATACAACTAAAATCAGGTACATTTCTTTAGTTTTGCAGAATGTACATGATTTTCCTTGTATTATCTCTGCTCTCGTACATACCTCTCAACCTCTTATTTCAAGAGATATGGACAAAGCTATGCTGCTCTTATAAACTTAGAAAGCTGTGAGAATAATTGTGCATTGTCTGAAGGAAAGGAAGTCTGAAACTGAAATGCACGTTATTGGTGACTTTGTTCCTTAGTGATTTGTCAGAAAACCACAAGTTGTATGAGGAATGAAGTCAGTAAATAATGACACACTTTTCAGTTATACTCTTTCTTTTCTTCTGAATAATGCCTGTCTACCATATACCAATAAAAAAGTCTGTCCGCTCAATGGTACTTTTGGTATATGCTCAACTTACAATGGGCATGCTGGTTGGGCTGTCCAATCAGGGCGCTCATTTCTAAATGTTAATGGCGAGTCATTGAGTAATGATTACTATACCCCGGCATGTATGAAAACTGAGCACATGTTGTGTAAATTGTGAAACAGACTCAGCACATGCTGTGATTGCTGTACCTCAGTATAGCTGCTGTTACAGACTTGACACATGTTGGTATTACTGTACCAAAGCACAGCTCTGGTACAGACTTGGTACAAGCTGTGATTACTGTACCTCAGCAAAGCCTGTGGTACAGACACAGCACACACTGGGATTACTGTTCCTCTTCAGAGCCTGTGATACAGACTTGGCACACATTGGGATTACTGTAACTCAATGCAGCCTATGGTACAGTCTCAGCAAATATTGTGATTAATGCACTGCAGTACAGCCTATGGTACAAACATAGCACATATTGTGATTACTGTACTTCAGTACAGTCTGTGGTACAAACATGACATATATTGTGATTACTGTACTCAGAACAGCCTATGTACAGACTCGGCACATATTATGATTAATGCACCAAAGAACAGCCTGTGGTACAAACATAGCACATACTGTGATTACTGTACTTAGCACAGCCTGTGTACAGACTCAACAGTGTTGTGATACCAGTATCTCAATACAGCTTGTGGTACAACACATAGCACATGTTGTGATTACAGTACTTCAGTACAGCCTGAGCACATGTTGCAATTACAGTATCTCAGCACAGTCTGTGGTAGAAACACACCACATACTGTGATTATGGTACCTCAGTACAGCCTGTAGTACAGACATAGTACATGTTGTGATTACAGCATCTCAGCAAAGCCTGTGGTACAGGCATAGCACATATTGTGATTACTGTACCTCAGCATAGCCTGTGATACAAGCACAGCACATACTGTGATTACTGTACCTCAGCATAGCCTGTGATACAAGCACAGCACATACTGTGATTACTGTACCTCTGTATAGCCTGTAGTACAAACACAGCACATATTGTGATTACAGTATCTCAGCACAGCCTGTGGTACAAACACAGCACATATTGTGATTACTGTACCTCAGTATAGCCAGTGTACAGACTCAGCACGTGTTGTGATTACTGTACCTCAGCACAGCCTGTGGTACAAACACAGCACATATTGTGATTATGGCACCCAAGTACAGCCTATAGTACAGACATAGCACATGCTGTGATTACAGTATCTCAGCACAGCTTGTGGTACAGGCATAGCACATATTGTGATTACTGTACCTCAGCATAGCCTGCTTTATTGTTTACTGGCATTCTGAAATGTTAGCATTGTGGGACGTATCACAGTCAGAGTTTAGGCTGCATAGACCTTTTTGTTCTTAAAAAATGATAGTTATTTCAAACTGCTTTGAAAGTAAAAAATACTGGCATCCAATTACTGAGGACTTAGTCATACCAGTGATACGTAATGTTTGCATTGTGGTACTTTAGAAAGATTTCAAGCTGCACCTTTTTGCTTCTTTAAAGGAATGTGAATACAGAATATAGGCAAGAACTGCATAATGTCTGCTGTATACTGGAAATAACCTTTCCTCGGGTATCTCTCCAATGCTATTACTGCTTTCGACATTTTTATTTCAATCACCTCTGAATCACGTAAGCTACCCTGAAACACACATTAATTGTGGTCACATACTCCAAGAAAGCATCTGGGACCTCTCAGATACTCGGGCAAGAAAGAGAACCACCTGAAAATAGTGTAGGTCAGCTAAGAGAGTTTTATTTTAACTAAACTAGAGAAATCTCTAAAAGGCTTAAAGTGTATCTAGTGCGCACATTGCTTGGGTTGGCAGCTCAAACAGGTTTTCCTGGCTACTACCTAACCTAATAAACCTACATTTAGCCGTAAATACAAGTACCACATAGAAAATATCACACTCGTAATCCAGCTGCTGATAAAGGATATAGTAACTGAGTATACTCTAATAAACCCTGGCTAAGCAGTAATTACTCTGTAACATTTGTTAATAAAAGGCTCTAATCCTTCCTTTTAAAATAAAGTGCTTCTGAACTGGAAAACAAGTTAAATGGGTTAAAACAAACCTGGATAGCTATACCCTCAGAAGTTTTGGTCCACTATTAATAAAATCCTATAACCTGGAAACACCAGTACCCCCATGCCTATAACCACTAACAGCTCAGGATCTATAGCTAATAAGTATTTCACAAAGTCCATAATAGCCCTCACAAATAATAACTATTCCACCACCTTCACAGAAATTCCCACTGCAAGCCCAGACAGCAGCACCTTTGATTTCAAACCTGTACAAATAGACACTATAAAAAACTACTGAAAAAACTCAAACCAACAACCCTAGCAGCTAATATCCTACCAGCTGAATATATATATATTTGGCTGCTGATACCATCTCCTATCCAGTATCCATCTTAATAAATCGAACCATCTCCGTACAAAAAGTACCACCAACCTGGAAAATTTCACATATCATTCCACTACATAAAGGGGGGAAAATCATTAGATTTGTCCAATTACAGGCCAACAGCTATATTGTTACCCCTGTCTATAGTATTAGAAAGATGAATCCACTCACATATTATGCAGTATTTCCTTGATAACCTGCTGTCCAAACCCAACATGGATTCCGCTCTATTGCAGCACTACTTCTGCCCTAATGAGTTTCACAATCATCATTAATCAACATAGGAACAATGGTAAAATAGTATCCTCCACCTTTCTAGAGCTAGCAAAAACATTCAATACCATCTCTCATAACAGACTTATACAAGTACTCTTAGAATTAAACCTTAGCCAAAACATAATTACTTGGTTCAAAGACTACTTAACAGGGTGCCAGCAAGCTGTAAATTGGCAACAAATTACATCTCCACTACTGCCCGTTACTCTAGGTGTACCACAAGGTTCCATTTTAGGGCCCCTCTTTTTCACACCTTTCACTCACAATTTAAACATTGCTATCCTGAATGCCCCCCTAATTCAATATGCAGATGATTCTACATTAATATGTGCTGCATCATCACTCCAGCAGTTACAACAACTAACAAAGTGGTCCTTCCCTACAGCTGAAATGTGGCTTTCTGAAGCTCAAATTATTCTAAAGCCCAAAAAGACCAAACTCATGATATTCCAACCCAGTAGAGCTATAGATCCCCTCTCTCCATTTAAGATCATATCTACAAACAATCCCACCATCTCTCCTGTTTCCCAAACTAAACTTCTGGATATGTTGTTATTGACAAGGCTATGAAATTCGACCTACACATAGCCCAGACAGTTAAGAAAGTAAATAAAAAACTTGGTGGTCTTTACAGAAATAGACAATACCTAACCAAGAATACAAAGGCTGCCATTTCAAGAATACACCTGATCTTCACACTCCTATATGCTTCACCCACTCAGACAAGCCTAAAAAAATCAGTAGCAAAATTACATACCTGCTACAATAAGATTTCCAAGTTTGCAACAGACTTCAACTTCAGAACACATCATTGCCTTGCAATTAAACAACTTAACTGGCTGGAACTACCTCAGTTCTTAACTTATAACCAACTTACTTTGGCCCATGGATTTCTAAAAAAAACCTGCTCTGCAAAACCTTTTACTCCCCTACAATAGTAGGCAGTCTTTACGCCCAAATGCCTAATCCTTCTTAAAAGTTACCAAATCCAACAATGTCACTGGAGATTCCCCTCTATTCTACATGTACAGCCAAAATCTGGAACTCACTGCCAACAGATATATGGACAACTACAAATGTTCTGCAGTTTAGAAAAAACTCTAGTCTCATTTATTGAATACAAAGCTATGGTTATGCACCAACTCTGGATAACTTATGAGTGTGTTCTTGCACCCCCCCCGCGATCCAACTCCTCTATCCTCTCTTCCTTATTCTTCTTATCTTCACCACACCATTCATTCCTTCACAATAATTAGTATGACTCAATCTCTGCCCCCAAAACTTCCAGCAACTTTTCTCAATTGGTAACTGGTCTATTTTATCTTTATTATCTCTTCCTGATAATATACTATTATTTACCTGTGTTATCTCTTCATAATTATGCACATACATATCTGCATTCTCTATTATAACAAATGTGTATAAACCTTAGTCCATATATGTAATAATGATGTATTAAGAACTCTGTATGTGTTACAATGCAGCTATTTCTCTGTTGTAATGTTTTGATATTCTGTACAATTGTCCTGTTGTACATGTAGAGCTTTTCTCCCTAGGCCTCCTCTGAAAAAGGAACTATATCCAGTCGGACTTTCCCAGTAAACAAATGTAAAATAAAATAAAATATATAAACAACATTTTGTGCTGAATCTGTCTGCAATAAACTGTCAGTTAAAAATTACATATAGTAAAAGAAAGACAGTACACAAAATATTTGACCATTAAGTTGTTGTTGTGTCTTTTGGATTTTTCCCGGTTAGGGGTCGCCACAGCGGAACTCCGGTCCACTAATGCTTGGCAGTAGATTTTTACGTGCCGAGTTGCCAGCTCTGATGCACAACCTTCAGCGAAGGTACGCCCATTCACGCATGTCTCCACACAGAAGACACTCTAGCTGAGAATCGAACAGGACAATGTCTTACTGTGAGGCGACAACGCTACCGCAGCACCACCACCGCAGCAATTTTCTGAAATACATCTAGTGAGCAGTGCCATAATAGCAATAGGGTAATAAAGTAATTTGTTTTTTCACAGCTAACTAAAATATAAACATTGCAAAATATATTTGAACTATATTTTAGGAGTTTGCAGCTTGTTCTACTGGATTACTCACTTTCAAACAAGACATGCCTGCATGATGGTTAGTTTTATGCCTGCATTCATTTCTGTTTATTTGGATGACCATCCAGTGCTTAAAATGTATTCTGCTGGGTTTATGGGCTTACATGTGATAAATTATTAATTCCAAATTATTAATTTAAGATAGAAATAAGTCAACATTAAGTATGTTATCTTACATGTCACATTTCACCATAGCAGTCATCCATATTCCAGTCATCATTGTGTCACTACATCTAGAGGTCTGACAAAATAATGTGCATATACTCTGACAGAGATTTTAACTACGCAAGACCTACAATATGTTTTATGTTATTTAAAGGTAGGCCATGCCTTTTAAATGACTTATTATTTTGTAAAAGGAGTCTTTCTGCCATTTAACATGCTAAAATGTATTCTACATGGTGATACTCATTAGAAAGTTTAGCAGAATGCTGCTGTTTTAGATATTCTGGTGGGGAAAATGTTTATCCTTAAGCTGTAGGAAATAACAGAAAAATGGTTCAAGACAACATCTGCTTAATAAAATGCCAGGGAGTATTCTAAGAACCAAACCAGAACGAGAACGGAGAAAAGACAGTTTGCCAACAGGGATGACTGTGGTCAGGGATACAGATAGTAGGCAAGAGGGACTGGAATTTATTGCAGAAAACTGACAAAGGAACTAAGGTATTGGGAGCAAATAACTAGAAAGGGAAAGGTAATAGAATGGGAAGAGGTCAATAATTTATTTGGACTGCAGGTTAGAGATTGCCTTCCCTATCAAGGGTTGATATCAGGGTAAAGATAAAGAAATAGGGGGGTCCTAAATGAAAGACCAGAACTGGTAGAGTTTGTTAAACAATCTAGAGCAGAAGCTGCCATTAAAAAAATGAATAATTAGTAAAGCATATAAAATACTGTATAATTATAAGAATCAATCAGAGGATCTTAGAAAGGATTGGGAAGAGAGATTGGATAAGCAATTCACAGAGAGACAATGGGAGGATATATGCATATCCCGCAAATATGCAACAAAGTCTAGAAGATTTAGAATCTTTGCCTGAAAGTGTTTATATAGGTATTTTTATACACCAAGTCGACTCCAAAGAATTTTTCCTCAGGTGGATAGCAAGTGTTGGAGGTGTGACGGACAAGAGGTGGCTGGGAACATTTTTTGGGAGTGTAATGAGTTGGCAGACTTTAGGGAATTCCCTGCAGACCGCTCTGTTGGAGATGCTGGGTGAGCAGATTGGATTGACTTGGGAGATGATTTTCTTGAGTTATGCTACAGAATCTGAATTGCCTAGACATAGCAAAGCCTTGCTGAGTCTAATTATGGTGGCAGCCAAAAAAGCAATTACTAGAAAATTGAAATCAAAGTCTAGAGTAGACTAACTTTACTAGTAGTAGTGAATATAGTAACAGAGATAAAACAACTTGAATTAAGATTGTTAGAAAAATGAGGGAGCAAACTACATAGGAAAAAATGGGAATTGTGGGAACAATATATACAGAGCAGGAACAAGGTTTAAGAGGCAGGATTTGAATGAGCCATATAATGCTTAACGGACAGTAACTGGATAGATTACAAGTGATGTATAATGTTTGCAACTACAACTGTTTCAGTGGTCTCTCTGATGTATACTGTTTGCACATAAAGTGGTGTCATGTTTTTCATTTGTATAAATGTAAGATTGCCTGTGTTGTGTGAAAATTTAATAAAGATGTTTGTTGGAAAAAAAAGACAACATCTGGTTAGTGGTTATAAATAATTATAACATAAATAAGAATTTGTAATTCATATTTAGCTATTCATTAATGTACATATTTTGTAGTAGAGTAGTGTCCATCCTACATACAGATGAATGTGTGTTTCGACGATAGGCATTTGTCACTCTCTTTGAAAAGGAAATACTTTTTTTTTCTGTTTTGATAGGTGACTGTTCTGATTTTTTTAAATCTACAGGTGCTATTGAGAGAGTGCTGAACTAACCAAATAATAAAATAATCTAACATATCCTGGTTCTGCGTCATGCCTTCCTCCAAGTCTGATATGCCTGCTATACTTCCCCAGAGTAGGTAGTCAGGGCCATCTGCCCAATGACCAAACCTACTTTTTAAAATGGAGAAGCAGAGGCTGTACTCCACGGATCTCTCACAATGCGGGTCTCATACTCTATAATGAGTTAACCAAGCAACAGTACAAAGGAATGTCACTTTTGCAGTTTTTATTCATGATCTTCTTTTTCCAGTCTCTCTATCCGATGCACGCAACCATGGGCTGTGTATACTAACTGAACATGTAATTCAATGCTTCCTCCTATGACACCTCTCAAGTTTCACCACCACTGTTCAATCATCTTGTGAACAAGACATCAAGATACTCACTTCCAGTGAACAATCCCCTCTTTTCCAGGAGAGAACCACTGGCTTATGATTTGCAGGGGCTGATCTTCATACAGTCTGCTTCACAATCGTCAGCTAATTGTTCCAGTGCATACTGCAGATCACAGTCACTTGAGGTTAAGGGGACAACATTATCTATAAATGCTTAAGGCCCATTTTGATGATAGTAACCTGGTTGAAAGACAAATTAATTCATTCTATTCCTTGCAAAGTGGAAAGCAGTGGAGTATTTAAGAGGATGGCTCTCCCTCCCTGATCCCACACTGCATAATAAATTATGCTCTACTTTTGGGAAGGGATACACTTTTAGTAAGTTTGCTATTTCAACAAGATGGCTCTAGGTTAATGCAGCCCTCACATCCATATACTTGATACACTCCAGACCCATAATGCATCTCAATATCTTGTCCATAAAAATCACAAGGAAATGAGCTGCATCCTTGATAGAGTACAAAGTCCACCATGCTCATATATTACTTTATATTACGAGGACTCAAAGCAGCCTAACTCTTCACAAATATGACTACAACATGCTAATGGTACACGTGGGAGTGAATGACTTCAGACATCAAACTCAGAGGGACGTGCAGAGAGACGTATCCAAATCCTCTTTACCTCAAATGATGCCTAGATACAAAGAAAATATAACTGGCTTTAATAATTGGTGTGATTCCAAGGGGGTACAGTATGTGTCAGCATGGAACAATATACTCACACTGTGCACCTCTCATTTCAAAGTTTCCGCTTGCTGGCTAAAGCCTTTCTGCCCCTCAGTTCCTTTTTTTTATGCAGACTCCAGTTTATGGACATTTCAAAATAACTTACATATCAGTCTTAAAATCAGATCACATTTGGCTCTCCACAATGCCAAAAGTCTAAGCTATAAAATATCTTGTACCACTCCTGCATTTGGAAAATCTACATCTGTGTAATTACTGATACTTGGTTTAAATGTTAAGTAAACACTCCCTCAATACCACGGTTTTGTGCTTTTCTGCCTTCAAACCAGTGGCAAATGCAGCAGAGCCTCCATAATTTGTCATGGAACATACTGACTCCAGGCAGATCACTACAGACCACTCTAGACAGGATTAAATATCAAGTAATAGCTTATTACAGAACACCTTATTTGTCCCCTGATAGCACATAAGCTTGGTCACTGTTTTAAATGATTTCCATATTAGCAAAAATACCATTATTTTGGCTGACATTAATAACTCTTCAATAAACTAGGATGACACCTATATATCCAATGCAAGATTTGCTCAAAATTTCTAGACCTGAAAAACAAAACTTCTCTTGAGTAGTTGGCAAATAAACCCTCTACAGGACACAGCACTGGTGGCTTCTTGCACTACTCCTCTGGTATCCCATTTCCAGTGACATCAGCCACACACTTGTGAACTTCTCCTTTAAATTCACAAAAACCCATACAGCAAACCCCACTGAATTTAAGGGCTACAAATGTGCAAATCTCAAACTACACTATGACGAAATATCAAAATTCACTTACGACTGCACCTGATACTAATACAATAGACGGCTTCACAAATGAATAATATACCCATTTAGAAAAATGCATAGAGCTAGTACTCCATAAGAAAATTAAGTAAAATTGGGAAATGAAAACCAGACTCTAAGTGGTCCAACACCATAAATAAACTATGCAGCAAAAGGAAAAAAATCCTTAAATTATTTTGTAAATCTGTAGCCACTCTTCTCAAGGATATCAAAAATCAGGGGGAAACTAGAAAAAAACAAGCAATCTGGTGGTCCACTGCCATAAATAAATTATACAACAAAAGAAAGAAATTTCTTAATTTAGTAAATCCAAAATCCCTCTTCTCAAGGATGATATATCAAAAGCGTTTCAAAAAGCTAAGGAATACTAGGTCCACTAGAGGAGGCCATGAACGTAGACTGACCTCTGAAGACCATATATACTTATAAATCCTTATTTAGCCATGTTAGAAAAATAAAAAACAATATCCTACATTACTCTGAAAGTATTTGATAATGATGCCTCCTATTCAGACCCACCAGGCATTGCCAATATCCTTGCAAACAAATTCAGTACCAGTTTTATCCCAGAGACATCTATCCAAAGCCTTGAAATATCTACCTCCCTTACTCCTTGAAATATCTATCTCCCTTACTCCACTAATAACCTCTAAAAGATCATTTACTGAAAGTGCTAATCAAGATGCAGAATACTTTTTGCATGAGGCCTGAGAATTGTTAAGTAATTGATTTAATTAAATCTGCACAAAACTTAATGTTATTAATGTACTATTATCACAACTATACCCTGCTCTGTTATCTTCACCTCCTTTATCTTCCTTGTGCCTCCCCTCCTTCCTTCCTTTCTTTGGGTTGCTCTAACTCTTTATCTTATCTCCCTATGTCCTAGATTTTCAACAAGTCATTATAGTAAGAAATGTTGTTATCTAAACCCGACAATCTGTGCATACTGATAATTCTGCACTGCATACACCTCCCTATACTTCAAAAAATAGATATATTTATATACAACCCATGTAACTGATGATTTACTTGAAACTGTAAATGATGTCAAGAATGTATGAATAACAGAACTTCTGATCATGAATGAGACTGACTATAAATGATGAAACAGTGCAAATGATGTCCACAATGTCTTTATAATGGAGTTTTCTCCCTGGGCCTCTGCTGAAAAAGAGCTGCTCTGTCAGCCTTTAACAGTAAACAAATGCCAGTCAATCTTTAACAGTAAACAAATGCCAGTCAATCAATCAGATAAATAAATAATAAATGAATAATGATTAACATCCCTGTGCAGACCAACTCAAACTGTTTATCCTAAATTTAGCCATTGTTTTATTCCTGATGTGTGGCACACTGCAGAGGAGATACCCCTCATACCTCTCAACTGTCCAGATTTTTGCCACACATTTTTGGTCTGTTCCTCATGAAATGTATGGTTTCCTGGATTTTTGTGGCAAATTATTGAGGACGGAATTTACTAAATAATGACAGGCATTTGAGTTTCAGACTTCACATCCTTCAGAAAATGCATGGTAACACAATACCTTTTATTCTAGCAACTTGCTAAGTTTATAAGAGCAATACTTAAAAATTGTCCCTATTTTTGAGGCTTTGTCCCCCCCCCCCCCCAGTATTTTTGGCTTTGTCTCGATTGTTTGTGCTAAGAGGTTGTGAGCTATGATACTCCTCTATATGGGTGGATTTACAACTGACCTGGGTAATTACAGACTTTGAAAGCTGAAGAGTTGTTGGCTACCATTGAAGTCTTCAGGAAGAAGGTCACACCAAGATGGCTAGATTTGACTAAGGAGGGAATAACTAGCAAAGTGGTGCAACAGAACGAAACATTGGTGAGGACATTATCTACAAAATGTGTACCTCTAGTGTGGAGAAGGATAATTTGATCAAGTATATTAATAGTTATGAAGTCTCTGGGCATATTTTTGTTGAATGTACACTTTTATCAGTTTAGATATAGATAGGTGAAATTACACATAAGAAAGGAATTTTGGTTCAATGACAACTTCTCTATCTGGTTACCGACGATAAACAGGACTTCAACCATTTCAAGATTTGTATAATGTATAATCTGGTCAGAGAAAATGAGGTTATGAAAAATATAAATGCTTTCCCACAGCTGCCAGTTGATGGGAATGTGGGACAAGCAGTGTGCTGAAACCAGGAGTTTGTGGTTATACAAATGCTGATGACCGAGGGTAAAAAAGGCCTGAAGTTCAGGGAGTTTGTTTTGGCTTCCATCATTAAGCAGTGCTACCTGCATACTATCCAAACTGTAATTTGCTGTGCTGGGATATCCATTAGGTGAACTTAAAGGGGACTATGGGGGTAGTAAAAGTTTTATCTACTCTGTGCCAAAACCAAGGGGTGAGGGGTGTAAGTCATCCCTTGAAAAGCAGGGATTCTGTTGACAGTTTCATCTCATGCAGACAGATTGGGTCCCAACTATGACAACAGTTTATTAACTTATTATTTTATGCCTGAATTTTGGCATCACTGTTGGTGAAGGCGTAATTCTCCTCAATGTCAGAACCTTGCCTTTTGGAAGACATGCAGAGAGTTCAACAATGCCTGTTTGCATCAGCCCCCCCCCCCCCCGGTTAAATGCCTAAGATCATTCATTCTCTCATGAGCAATGACAAGGCTGTAAGAGTATCTGGAGTGGCACAGGGATTTCAGGGCCATAGTTATATCCCTAATCCTAGCACAAGAAAAGCCGCTCTCACCTTATCATTTCTAACTTAGTGAGGGCTGTCTCTGTGACTAATACTTTTTTAGGATGTGCTGCAGGCTTATGAGACCCAAAGTGTACAGGTTTGCAGTTGAGGTGTTGCTAGTAACAGGCTGCAGCTTTAGTAATTTGGCTACACAGCTGAGGTAAGCTTGAAGGGTTTCTAAGAAATCTGGGATTTTAAGGCATGCATGTTTTTATTATTTCAACATATGTAATCATGATGTTATGGTGTTGTGGTAATTTAGTGTTGCTGTGGTGCTGTTTACAAACCAAGGAAGGAACTGAGAGACCAGCTCTTATTTAGGTAAATAAGTATCTGTTGCAGCTGATAACAGTGCAGTAAGTTGTTAGAATATGGCACTGTCTCTTTAAGATAGGTATGTAAGCCCTATTTCCCCCTAATTCACTACTATATGATGAAATGTGCTGTGGAGGGTTTATTACGACTGTTTAAAAGGATCTTCCATATGTTTATATTAGCAGTTAACGCATGATGTTAGATGTTAATGCTTTACTGTAAAATGCTACTTATCCTCTGTAATAATACAGGTGAATGTCAGTTGCCTGGCTGTCCACAAGTATAGTACATACACTTCTCCAGGTTTATCTTTTGATGCCTCTTTTAATGCCCCCTACTACCTTTATTTTATTTCAACTCTGCACCTCTCTATAAAAGCTGAACAAAATGAAAATAAGTTTTTGGAAATGGGATCTCTCTCTTTCTGCAGCACAGTTCTCCAAGTGTTGTTAGTAAGAGATGTGTTTAGTGCCACACTGCATTTCGTTTCCTTTAATAACATTTTATTTCCTGCTTAGACTTGTTTAAAGCAAGGTAAACCACATGTGACAGCTGCGCCCTGGCCCAGCAATCAAGGAGCCGCAATCCTCACCACTAACACCAGAGTGGGCGTCTCATATAAGAGGAAAGGATATCAAATACGCATAGTAAAGTACAATTTCCCTTAAGTGCACACAGAGATCACAGTCAGTCTGGGGCTGGTTGCTCCCTTGCTCCCCAGGTCCCTGATAAGTCTCCCCACTGGCACAGCTATAGGGTCCAGATCTCAGCCTAGCTGCCAAGCTAATGTCCAGTACCTTCTCTGTTCAACCAGTGCTTCATGTCCCTGGCCAAGTAGCTGACACACACTTTGAGATAAGTATTTATACAACTTCACAGACACTCCTGGGAAAGGCTGACACAGATTCTCCAACTGTGCCCCCTCACCCAGACTATACAGTAGTAATCACTGCCCCCACCAGCTAATATTTATCAGCTACCCAAAGGCCCTAAAAAGGGTGTCCAATTATTACTGTGCAATATTATTATCCAATAATAGTGTAACTTAAGCAATCTTAAGGCTTTGGAAGGGCTTATTACAGGATCACTTATAAGCATGCAATGTACTCTAGAGCTTACTTTATCTCTACATAAACCATCCACAGTTAAGAGGTTTTAAAAATATTTAATAATAAATACTAAAAACACAAGACAATACTACTACACCACAGTGCTATTCACGAGTTCAGAGATCACACAGAAACTTAAAATAAATCAGTAGTACAGTTCTGACATAACAGAAAAACACTTAGTCTAATCTTTATAGTCCTAGCTATTTCTACAAGAAAACATACTTCTACGATAACTTGCTTAAGAGCATAGGCAGTGCTGAGCTGAATAGTCAAGATCAAAATGCTTAATTTCTGGTTCTCAGCGTTTAAATTGAAACTGCAGTTCTGATAAAACATTACATCATTTGTTTACACTTTATTGGTTCCCAGGCCACACCGAAACTGCATTTGCATTATTTTACAATTAGAGCAATAAAGGACATTCCACATGTAAATTCTGGTCATTAACTTTAGCCTTAAAACAATAGGCAGGATGCTTACTCCAGACTCATCAACTCCAAATTCTAACTTCAAAGGACATACAAAACATAATTTTAATTTCAAAGAACATTTAAAATGCTTGGCTTAGTTTTCCTTACAGCAGATGGCAATGTTGCTACATTGTTGAAACAGCATTTTACAGTGTTTTCTTTCAATTAAGAAACAAGCCTGTATTTTACATTTATATTTACAAATACCAGAATTATATATCAAATTCTATTTCACTAGGCTGGCAGCCTTCACCCCTTCTCTACCAGTTTTCACATCTCTCCCACTCTGGAGAACTCAAGCTAGCTTTTCAAGTGACCCTTGACAAACGCCGCTTGAGAGGGTTAGGTCCATCTTAGTGTACTGCACCCCATTTTCTGTTTTGATAGCCCATCTGCATTGGCATTGCTAACTCCACTGCAGTGCTGCATTGACATATCACATGCTTGCAACCCCAGGCTCCATCTTAGCAACTTGGCATTTTGCTGGCTGGCTCTGTTTAACCATATTAGGGGGTTGTGATCTGTCATTATAGTGAATTTTCTTTCATACAAATAAGGCTGAAGTTTCTGTAGTGCCCACACTAAGGTTAGACATTCCTTTTCTAAAGCTGCATAGCATTCCTCCCTGGGTTGGAGCTTACGACTGAGATAAACCACTGGGTGCTCTTCCCCCTCTGAAGAAATCCCGCTAAGTACAGCCCCCACCCCATAGTTTGAAGCATCCACTTGCACAACAAATTATTTGCTGTAATCTGGACTGGCTAACTCAGGGGGTCCTCCCAAGGCTTCTTTAAGCTTCTGGAATGCCTGCTCACATGCTGGAGTCCACACTACCTTATCTGGCTTGTTGTCTGGTCTGTGAGGGGAGCAGCTATGGTACTATAACTAGGGACAAACTTTCTGAAGTACCCTACTGTCCCTAAGAATGCTCTCACCTGCTTTTTGGTAACAGGTGCAGGCCATGCCTGAATGGCTTCCACTTTGGCAGGTTCTGGCCTTACCTTACCACTCCCCACTCTATGTCCTAGGTAGAAGACCTCCACCATACCCACCTGACATTTGCTCAGCTTAATGGTCAGCCCTGCCCTCTGTAGTCTGCCTAGCACCTCCCTGACATGCTGAAGGTGCTCTGGCCAGGAATGGCTGTAGATGGCAATATCATCTAGGTAAGCAAGGGCAAACCCTCCTGCTAGGATATTATCTACCAGCCTCTGGAAAATCGCTGGGGCATTCGTCATCCCAAAGGGAATCTTTGTGAACTCATGCAAGCCAAAAGGAGTCACAAAAGCTGACCTCTCTAGCACTGGTGCTGCCATCCTTCTTTGGCACCAGCACACCTGAGGTGACCCAGGGAATGTTGGACTTTTAAATCACCCCTAGTACTAACATCTCCTGTACCTCTTCCTTCAAAGGCTGTCTGACACTCTCAGGCACCCTATAAGGGGCCTGCCTAATAGGCCTTTGGGGTCCTGTATCCACCTGATGCTGCACCAGGTGGGTGCACCCTGGTTTCCCAGTGAACATGTTCCCAAATTCCTGCAACACTGCTCAGATTTCTTGAACATGAGTAGGAGATAGCTGCTGGGATATTGCTACTTCTTCCACTGAGGCGTCAGCCCGAGCCTCACTGAGGAGATTAGTCCCTAGATCTCCCTCAGACTCCACCTGCAATCCACTGCAAATGCTTAGCACAAGGGCCTCCTTATCATGGTAAGGTTTCATTATGTTAACATGGTACAATTTGTGCCCCGGCTGTCTGCCTAGCAATTCCACCATGTAGTTAACATCACTTACCTTTCTTACCACCTTGTAGAGACCCTCCCAAGCTGCTTGCACCTTCTTGTGTCTGACAGGAATGAGAACCATTACCTGCTGCCCCACAGCATACTCCCTAGCTCGAGCATTCCTGTCATACCACACCTTTTTCTGTTGGGCTTCTGCCAGGTTCTCCTGGGCCAAGCCTGTGAGTTCCCTGAGCCTTGTCCTGAGGTTTAGGACATATGCCACAAAAGACTCCTTTAGAGACTCACACTCACCTTCCCACTCATCTCGAATTAAATCTAGAGGTCCCCTCACACTATGCCCATACAGCAACTGAAGGGGTGAAAAACCTGTGGATTCCTGGGGAACCTCTCTGTAAGCAAACAGATGGGGCAAATATCTGTCCCACTCCCTCTTAAACTGATCTGCAAATGCCCGTAGCATGGACTTGATTGTAGCATTTAACCTCTCAACAAGACCACTAGTCTGGGGATGGTAGGGGCTGGTCTTCATGTGCTTCAATCCAGCAATCAAGGAGCCTCAATCCTCACAGGACTACCACAGACAAGCCAGCAGGTCTGACATGAAATCGGCACCTCTGTCAGACAGTATTTCTTTTGGGAAACCCGCCCTGCTGAAAATCTCTAACAAAGCATTTGCCACTTTCTCTGCCTCAATGGAGGACAAAGCCACTGCCACAGGGTATCGTGTAGCATAATTCACTACCGTTAGGATATACTTTTTCCCTGTGGAACTTGGGGTACTCAGAGGACCCACAATATCCATAGCTACCCTCTGAAATGGCTCCTTAATCACAGGCAAAGGCATCAAAGGAGCTCTTACCTTGTCTCCTGCGTTGCCTACCTTTTGGCACTGCTCACAGGTCCTGCAATACCCTGTTACATCTCTGGAAATTCCAGGCCAATAGAAGTTCTGCATAACATGCCTCTTTGTATGTTTTATGCCCATATGACCTGCAAAGGGAATATCATGGGCTATGGCTATAAGTGCCAGACAGTAGGCTCTAAGCACTACCAACTGCTGTACTCTCTCACTCTCTAGCCCTCCCTCAGGGGTCCACTCTCTGTACAGTAACCCTTTGTCCCAGTATACAGATCCCCCCTTCCCTTTAGTGTCAGGTGCCTCCCTAGCAACCTCAGGCCTTGCAATGTAGGGTCTCTGAGCTGAGCCGGTCTCAACTCTCTCCTTGTAACCCTTCCCAGCTCCCCTCCCACAGGAAGTCTGGCATTCTCTGACAGTGGTGTCTTCACTGTCAGCCTGGGTACTACTACTCACCTCTACCTTTGTAGTTACCCTATCCAAGGGAACATCAGTACCCACATGCAGCTGTGACTCGCATTCAATCTCACTGCTACAAAGTAGCTCCCTTCCTGAAGTAACCACCTCACCAGTCCTGGCTGCAAGTATGCAGACTGTCTGGGTCTCCATCAGGCTATCAGACCCACATGCTTGTCTCCTAGCCTCACTGTGTGCAACTGCATAAGCACATGGTGCTGCCTCATCCAAATCCTTCCTAATCAGGACATCTGCAGAATGGTAGTTCTGTACCCCTGTTGTCTCAAGAAAACCTACTATTGGAATTTTGTCTTTCCTACTTACTGGCTTCCCTCACCACTGGTTCCCCACCTCGCCTCCATGGACACCTCCTGTATGCCACATGGCCCCACTGGCTGCATTCAAAACATTTAACCCTAGCACCTGGACTAGTGGCTTCCCCTGCTACTGGCAGATTCTGTTGTGGCAGTCTGTGCTGCCCACCATGGGTTCCTTTAGATGCATGAGGAGTACTGGGGGTCCCCTTCCTGTGCAGCGATGCTCTGCTGGCCAGGTATAGGCCTCCCTTCTTCCCCATCTCATCTGAGATGCACAGTGCCTATCAGCTAACCAGATCCTCGTGTCCTCAGGCAAAGTGCTAAGGGCTTCTTCCCTCACCAAAAGGTCTGCCAGCCCTTCAAAAATGGTGACCCGACATCCACTCACCCAGCTATGAAAATAAGTGCTCAGTTCAGCAACATATTCACACACACTTTCATCTGCCTTGCGTCTATGCTCACAAAACTTTTTCCTATACATTTCAGGTGTTCGCTTAAAACATTCTAAAAGACATTTTTTTTACAGCAGTATAATCAAAACATGCAATGTCAGACATTTTAGCCAATGCATTTACAGCTTTCCCATGGAATAAGGGGGTCAGGAACTGTACCCAGAGCCTTTGGTCAACACTATACTGTTTGCATCCCCCCTCAAACATATGAATGAAACTATCAAAAGTATCCCCCTCTTTAAATTGTGGAAGAAATTTACTGATCTGTTGTGCTTCTGGGGTCCAGTTACTCCCTTCCCCATTACCTCCATGACTCTGGCGAAGAGTCAGCATTTCCCTCTCACGCCTCCTCTGATGCTCCTTTTCTTTGGCTTCTATCTCCAAACGCCTGGCCTCCAACTCAAGACTTTTTAGCTCCAGCTGGATTTTTAAGTCTACTGCAGAAAGGTTGAGTTGTCCATTCTCCGAGGATATTGTATCTCTGCTGCCAGTCCGATTGTCCTTCACAGAAAGGTTGAACTGTCCATTCTCTGAGGATATTGCATCTCCACTTCCAGTCTGATTGTCCTCCTGGATGCTGTTTTCTGATGCAGCTGTAACCAAGGCTGAAATCAGGTCTGCCTTAGTCAGGTTTCCATGCACCAGTCCCCTAGCCTGGCACATCACCACCAGCTGGCTTCTTGTCACATTTCCATACTCCTCTGCTGACATGCTGCCTGCTCACCCTGACTAACTAAGCTAACAAAAGAAATAAAACAATTGTGATCTGAACTCTGAGTATTCAGTGCATGGCTGTTTTAAAGTACAAAACACCTTCAGAGATCATTGTACATAAGCTACAGGATTCACTCTACCCACACCACTACAAGCCAATTAGTATTTGCCAACTAATTAATATGTGATGTGGATATCCACAGCCACCACAAATGTGAAGTGGATCCCACCACTGCAAACCACATGTGATGGCTGTGCCCTGACCCAGCAATCAAGGAGCCTCAATCCTCACCACTAACACCAGAGTGGGTGTCTCATAACAGGAAAGGATAAATACACACAGTAAATTACAATTTCCCTTAAGTGCACACAGAGATCACAGTCAGTCTGGGGCTGGTTGCTCCCTTGCTCCCCAGGTCCCCAATAAGACTCCCCACTGGCACAGCTATAGGGTCCAGATCTCAGCCTAGCTAGCAAGCTAACCTCCAGTACCCTCTCTGTCCAACCAGTGCTTCATGTCCCTACCCAAGTGTCAGAAAAATATGTATTAATGTGTGTGCTTAATGCTAATTAGAAACTGAATAAGTTAACACGTTTTTCATTCTATTTTATATGCACTGTTTTATATACAGCTGAGTTTCATATGAAACTAAAAGATGCTTTTTGAAACTGCAGTGTGCTTTCTGAAACTTGCAAGATGCCCTCTGACCTAGTAATTGCTAGCACAGCAATATTCATGTTTATGCCTTTTGGAAATGTAGTTGAGAAACAGGTGATTATCTGCTAGGTCAGGAAGAAATGAATGAACAATGCTATATTCTGTAATGTAATGATTTTAAAAAATCAGCTCTGTTCGAATTATAAGAACATGCACAGCTGCAGAAATTAGAGATAACATGGACAAAGGACTGTTAGAAAAATGAGCTGCAATCTATACTTGCTTTGTGCTCGAATTAGCCATAGTACCTTGAATGGTAACATTGCATATATCTAACCGGTAGTAGCCAAGGCCACGTTGTTTTTCTTAGCAAGTTTCTCACAAAAAATTGATAGTACCAGCAGAATTTTGTAAAAACAATCACTATGAAATGATTATGACAAAACTTGTGATTCACTACGTCAGCTTGGTAGGCAATATCTTATTAGAAAATGTATTAAAATGCCTGCATTTCCTGATTCTTAGACAAACTCTGTATTAGCACATTTTTGTCTCCTTGCTGCAAGATTCAAGTGCCTTAACCTGAACCTACCGTGTTTTGATCATTTTTAAAGTATATTTTTCCTTTGACAGTTTGGTCCTTCGGACCGGAAAGTATCTCTCACTCTAGGCTCAAGTCAGAATTGGGCCCGGTGGCATGTTACCGTACGGAGAAGTGGCCTCATCGGCTCTTCTGTTTTGAAAGACGTCCGACTGAATTGTCATTCGAAAGAGGCCAGACACTGTTTCTGATCCGGGATTGGAGAACGAGTCAACGTTCCGGTGGATCAACACACGGAGGGTCAGGTAAGGAGGAATTTACCTTATTTCCGTTTTAGATCAGGGACTTGTTACAGTATTGTTTTGTCAGGGAGATTTGCATGTGCAGATCAGGGACAAAAAGACTGCTGTCTTGTCATAGATCAGGGAAACAGAACAGGTAGGCAGTTATTCTAGATAAACTGTGAAAAGGTGTAAAATCGTGGTACCACGTGATAAAAAGGGTTATGTAACAATTTTTAACTTAGCTAAGGCAACATGGGAAATCAGTGCATGAAATGTTCCCAAGACCCGGCCTTAACCGAAGACGCGAAATATATGCAATTACAGCGTGCCGATAATGTTAGTATTATACAAAATGGGTTGTTAAATACAAATTTGATGGTAATTTAGATAAACCTTCACTTATTAAACTTGTTAGACAACTTAAAACAGATGCGAAAGGTCAGCTAAAAAAGCAGCGACAATTAGGAGTCCCTCAGGCACACAGGTGGCTTGAGGAAGCAAACCGCAGGGAACAAAAGATTAAAAATTCAAAAGCAATGTTCTTAGACAAAGAAGACAATAACTTAGTAATAGTGACAGCCCCTCCTCCGCCCCCTCTGCTTCAGTTACCAGAATATGAAGCGAGTGGACAAGCTGATCCACCTCCGCTATACCCAGCTCTTCATGCAAAACCAAAACCATTGGTCAGAGATCCTATCGAGACCAGGTCTCGAACGCGCAATTTAAGAGGGGATATTGAATTGTATGAAATGAATAAAAATTCACAAGCTATGAGTGAAGAAGAGATATGTCCACTCATAGAAGTACCAAATCATGAGCAGGACAGGATCCAACTCTTCTAGTATATAGACCGTGGACACCGGAAGACATCCGGAAAGCCACAGAGGGAATTCCCCACCCAAAAGTTAATTTTAGGAAATTCTTAGAAGACTTACAGGGCATGAGGTTAAGTTACCATAAAAAACAAAAATAGCAGAAGGTCGCTGAAAAATAGTTCACAAACAACAGGTAATAGCGTATGAGAATTTAATTTCTGCTTTCGTCACAACTTCATCAGAATACAATGAATGCAAAATTCAACCAACTTAAATACCCCAGTTAATTAACACTCAATTGATTTAAATCAAAAATACAAAAATACAAAAATACATATTGTTAATAATATTGAAAATACTTATGCATTAAAACAAGACATTAAATCTATATCTTTATACATGACTAATTTGCGGTGTTTTAAAAAACACTTCAAATTAATGCTTTCATTAAGTCCTGGAAAACTATCTGATTTTAGTTTAACCTGCCATATAGAAATAGAGTCTTTTTTTAGAGGACGACTGTCGGAAGATGATCTAAATATACTGTTTTCATTTTTGACTAAGGAGCCATCTCAACATTCTAAAGATGTAACTAGTAGGAAGCAATCTAAGATGGAAAGAGATATTGCATCTTATCGCAATAAGACCGCATACAGTCATTATGCTCCTAATCGGCGTAATCATGACATTCATAAACAAGGCCGTTTTTTTAACAGGCATAATTACGCTGGTGCTGTTTCTAATATTCAAACTAACATTCAAGACGGTAGTTTTAGAACTACTAAAACTACACACGAGCCTAACAATGAACACAGCGGTTATAATGCTGACTTTCCTCCTTTGGCACCTGCTGTTCCACCATTTGTTGACATTTTGCATAATAAGACATTAGAGAAACATTCCACTGTTAGTCAAGAAGCTATTATGGGAGATGATAACCCCAAAGACAGCTTGGGTATTAATAAAAGTAATAAAAGGAAATTGTTATCCACCTCTACCGAGCCTTGTATTAACAATAATAATAAAAAAGGCCATTTTGTTGACAGTACAAAAAGCTCTATTCTAACTAGAAGTCGTACTTTTTTGGGCTCGAATTCGTTGGGGGACGAAGCCTAATTGGTCATTCAGATAGTTTTGGCATTATTAATTTGTCTGACTATTCATTTAGCAACTTTAAACTTGCTGTTTTAAAGTATGGTTTTAATTTTATCCCTAGCAATAGGGCCAATTACAGTAAAACTATCATTGATCTGAAGAAGTTTACAAGAAAATTAAACCTGTCTTTTTTAATGCATGACATACCTGAGGTTAAGAAGTGTGTTAGTAAGCCTTCTTGTTACGTTCCCAATCTTCATCATACCATTAAGACTTTTGAAGATTTATGTATTAAAGACATTGACTATTTATTTAAGGCTAATAATTATGTTTGTGATAACTTGTCTGTGCAAGAAAGGAAAGCCCTACGTAATTTAAGAGTCCTTACAGGGCAATTAAGATTCATGAAAAGCGATAAGGGTTCTAATATTGTCATCATGGATCATGAGCGATATAATTCTAACATGCAAAAGATACTAGATAATTCTTGTGAATATGAACCTATTGCTTTTTTGAAATTTTAAGATGTTTTAGGTCAGTACATTCACATCTTTACGATGCTCTCATGTCCGGTGAGATTAATTTTAGTTTGTATAATTTTTGTTTTGTTGACAAACCCAAAATTGGAGTCATATTCGGAGTTCCTAAAACACACAAGGATTTACTTGATCCTCCGTTACGTCCCATAGTGTCTTCCCCACATTCAGTTACTGAAGGAATTTCCCTCACTATTGATGCTGTTTTGGGGCCATTATTACATGACAATTTGTCTTTTATTAGGGATTCCTGGCACTTTTTAGAGAAGATGAGAGCTTTTTCTGATGGGTTACTTTTTGATCCCACCAAACATGTTATTTTTACCATGGATGTCATCTCATTGTATACATGTATACCTCATGACGAGGGAGTGGATTCAGTTCGTAGTTATTTAGTTAAGAAGAACCTCTTTAATAATTCAACCATTTCTGTGGTTTGTAGGTTTTTGGACATAATTTTAGAAAACAATTTTTTTATGTTTGGGAACACATACTACAAGCAAAAACGTGGTGTAGCTATGGGGTCTCCTGCAGCCCCCACCTATGCTAACCTGGTCATGGCCTGGTGGGAACTAGAGTTTATCCCTACTTTAAAAGAGAAGTTTAATATTCTCTTTTTTTGCAGATTTATTGATGATTTGTTTTTTATCATCGAGGGTAGTAGTGACACTGTTTACACTTTAATTAATCAGGTTAACTCTTTTTCTATTTATCTTAAATTCACGCTAGGTGATGTTGGGTTAGCAGTTAATTTTTTGGACACCCACATTTGGTGGGATTTTGAAGAACAAAAATTTCAAAGTAAAATTCATAGAAAGGAGACTTTTACCAACGGGTACTTACACAATAATAGCGGACATCCCAAACACATCAGAAGAAACATTCCCAGAGGGCAATTTATCCGAGCTAGTCGGATGACTACCAAAGAAGACATATTAATTTCTGAATTTCATTTTATAGTTTCTTTGTTTATACAGAGAGGTTATGATGATAACTTTTTATTTGATACAGGAAATGAAGTTTATAATAAACGTTTTACTCATTTCCCTCCCATTCTCAATAGTTCTCATAATCTTCAGAACACATTTAAAATGGGTACACATAATAATATCAGTAATGATATTTTTTGTTCACTAGACATGAGTAGTGATATTTATAATATTAAAAGTATTGTTCAGAACAACTGGAAAGTCATTCAAGGTAATCGTGACATTTTCCAGATTGTTGGTTCTGAACCCAAATTTGTGTTTCGTAAAACTAACACTCTTAAAAGCATTTTGGAGCATCATGTTATAAATCATTCTTCAGTTCAGATAAGGAAGAAAGGCATGTTTCGGTGTCAGCATTGTAACATTTGCCGTTACATCTCGGAGGGACCTTACATCAACATTATTACTTCAGATAAAATCATAGTAGTATCTGAATTTGTTGATTGTAACACTTGTGGTGTTTGTATATGTTAGCATGTGTTAGCTCGTGTTCCTTTGTAAGGATGACTACGTGAACAACACTTGTATGCTATCAAAAAATCATAATCATTTATATAAGCATTCTATTTTATTCTATTTTATTTTCTGTCTTGAAAGGAAATATAAGTAAACCTGATGAAATGGGTATGAATTATATTGAACAGAATTATATTGAATGGCGGAATCTTTAAACTTAAATCGAATGTAGTTTCAGGACTTAATAAAATTAATTTGAAGTGTTTTTAAAACACATAAATTAGTCATGTAAAGATATAGATTTAATGTCTTGTTTTAATGCATATTTAATTTAATTTTTAACAATATTGTATTTTTGTATTTTTGATTTTAATCAATTGAGTGTTAATTAACTGGAGTATTTATTGATTTTGAATTTTGCATTCATTGTATTCTGATGAAGTTGTGGCGAATTAAATTCTCATACGCTATTACCTGTGGTTTGTGAACTGTTTTTCAGCGACCTTCTGCTATTTTTGTTTTTTATAGTTTTTTGGAGTTACTTGGTGTTTTTTTGTTAGGTTAAGTTACCATTTGAATGGAGAGGAAGTAGAGAAAGTAGTTAGACAAATCGCAGGTCCAGATTGGCACATGATCAGTGGCAACTGGAATCCCCGTGACGCAGAGCTTGGACCACTCCCACATAGTAACGCAGAACTGGACAACAGAGTGAAAGGTCTGACAGACCGAATCTCTGAGAAATGGAAGCCTAGGGCTGATTGGACTTGCATTAATCAGTGCATACAACAAGAAGGTGAAACTGTCGATAGATATTATGCCAGATTATTAGAATGTTTTAATAACCATTGTGGAATGCAGGTACCTGAAGATCAAACACATGATCCCCCATATGAGCAACAGTTAAAGAATGCATTTTTAAAAGGCAGTATTGCACCCATTAGCAGCTTTATTACAAAGCACATGGTAGATCATCGTACAAGTAGATTACAGTCATTACTTGAATATGCAAGACATGCCGAAAGGCATTTTAATAGCAAAAAGAAAAAGAAAACTCAAGTATTTGCAGTAGAAGACGGATCAGAAGTTTTTGTAGTAAAAACTGGGAAAAAGGGTAAGAAAAATACCCAGGGAAACAAACAATCTGATAAACGATCAGAGGACTTTGAGGAGAGAAAGAAAAGGGGTGAATGTTTCAAATGCTGGGAAAAAGGGACATTTAGCAAGGGATTGCAGGCAAAATAAGGTAACCGCGGAATATAAGGAGGGTGAGGAATGACTATATGATAGTCAAGAATCACTGGATACGAATAAACAAGAAAAGATAAATGCAAATGTGACAGAAAGGGTAGAGGATGTGACAGAAGAAATAGAGGATGTAAATGAAATCACAGATAATGAAGAAAATGAAATTTTGGACTTAGCATTATTAAGCTTAGAGCTCTACTTAGCAGACAAAACCGGAAGTTACGAGGAAGTAGAGGGGAGGGAAGTTAAATTCCTGTGTGACTCAGGGGCTTCACGAACCCTGATACATCCTTCCAAACTACCAGACAATTCAGAATCACTTGACTACATATTAGTGAAAGCAGCTAATGGACAGCTGTATCGGGAGCCACTTTCTCACAACATAGCGATAACTGACCCAGTTTCAGGGATGACCCAGAAAAGGAAAATTGTTGTTACTGCAAAATGCCCAGTGAATCTCTTGGGCAGAGACCTAATGCAGATATTTGGCATAGCCGTAGTTCCAACCATGCAGGGTATGGAGGCACAGCGACAAATGGATACTTTTGTAGTGCGACCGGAGGGTGAAACATTTTATTAGTACAACCAGGACTTAGTTACGACTGGTCCAGAGGCAGTAACCAAAGAACTGATGGATGTCGCCATCAGTACATCCCCCTCCCTTGACACTGATAAACAGCATTTGTTGCACTGTACTCTATATTACTGTAACAGACCAGGACCTGATAAAGAATATGAGCAAGAACGGTTTAGAAACCATGCTAATAGATTAGTATTACAAAACTTGTACTGGGACACAGAAGGAAACAGTGTAGTAAGCTGTTCATTGCCCCAGGAGCACTTTACAAATCTAATCGATTACCACATGTGAGTTTAACTAAAGATAGAAATCTGAAGTGGGCAGACCTAGGAGAAAAAGTCACAAGGTGGGAAAAGCAGACAGAGTCAGAACTTTCCGAACAGGGAGTACAAAAGCAGAAATTAAATTGGATAACACAGACACACCCAGCTGTGCACTCGCAGGCAAGTGAGGATAGCTGAGTAGCACTCTTACTAGAGGAAGAGGAAAAAGCCTTACGAGACATACCAGAGACTCTCTGCTCAACAGGGAAATGAGATGTAGGACTTATTCGTACAGCAGGGCCAGTTATTATCATGCCAAAATCAGCATTTAGACCTCAAAAGAGATAGTATCCCTTACTTAAGGAAAGGAAGGAGTCTTAATAGAATCTCCTGATTCACCATGTAATACACCCTTATTTCCTGTTAGGAAAGCAAACGGAGAATGGCATATGGTCCAAGATTTACAAACTGTAAATGACGCAGTTATACCCAGGGCACCTACGGTGCCAGATCCACACACTTTATTGAATGATTTGAAACCTCAACAAAAGTATTTTTCTGTGGTAAATATTAGCAATGCATTTTTCTCAATACCAATACACCCTGACAGCCAATATTGGTTTGCATTTACATTTCAGGGGAAACGGTATACATATACGAGACTACCACAGGGATATTGTGAAAGTCCAACAATATTCGCACAAGAAATGGCAAGTAACCTGGCGGGATTTATCCCACCGAAAGGCAGTCAGATTTTACTTTATGTAGACGACATTCTGCTGGCAGCCACCCAGCAAGAATCCAGAGAGGACACCATGGCATTATTACAATTTTTAGCCACTCAAGGACACAAGGTAAACAAAAACAAACTGCAACTTTGGAAAAAACAGGTCAAATACCTGGGATATGTAATATCCAAAGAAGGCAGAATATTACATGAAGACAGAAAAACAGCAATATTACAAGCACCTAAACCAACTACCAAGAAGGAAATGATGTCCTTCCTGGGTACTACTAACTTTTAGGTTCATAGGTTCATAGATTAGTACTAAGCTAACTGCTCTTGCGAGCCATTTAAGCTTAGCCAATTATCCCTTGTGAGATTCAAACCCTGCACCTTGTGTTTGTAAGGCAAACACCGTAACCATTAGGCCACCCTCCCAACCCAATGTTGGAGATGGATTTCAAACTATGCTTTGGAATCTGCTCCACTGACTAACTTGATATTCAAAAAGTCGATGGCAGCACAAGATTTATTACAGTGGACACCAGAAGCAGAATCAGCTTTCTGCAAACTGAAACAACTGATAGCTTCTTCCTTAGTTTTAGGATTACCAAACTATCATAAACGATTTTTCCAAACTGTAGATTGTAAACAAGGATTTATGACATCAGTGTTAACACAACAGCATGGGGACAAACAATGCCCCATAGCTTACTATTCATCACAGCTAGACCCAGTGGCGCGATCCTTGCCCCACTGTGTACATGCAGTAGTCGCAGCTGCAATGGCAGTGCAGGCTTCAGCCTCAGTAGTATTGTTCCAACCTCTCACACTGAGAGTGCCTCATGCAGTCGCGATTATTTTACTGCAAGAAAAAGTAGCATATCTTTCTCCTGCTAGACATCTTTCCTGTATGACTATACTGTTGAGCCAACCTGATATGACAATTGAACGATGTACAACTTTGAATCCGTCAATCTTGCTCCCAACCCCTGCAGATGGCAAAGCACACTGCTGCCTGCAGGAGATTGAGCAAAAGACACTACCTAGAAAAGATCTCACAGATGCTCCCTTGGATAATGCCGAGGTGACATACTATGTGGACGGTTCGTGCAGGAGGGGGGTCCTACAGGACAGAATCTAGTGGGGTATGCAGTAGTTTCTGATACCGAGATTTTAGAAGCAGAGTCTACCACACAACTTATCTGCACAAGCAGCAGAATTGATTGCTTTGACAAGGGCATGTACCTTGGCAAAAGGTAAGAGAGTGAACATTTTTACTGATAGTCAGTATGCTTTTTCTACTGTACATGTTTTTGCACAGCAGTGGAAAAATAGAGGAATGATGACATCTACTGGTAAACCAATTAACCATGCGCAATTTATTTTAGACTTTTTAGACTCTATTCAGTTACCTCAGAAAGTAGCTATTTGCAAATGCGTAGCTCATACCAAGCAACAGGATAGGATTTCAAAAGGTAATGCGAGGGCTGATACAGCTGCAAAACAAGCAGCTTCAGAAGATTTTCTTTTGAGCGAGGAATTACAACCATCTGAGATCTTAGACCTAGAAATGTTAAAAACAATGCAGACACTTACTACAAATGTAGAAAAACAGAAGTGGATAAAACGAGGAGCAATCCTTGAGAAGGGACTGTACATCTCCAAAGAAAAGAAACCGATTTTACCATCTAACTTGTTTAGATACGCAGCTTTGTTGAGCCATGGGCAGTGCCATGTCTGAACAGGGGGGATGGTACAGTTAGTGAATCGAGTGTTTACGACGTATGGATTTACAAACTACACAAAATATTTTTGTGCAGCATGCCATGTTTGTAACAAGCATCATGCACAAGGGGCATTGAAACCTAAGCAAGGGAGTTTCCCTATATTACCGTATCCATTCCATACTATTTGTATGGATTTTATAGAGCTGAACAAATGCAAAAATAAGTACTGCCTTGTCATTATAGATATGTTTTCCAAATGGGTGGAAGCTTTTCCAACTAAAAATCCAGCTGCAGCTACTGTTGCAAAAGTCCTTGTTAAAGAAATTATTCCTAGATTTGGCATACCGGAAAAGATTTATAGTGACAATGGCACACACTTTGCAAATCAAACTATACAACAACTTAGCTGTTATTTCGGGATTTCTCTGAAAAATCATTGTCCATACCACCCCCAATCTGCAGGATTAGTAGAGAGGCATAATGGGGTTTTGAAAAATAAGCTTAGAAAATTAATTAGTGAAACACAAAAGAACTGGGTGCACTGTTTACCTCTGGCACTGTTGAGCATGAGAACTGTTCCAAATGCAAAAGGGTTAACTCCTTTTGAAGTTCTGTTTGGGAGGGCATATTATACACACCTCAATGGAAACCTCTCATGCCTGCAGAGCAGGAAGCTGACAGTTCACTTGCAGGGTATATGAGGCGATTTTTGAATAACAAACTTTTGCAGTTAAATTCTGTTTCAGATAAAGAGCAAACCAGACCACTGGAAGCAGCAGTAGCCCCAGGCACGTGGGTCTGGGTGAAGGTGGTGAAGAGAAAAACCTGGAGTTCTCCGAAGTGGGAAGGGCCGTACCAGGTACAACTGTCGACACCCACTGCAGTCAAGATCGCGGAGCGAGCGTCCTGGATTCATTTGACACACTGCAAACTGGTTAAGAACTTTGAACTGGACAAAAACCTTGTTACTGTTGTACAACGAGAACAAAATGACCAGGTATAGAGCAAACAGAAATGCAGAACAACCTCAGAAAACTTGCATAATTATTCTGATAGCTATACTGATAACATTGATCTTTTTGTTGTGGCCTTTCCTTTTCCCAGCCACAAAAGTTGAACTGATTAAACGTGATGAGCCGACCATAGACTGGCACCCAAACTTTAACACTTATCAGGCAATTACACGTGTGTATGCTGAGACTTTTAATGTTTCGAATTGCTGGATTTGCACAGCCATACCAACAGCATACGGGGGGGTTATTAATGACTGCAGTCCCCCTGGGGTAATGAGACCTGGGAAAATTTGGTTTATGACACCGTAGTTATTAAAGCATATGATAAAGTAGCACCATATTTGCCTGTGACACAAAAGGGAATTGTATGTTTTTATAAGAATGACACAATTCAAGTGGGTTGGAGCAGGTGCAATGTAACTGTACATTACAAATGTTATACCTAAGCAAACAAAATGGGTACAGTTTGTAATTCAAATTATGACTCAGTTCTTGAGTCCATGCATAAGACTGTTGATCAAGTGCAACGTAATCCTGTACTTTTTAAACAACTATCTGTAATAGATAGGAAAATGTTTCATGCAGGGCAGCCATTTCATAGCAAAGTAACTACTAAGGTACAGGATTGTTATTTTGTGTGTGGTAAGAAAGCATATAAATAGTTACCTGAGAATTGATCCGGCAGTTGTTTTTTGGGGTACCTGGTTCCGGCCATACGACACACTGCAGTTTTGCCACAGGGAAATATTCGAAATACCCGAGATGTAGCCAAGAAAGCTGTCAGGAAGCCTGAAAATCCAGTAGGACAGATCGAGGTGGGCTGGAAAGACCATCATACCGTGGGTACCAAGCTGACGCACATGGACTTGAGTGATTCTGTCATATCGTGGGCAGGCATATTACCTGCATATGGCACAGTGAAATCAATTTGGGAGCTGCGAAAACTGTCTAAACTTATCGAAGTAATGAGTAATGCAACTTGTTCTGCTCTTGAATTGATAACTGATGAACTGAATGCTATGAGAACCGTAGTGCTCCAGAACCGAATGGCTCTTGACTTCACCCTAGCGGCGAGAGGTGGTACGTGCGCTTTAATCAAAGAAGAGTGCTGTGCGTATATACCTGATCATCAACATGAGATAAACGACCACCTTGAGGTGATACAGCAAGTGTTGGCTATGACCAAACCAGGCCCAAACCCTCTGATGGGCATTTTCCAGAATTTGTTTGGGGGGGTGGGGTTCCATCCTAATGAACATCTTGATTGCCATTTGTGTGGGATTACTCCTATTAGGAGCATGTATTTGTTGTGGTATTCCCTGCATGAAAAAGTTAAAGAATTTATAGAGATATCAGTTTCTGAGACTTTGTATCAAAGTACTGAAACTGAAGAATTGTTAGAATGTGAAACACTTTCATGAGTTTAAAATGAATGACTCTCTTAACTGCAAATCCTGAATGGAAGAGGTTAGGAGAAGAAGCAATCTGTTTATTCTTTTGAAAATATAATTAAAAAGTATTAACAGGGGGGAAATGTCAGAAAAATATGTATTAATGTGTGTGCTTAATGCTAATTAGAAACTGAATAAGTTAACATGTTTTTCATTCTATTTTATATGCACTGTTTTATATACAGTTGAGTTTCATATGAGACTAAAAGATGCTTTTTGAAACTGCAGTGTGCTTTCTGAAACTTGCAAGATGCCCTCTGATCTAGTAATTGCAAGCACAGCAATATTCATGTTTATGCCTTTTGGAAATGTACTTGAGAAGCAGGTGATTATCTGCTAGGTCAGGAAGAAATGAATGAACAATGCTATATTCTGACATCTAATGATTTTAAACAATCAGCTCTGTTTGAAGTATGAGAACATGCACTGCTGCAGAAATCAGAGATAGCATGGACAAAGGACTGTTAGAAAAATGAACTGCAATCTATACTTGCTTTGTGCTCGAATTAGCCATAGTACCTTGAATGGTAACATTGCATATATCTAACCGGTGGTAGCCAAGGCCACGTTGTTTTTCTTAGGAAGTTTCTCACAAAAAATTGATAGTACCAGCAGAATATTGTAAAAACAATCACTACGGAATGATGATGACAAAACTTGTGATTCACTACGTCAGCTTGGAAGGCAATGTCTCATCACAAAATGTATAAAAATGCCTGCATTTCCTGATTCTAGTTAGACAAACTCTGTATAAGCACATTTTTGTCTCCTTGCTGCAAGATTAAAGTGCCTTAAACTGAACCTACCGTGTTTTGATCATTTTTAAAGTATATTTTTCCTTTGACACCAATTAGCTGACAAACACACACACACTTTGAGATAAGTATTTATACAACTTCACAGATCCTCCAGCTGTGCCCCTTTACCCAGACTATACGATAGTAATCACTGCCACCACCAGCTAATATTTATCAGCTACCCAAAGGCCCCTAAAAGGGTGTCCAATTATTACTGTGCAATATTATTATCCAATAATAATGTAACTTAAGCAATCTTTGGAAGGGCTTATTACAGGATAACATAAGCATGCAATGTACTCTAGAGCTTACTTTATCTCTACATAAACCAGCCACAGTTAAGAGGTTTTAAAAATATTTAATAATAAATACTAAAAACCCAAGACAATACTACTATACCACAGTGCTATTCACGAGTTCAGAGATCACACAGAAACTTAAAATAAATCAGTAGTACAGTTCTGACATAACAGAAAATCACTTAGTCTAATCTTTACAGTCCTAGCTATTTCTACAAGAAAACATACTTCTACAATAACTTGCTTAAGAACATAGGCAGTGCCGAGCTGGATAGCCAAGATCAAAATGCTTAATAATTTCTGGTTCTCACTGTTTAAATTGAAACTGCAGTTCTGATAAAACATTATATCATTTGTTTACACTTTATTTGTTCCCAGGCCACACCAAAACTGCATTTACATTCTTTTACACTTAGAACAATAAAAGGACATTCCACATGTAAATTCTGGTAATTAACATTAGCCTTAAAACACTAGGCAGGATGCTTACTCCGGACTCATCGACTCCAAATTCTAACTTCAAAGGACATACAAAACATAATTTTAATTTCAAAGAACATTTGAAATGTTTGGCTTAGTTTTCCTTACAGCAGATGGCAATGTTGCTACATTGTTGAAACAGCATTTTACAGTGTTTTCTTTCATTTAAGAAGCAAGGCTGTATTTTACATTTATATTTACAAATACCAGAATTATGTATCAAATTCCATTTGACTAGGCTGGCAGCCTTTACCCCTTCTCTACCAGTCTTCACAGGGGCATAGGAGATGAACCATTTACAGGGTACCTGTTTCCATTACAGGCATAGGTGCCAACATAGGGATACATGTCCCGTTCCCCATCCCATTGTCCAAGTTACACTTGAATTGGGTTAGGGAGGAACTCTGCTTTACAGGATGGTGAGCCTATTCCAGAGGAGACGTCATCTCTGGGATACATGCCTGTCTCTCCAGCAGGTCCTATTTATATCACAGGTAAGGTTTAAGTCTTTAGAATGGGTAACTCTGGTGCTATGCTAGGTGTAGATCTCCCCTCAACAGTCTACAGGAAACAGAATACAGGGATATGGCTATGAGGCGGTCTGCACAGGACATGTTGCTTATGCCCCGTATTCTTTTAGTGAGAGACACAGATTGGTCAATGGCTAGAGATTACTGTCTACATATGGCCCCAAATTCCTGACTGCTGTGGTCAACTCTTACGGTTGTGTTATCGGGTCTATATTAAATGTTCAAAGAGGCGTTCCATCGATCACCTCTTCAGCAACATATAATCACCAACCTCATTAAACTGCGAACGTTCAAAACAACGATTTCTTTCCCTGGGAAAGAAATTGCTTGCCCTCAAAACACAAACGCACCACTTCAAACAAAGTGAAGGGCTTCGCCCCCACCCCCCCAACTAAATATACCAACTCCGAGATTGCACTACAGTGGGGTAAAGGGCAATGTCATGGCTCAGGCCATGCAATTTTTTTCCACTGGGGAAAAAAAAAAAAAATTCGCTGACCTGAGCCTTTGCTGTTTAGGGATTTCGATCTACATGTGTTGGCGAAATGGCATTCACTGTAATGCCAAATTCACGGATATAATATAGACCCGTGTTATCAATATGATAGTTACTGGGGGGGGGGGTGACTTTCCGAAAGATACTATTAAGCAGTTCTTGACATTTAGTTTTAGTCCATGGCTTTGACACAAATTATTTGTCTGTGTTACACCGTCCTGTAGAAAGTACAACTGTGTAAAATCTTACCATAACAGTAGATGCTCTTCTTCTCACTGCTGCAGTATTCATTACAATAAAGACCCCTGCCAAGGGCGACCTGACATCCAGCCAGTATACCAAAGCCTTTAGGTTGCCTTAAGGTACACAGTACATCACATGTATGCTCCTTGTGTAGCATAGGGTGTAAAGGTGACATCCAAATGTACCATCCTTAGAACTGAGAGCCCCAGCAGGAATGGCAGTCCAAGGGATAGAGAGATAATCAGTACATCCAGAAGGGAAATGGACCAGGGGGAGGAGGGAGTGAGCGAATACTGCAACACTGAAGAGAAGGACATCTACTTTTATGGTAAGATTTTACACAACTGTACCATGTCCTTCCATTTTACTGTTGCAGTATTCATTACAATAGCGAAGAGTGCCAAAGCTCAGGAAAAGAGAGGATAGAGGAAGGACCAGCAGATCTCTTTATGAACCTGTGAAGGATGGCCCTAGCTAAAAAACAGCTCTAGCTCAGGAAATTGCATTCAACTTGTATTGCTTGGTAAATGTATGCACAGGCATTCAATTTAGCTATCTCAAGAACAGAGTTGGTGTCCAAACTGTTGAGAAAAGCACCAGAAGAAGCCACAGCTCTAGTAGAATGAGCCTTAACAGAAGAAGGGAGGCTCTTACCATGAAAGGAATAACAAAAAGAAATGGCTTTAGAAATCTAAGAATAAATAGTTTGCTTGGACACAGCCAATCCTAAGGATTTAGGATTAGTGGATGGGAAACTAAAAATTCACCCCGGGGATCATGCCAGTGGCTCTACTTGACAGAGGCACCGGGAACTAATGGCAGCATGATACCACGGCACTTCTATGGGCTAGGCTTGTAAAGGCTCCAGGGCCGTTGGCCTAGTACACACCTATAAACCTATAATGGAAACAAAAAGATGATCAGATTTATGAAATGTTTTAGTCTTATCCAAATAAAATTAAAATCTGAGTTCTGTATGCACATTGAACATGCAGCACCTTCTCACTGGCAGACTGTGGAGAAGGGAAAAAAGTGAGCAAATGAATAGACTGATTAAGGGACAACTTATTCACCACCTTGAGCATAAAAGGTGGATTATTACAAAGGGACACCCTGTCCTTATGAAACACCATAAAAGGAGGATAAGCCATAAGGGCTTGAAGCTCAAACACCCTTCGGGCAGAAGTAAGGGGGAAAAAAAAGTGTAGTCACAGAAATGAGGGCTAACAAAAGTACAGTCAAACTGGCTCATTGACTGAACCCACACTGTAAAGGTTGCAGACTCCAAATCTGACTTCAAACCATTGACAAGTGGAGAACCACAGGGTTTCAGTCCTGGGACCTCTCCTGTTTGGTATCTACTTCTCTGAAGTACAGGCTAACACAGAAGGCCACTGGCTAATGAAGTTTGCAGATGACTGCAAACTAGGAGCAATAATCGAGTCCCCAAATGATGTGGACATCCTACAGAAGGACCTCACTGAGACAGATGCCTGGTGTCAGAGGCATGGCCTCAAGCTCAATGCCAAAAAGTGCATTGTCATCCCTTTTGTTAAAAACTCTGTACCCATGAACTACCACATAAACAGCAGTCTACTTAATGCTGAATGTGTGATAAGAGACCTTGAGACCCACGTGGACAGTAGTCTATCCTTTGATAATCACATCGCCACAGTAGTCAGAAAATCCTTCTATGTGGTACACCTCATCACAAAAGGGTTCTCATCCAGGAAAAAAGAGGTCATTGTTCCCCTCTACTCGGCACTCATTAGACCCATTATAGAGTACAACGCCACTTTTGGAATGCACCTCACAAGACACCTGCAGCAGCTGGATAGGACACAAAAGTACCTCACAAAGAGGATTACTGGCCTCAAACAGATGCCCTACATCGACTGTCTCAAAAAACTCCAGCTTTACTCTGAAGCATATCACCTACTCCGAGGAGATCTCTGCCTAACATATAAAGCTATGTTAAACCCAGAGCTGTTGGACATGCTACACCTAAAGAAATCCCAATCCCTCCCTCCAAGCTACACGCTCTAGGGACCTATACCTTGTCACCACAATAAACAGGACATGCTGGAGGGATAGATTCTTGTCCCAGAGGCTTCCTATGCTCTAGAACAAGCTACCCATCAATGTCAAGCAAAGTTCCTCATTAGTACTCCAAGCAAAATCTTGATGAATGGATGGGAAATAGGAAATACACCCTAGGGATCACTTCTGTGGCTCTGCTCGACAAGGGCACCAGAAATTACCTTTCTTGGGTGGTGTAAGCCAGGGAACCTTGTTGGCTAGGATTACTTAGGCCTTTGGGCCGGTAGCCTAGTACCTATCTATGAACCTATAAGAGCAATGCTGCAAGGAGAGTGAAGCTGCAGGATATTAAAAGCAGCCTTATCAATTTTTTTAAAACAAACTTCAGATGCCATGGAGGAGGAACAGGTTTCCTGGGAGACCTAATATGACACCTTTAAGCAATTGTTTAGTTTCAAATCTAGAAGCTAAAGGAGGTGAAGGCAGACAAGTAGATACAGCTGATAGTAAGTCTTTAATAAATCTACACTGATTTCATTGTGGTTTGTGACACTGCTGTTGTTTTCTACAGCTGATAAGTGGGCCTTAACAGAAGAATAAGTCAACCCAGCATTGAGCAATTCACACAGATAAGAGAGGACCAAAGAAAATCCACAGAAAGTGGATCCATGTTTTGAGAAAGACATCAAACAGAAAACCCCTTCCATTTGAATAAGTAAGATTTACTAGTAATGGGTTTCATGGCCTCCTGCAGGACCCTAAGCACATCCTCAGAAAAAATTGTGTCACTTGAGACTGGATAGCTAGTAGAGTGGTAACTGGCAAAGAAGATAAGACCTTGCCCCTTGGGTTCCAAGATACCGGCGTACAGGTGAGCACTTAACAGCGCAGCTCTGCAAAAACAACAAATAAAACCACAGAAAGCCATGAAAAATAAGGTTTAAAAACTTTCTCTTTGGTAAATAACACATCCATGACCAAACACAATGCCTCCAGTGAAGAGCTGAATTGAATATCCTGAGAAGTATTAAATAAACTTTCTTCTAAACAAACCAGTGCCAATATGAATGTGCAATAATAGCCTGATACAGTCAAAAAGAAGGAAAAGGAAAAACAAAGTGAGGCCAAGCTGACGAAAATGGTGAGCAAAACTGAAATAATGGAAGCAAAAATGGTTAAAACTAAATACTAGCAAGTGGTTATGCCTGAAAAAGAAACTATAATTAAAAGGCAAAGCACCACAAGACAACAGTAAAACCTGAAACTCTCTACAAAACCTAAAGTGGAGCAAACATCTAACCTAGATGACCTAAAATCGGCATTACTACTTCTCCAAATAGCCATTCAAAACTTTTTGGACCAACTTTTAGGGTTCAGGAACACATCAAGTCAAATAGCTTCCCGACTAGAAAAAAATGGAAGCTGAAGTGTCCAAAAACAAAATAAAAATAGACCAAATTAAAAAAAAAAATGAAACAAATGCCAAGAAGATCCATGAGATGCAACAGAAAATCACTGATTTGGCGACAAGTAGTAGGAGGAACAATATACTAAGTCGAGGTATCCCAGAATAATACAAACAAGTACAACTAATAAAAACAGTAAAACAAGTCATGGGCCGTCTTTTAGAGAATGATTCAGAAGCTGATGAGATTGTGATCGAAAGAGCACACCAAGCTCTTCGCAAAACCCAAAACTTAGACAAACCAAGACAAGTTTATGCAAAATTTCTTAACCACCAAGATGTTTACAGAAGAACTGGTAATAAATGATGGAAAGGAACAAATTTAAAATAAATAAGACAAAGTACAGATGGGGCATTAGGTTCCTTCAAATGATGGGGGAACCAAAAAATGGGATGAAGTGCATGTTATATGTTAAATGCCTACATGGACATTTTGATAAAGAACACTCCAATCTCTTCCTTCTCCTTTGAACTGGACTATTCGTAGCTGAAGAGGTCAAATACACGGTTAAATAACCCGATGGCAAAAGAAAAAGTAATGGGTCTTGTTTTCATCAGACTATGGTTAGAGTTTCTAAAACAATAATAGATTCCAGAAAGATTGAAAAGAATTATTGGATGAGAAGTATGAAGTTTGGCAAACGAGTATTTTTTCCTGGTCATAAAAACATAACAGTTATAGACAAAATGCAAAGTTTTTGACCCAGTACTGCACTGCTTCAGACTGCTAAATTATAAAGTGTTTTGCTTTTGTTTTTTTTTTTTTCTGTAAGGGAACATGAACTTTGAAGGAACAAATTATTCTGTTGGTAAAATCACTCAGATGGTAAATAAATAAATAAATAATAAAATAAAAAATATAGTAAACTTTTGGAAGGCAAAAATGTTCATTGCTGTATGAGATACGAAGATCCAATTTAATAAAGGAGCTGTAACGTAGCATATTTTGTCACGTAGAAGAGAACAAAGTAAGAGCCAATTTACTGAAGTTTTTCATTTAGTTGGCAAAAGGACATTTTCGAAATTTCGACTTTACTAAAATGCTGCCTTCGACATTTTTTGTGTTCGGTTTTGAGATTTCCGAACATGTGATTTGGACATCTTAACACATGAACAGAGTAGATTTGGGTATGTGATAGTAAACTGGGATTTTAAATATGGCTAAAGTAAATGCTTCATAACCCTTGTAACTCCAGTAAATTCGATAGGAAATATTAGATTAGAAATCAGTCATACGAAAAAAAAATGTTATAATGCTTCTCTTACTATTGCTTTTACAAATATACAAGATAAAATATACATAAAGTGAACTACTTTATGATATTAGCGTTACCATTTCTCGCTCATTCTCAAACTGACATTTTAGTGCCTATAACATGTTGGCTATACTATATGTGTGTATTAGAAACTGCTTGTAAAATACTGATGGTTAAAAAAAAAGAACTCTGAAATGTTGTTACTAATGTTGTTGTTACAAATGTTGTTACAAACTACAGAGACAAAAACGTTTTTTTTTTTTGTTGGTCTAAACTGAGTTTAGGGAATTTCAGTTTTTGAAGGAAGAGAGTTCTATCTTCCTTTGATGTTTGTAGTACTTGTGCTCCATATATTTGAGTTCAAATTTTTTAATAACGTCTTCATTTTTTGTGTAGTTTTTGTCTCTGTAGTTTGTTTCTGATATATTGGAGGCATTTTTGTGTTGGGAGATAATTCTGGCCAGAGCTCTAGATGGTATTTGAGCTTCTGTGTAAGTGGCTAACATTCTGGCTTCATAAAAAGATAGGTTCCTTGTTTCTAACATATATAGATCCCTTTGCAGTTTTAAAAGTTCTGCTTCTGTTTGGTTCTTTGGGTTATTTATTAGTTCTTTTTCAAGATGCTCTATTTTCCCTTTCAGTATATGCTCCTCTTTCAGTTGTATTCTTTTATAGTATGCTGCTTTTTTTGATCAACAATCCTATAATTTGTGCTTTGGTTGCAGCCCATTCTATGTCAGTTGGTACTTGGGAGTTGGTGATATTTGTAAGAGCAATTTTTAGTATTGCTTCTGTTTCTTTTATTACATCATTTTGGAAAGTAAATTAGGGTTTAATGACCAATTATGACCCCTATTCTCTAAATATATCTTTTTGTCCCAGTTAATGTTCAGTGTGATTTTGGAGTGATCTGAAAAGAACCTGCTATGTATAGTTACTGTTGGGTCCATGTTAAGTCAGAAGAAGAAGTCTATCCTTGACCACATTTTGTGGCATTGCAAATAGAATGTGAATTTCCGTTTTATCTGCACTGTTCCCATATTTAAAAGGGTGTCAAAGGAAAAAACTTCAAAGACCAATTCACGTTAGGTTCAGGTATGGCACCTTTTATTACTTGCAGCAAGGAGACAAAAACATGCACATACAGGATTTTGCCTAATTACTAACAGGAAGTATGCTCTTCTTATACTGTTCTACAGAACGTTGCTTTCTATAGCTGACGTAATTAAACACAACTTTCTGTATTGTTCTACAGCAGATGTTACTCAAATTTTCTGCTGACATGACTGGATTTATGAAAAACAACCTGACCTTGGGGGCTTTAGCCTGCTACAAGCTTCTATTGTATAGTTTCAAGGTACTTTTCTAGCTTAGACACAAGTAAACGCTGATTGCAGTTCATATATTTTCAAGCAGTCTTTGTTCTTATTATCAATAGCTTCTGCAGCTGTGTATTTTCTCACAGCATAAGCGGAACTCCTTGTCTAAATCTCATAACATTAATACAAGTGATACATCTATTTATTATTTTCCTGACACAAGCAGAAATTATATGCTTCCCTGTAAATTTCCAGAGCATAAGCAAAGATTATAACTGCGCATATTTCATGACAATACAAGATTGGAAAGCTTCTGCAGTTTGTACAGATTTATGCAGTGTGAAATAGAATAAATGTGTTAACCCTTTTCAAACCTTAAATGCACTAAGCATATTACTAATACATATTTTTCTAACATTTCCCCCTTTTTAATACTTTTATTCTACTTTCAAAATAAGCATAAACAGTTTTTCTTCCCCTAACCTCTTCCTACTCAGGATTTGCAGTTAAGAGAGTCATTCAGTTTAAACTTGTGAAAGCATTTTCAATTTTTTTAACAGTTCTTCAAACTCAGCACCTTGATATAAGGTTTCTGAAAATGACATGTCTATAAGGTCTTTGATCAGTCTTTTCATGCAGGGGATGCCACAGCAAACACATACTCCCAAGTAGGATCATTCCTACACAAATGGCAATCAGGATATTCATTAGGATAGTACCCCCCCCCCCCAAACCATTTCTGGAAAAAGTCCATCAGTGGGTTTGGTCCTTGTTTGGTCATGTCCGACACTTGCTGAATTACCCCAAGGTGATTGTCTATCTCGTGTTTATGGTCAGGAATATACGAACAGCAATCCTCCTGGATTAAAGCACAAGTACCGCCTCTCGCCACTAGGGTGAAGTCGAGAGCCATGCGGTTTTGAAGCACTACAGTTCTCATGGCATTCAGTTCATCAGTCACCAATTCTAGAGTGGAAAAAGTTGCATTGCTCATTACTTCGAGAAGTTTAGACAGTTTTCTCAGCTCCCAGATCGATTTCACTGTTCCATACGCTGGTAATATACCTGCCCACAATATAACACTGTCACCCAAGTCCATGTGCGTCAGTTTATCGCTTATAGAATGATGGTTTTTCCAGCGCACATTGATTTGCCCAACTGGATTTATGGGTTTCTCGATGACCTCTCAGACATTCTGAATTTTTCCTCAAGGTAAGACTGCCATGTGTCGTATGGCCGGAACCAGGTAGCCCAAAAAAACAACTGCCGGACCAATTCTCAGGTAACCACTTGTATGCTTTCCTACCACATACAAAATAACAATCCTCTACTTTAGTAGTAACTTTACTATGAATATACACTTGTCCTGCATGAAACATTTTTCTATCAATTATAGACAGTTGTTTATAAAGAACAGAATCATGTTTTACTTCATCAATTCTGTGCATCAATTCAAAAAATGAATCATAGTTTGTATTACAATAAGAACCTGCATCATTAGCTTTAGCGTAGCATCTATAAGGAACAGGCACTTTGCAATTGCTCCAACCCACCTGAACAGTATCATTTTTATAAAAACACACAGTCCCTCTTTGTGGAACAGACAAGTGCAATGCTATTTTATCTTGTGATGTAACAGTTGATGCATCATAAATCAAGTTTTCCCAGGTCTCGTTGACTCCTAGGGGGACTGAAGTCATTAATAACCCCCCGTATGTTGTCAGCAAAGCTGTGCAAATCCAGCAATTCGAAACATTGAAAGTCTCAGCATACACATATTTGATGGCCTGGTAAGTGTTGAAGTTTGGGTGCCAGTCTATGAGCAACGCTTCACGTTTATTCAGTTCAGTTTGTGTGGCCGGGAAAAGGAATGGCCACAACAAAAAGATTATTGTCACTAGTACAGTTAACAGGATGATTATGCAATACTTCTGAGGAAATGGTTGTTCTGCATTCCTGTTTTCTCCAACTCTTCAGAGTAGTTTTACTTGGATTTTTCTAGATTCTATCATTTTTGCTCTTGACATGTGACGAGATTTTTGTCCAGTTCAAAGTTCTTAACTAGTTTGCAGCGCGTTAGGTGGATCCACGAGGCCCGCTCTGCGATTTTCACTGCAGTAGGTGTTGACAGGAGCACCTGATATGGACCTTCCCACTTTGGTGTCGTCCAGTTTCTCTTTTTGAGTGTTTTCACCCAGATCCACTCCCCAGGGGCCACTGCCACTTCCGATGTCTCGGTTTGTTCTTTATCTGAAACAGAATTTGACTGCAACAGATGTTTAGAATTCAACAAATTTCTCATGTACTCTGCTAGTATACAGTCGGCTTCCTTGTCTGCAGGCATGAGAGGTTTCCACTGAGGTGTATAATAAGCTCTTCCAAATAGTTTGTCAAAAGGAGTTAATCCTTCTGCATTCTGAACAGTTCTCATGCTCAACAGTGCCAGGGGCAGACAGTACACCGAATTCTTTTCTGTTTCTGCTATTAATTTCCTTAGTTTATTCTTTAAAATCCCATTACGCCTCTCAACTAGCCCTGCAGATTGCGGATGGTATGCACAATGATTCTTTAAAGAAATACCAAAATGTTTACTTAACTGTTGTATGGTTTGGTTTACAAAGTGTGTACCGTTGTCACTGTAGATCCTTTCCGAAATGCCGAATCTAGGGATGATTTCTTTAACAAGGATTTTCGCTACTGTAGCAGCGTCTGGATTTTTGGTCGGAAAGGCTTCCACCCATCTGGAAAACATATCTACAATGACAAGACAATACTTCTTATTTTCTCATTTGTTCAATTCTATGAAATCCATACAGATAGTATGAAATGGATATGGTGGTGTAGGGAAACTCCCTTGCTTGGGCTTTAACGCCCCTTGTGCATGATGTTTGTTACAAATGTGGCACATCAAACAAAATTTTTTAGAATAGTTGGTGAATCCATATGTGAACACTGTTCACCAGCTGTACCATCCCCCCTGTTGAGACATGGCATTGCCAATGGCTCAACAAAGCTGCATATCTAAACAAATTAGATGGTAATATTGGTTTCCCTTCTTTAGAGATGTACAGCCCCTTTTCGAGAATTGCTCCTCGTTTTACCAATCTTTGTTTCTCAATTTGCGTAGTGAGTGTCTGCATTGTCTTTAACATTTCTAAGTCTAAAATCTCAGAGGGTTGTTGTTCCTCATTCAAAATAAATACTTCTGAAGCTGCCTGCTTTGCAGCTGTATTAGCTCTCGCATTACCTTTTGAAATCCTATCCTGTTGCTTGGTATGAGCTGTGCATTTACAAATAGCTACTTTCTGAGGTAACTGAATAGATTCTAAGAGATCTAGAATAAACTGTGCATGATTAATAGGTTTGCCAGTAGATGTTATCATTCCTCGGTTTTTCCACTGTTGCGCAAAAACATGTACAGTAGAAAAAGCGTACTGGCTTGTCAGTAAAAATGTTCACACATTTACCCTTTGCTAAGGTACATGCCCATGTCAAGGCAATAAGTTGTGTGGTAAAGGTTTCACTTCTATAATCTCAGTATCAGAGACTACTGCATATCCTACTAGGTTCTGTCCTGCAGGACCCCTTTTGCACGAGCCATCCACGTAGTATGTCACCTCGGCATCATTCAAGGGGACATCCATGAGATCTTTTCTAGGCAGTGTCTTTTGCTCAATCACCTGCAGGCAGCAGTGTGGTGTGCCATCTGCAGGGGTTGGGAGCAAGGTAGAAGGGTTCAAAGTCGTGCATCATTCAATTGTCATATGAGGTTGGCTCAACAATATAGTCATACAGGAAAGATGCCTAGCAGGGGAAAGATATGCTACCTTCTCTTGCAGTAAAATAATTGCGATTGCATGAGGCACTCTCAATGTGAGAGGGTGGAATAAAACTACTGAGGCCGAAGCCTGTACTGCCATTGCAGCTGGAACTACTGCTTGTACACAGTGAGGTAAAACCGTGTCACTGGGTCTAGTTGTGATGAATAATAAGCAATGGGGCGTTGCTTGTCCCCGTGCTGTTGTGTTAACACTGATGTCATATAACCTTGCTTACAATCTACAGTTTGGAAAAAACGTTTATGATAGTTTGGTAATCCCAGAACTAATGAGCAGGAACGGCCTTAGGTCAACAGGTGCCCTAGGCAAAAGGGCTCCATTGCGCCCCCCACCACACCACCCAGTGCCCCCATCCTGGTCTGCCTACACCAAATAAACACTGAAAAAGTGCCCCTGCTAGAGCAGCGCCCTAGGCGGCTAACCTGGAGCCTAAGGCTAAGTGCTATGCTAATGAGGACGCTATCAACTGTTTCAGTTTGCAGAAAGCAGATTCTGCTTCTGGTGTCCATTGTAACAAGTCCTGTGCTGCCATAGGCTTTTTATATATCAGGTCAGTCAGTGGTGCAGATTACAAGGCATAGTTTGGAATCCAGCTCCTGCAAAAATTAGTTGTGCCCAGGAAGGACATCATTTCCTTCTTGGTAGTGGGTTTTGGTGCTTGTAAAATTGCTACTTTTCTGTTCTCATCTAATGTTCTACCCTCTTTGGATATTACATTTCCTAGGTATTTGACTTGCTTTTTCTAAAGCTGCAGTTTATTTCTGTTGACCTTATGTCCTTCAGCGGCTAAAAATCGTAATAGCGCTATGGTATCTTCTTTGCAATCTTGCTGGGTGGGGGCCGCCAGCAGGATGTCATCAACATAAAGTAAAATCTGACTGCCTCTTGGTGGGGTAAATCCCGCCAAGTTGCTTGCCATTTCTTGTGAGAATATTGTCGGACTTTCACAATATCCCTGTGGTAGCCGCGTATATGTATACCTTTTCCCCTGAAATGTGAATGCAAACCAATACTGGCTGTCAGGGTGTATCGGTATCGAAAAGAACGCATTGCTGATGTCTACCACAGAAAAATATTTCTGTTGAGGTTTTAAATTATTCAACAGGGTGTGTGGGTCTGGCACTGTAGGTGCCCTTGGAATTACTGCGTCATTTACAGCTTGTAAATCTTGGACCATACGCCATTCTCCATTTGCTTTCTTAACAGGAAATAGGGGTGTGTTACATGGTGAATCAGGAGATTCCACCAGTACCCCTTCCTTAAGTAAAGCTGCTATAATAGGTTTGATTCCTACCTCTGCATAGTTTCTTAAGGGATACTGTCTTTTCTGTGGTCTAAATGCTGATTTTGGCGTGATAGTAACTGGTCCCGCTATACGAATAAGTCCTACATATGACTTCCCTGTTGACCAGAGAGTTTCTGGTATATTCTGTGAGGCATTCTCTTTCTCCTTTAATAGGAGTGCTAATCAGCTGTCCTTGCTAGACTGCAAGTTTACGGCTGGGTGGGTCTGAGTTATCCAATTCAACTTCTGTATTTGTATTCCCTGTTCTGACAGTTCTAACTCTGTCTGTTTCTCCCATCTCGTGACTTTTTCTCCTAGGTCTGCCCATTCTATGTTTTTGTCCTTAGTTAAGCTAACATGTGGTAATCTATTAGATTTATAGAGTGCAAAAAACTCCTGGGGCAATGAACAGCTGGCTACACTGTTCCCTTCCATGTCCCAGTACAGATTACGTAATATTAATCTGTTTGCACGATTTTTAAACAATACTTGCTCATATTCTTTATCACGGTCCTGGTGTGTTACAGTAATACAGAGTACAGTGCAACAGGTGCTGTTTGTCAATGTCAAGGGAGGGGAACTTACTGATGGCTATATTCATTAATTCTTCGGTCACAGTCCCTGGACCAGTCGTAACCAAGTCTTGACTGTACCAATAAAACACTTCACCTTCCGATTGCACTGCAAAGGTATCAATTTGTCACTGTGCTTCCATACCCTGCATGTTTGGGACTACTGCTATACCAAATAGCTGCATAAGGTCTCTGCCCAAGAGGTTTACTGTGCATTTTGCAGAAACAACAATTTTGCTTTTCTGGGTCAATCCTGAAACAGGATCAGTTATTGCGATGCCACAGGAGAGAGGCTCCCGGTACAGCTGTCCATTAGCTGCTTTTACTAGTATATAATCAGGTGACTCTGAATTTTCTGGCAGTTTGGAGGGATGCATCAGGGTTCGTGATGCCCCTGAGTCGCACAAAAATTTAACCTCCCTCCCTTCTACCAAGAGTGTAACTTCTGGTTTTGTGTCTGCTAAATAGAGCTCTAAGCTCAATAAAGCTAAATCCTATATTTCATTTTCTTCACTATCCGTAACTTCCTGCACTTCCTCTATTTCTTCTGTCACATCCTCTACTCCTATCACATTCTCATTTGTCCTTTCTTCGCTATCCCTTTCTAGTGATTCCTGACTATCATATAGTCAGTCCTCACCCTCCTTATCTTCCGTGGTTGCCTTCTTGTTTTTCTTGCAATCCCTTGCCAAGTGTCCCTTTTTACCGCATTTAAAGCATTCTCCCCCTTTTCCTTCGCCCTTCAAAGTCTTCTGATCGCTGATCAGATTGTTTCCCTGGGCATTCTTCTTGCCCTTTTTCCCCAGAATGTACTACATAAACTTCTGCTCCATCTTCTACAGAAAATACTTGGGCTTTCTTTTTCTTTTTGCTATTAAAATGCCTTTCGGTATGCCTAGCATATTCAACTAATGACTGTAACCTGCTTGTACGATGATCTACCATGTATTTTGTAATAAAACTGCTTATGGGTGCAATACTGCCTTTCAAAAATGCATTCTTTAACTGCTGTTCATATGGGGAATCTTGTGTCTGATCTTCAGGAACCTGCATTCCACAGTGGTTATTAAAACATTCTAATAGTCTGGCATAATATCTGTCAACAGTTTCACCTTCTTGTTGGATGCATTGATTAATGCAAGTCCAGTCTGCCCTAGGCTTCCATTTCTCAGAGATACGGTCTGTAAGACCTTTTACTCTGTTGTCTAGCTCTGCGCTGCTATGTGGGCGGGGTCTGTGTGCAGCGTCACGGGGATTCCAGTTGCCACTAATCATGTGCCAATCTGGTCCCACAATTTGTCTAACTACTTTTTCTACCTCTTCTCCGTTTAAATTATAACTTAACCTCATTCCTTGTAAATCTTCTGAGAACTTTCTAAAATTAACTTTTGGATGGGGAATTCCCTCAGTGGCTTTCCGGATATCTTCCAGAGTCCAGGGTCTATACACTAGAATAGTTGGGTCCTGGCCTTCCTGTCCTGCCTGAGGATTAGGTACTTCTATGAGTGAGCATATTTCTTCTTCACCCATAGACCGTGAATTCTTAACCATTTGATACAACTCAATGTCTCCTTTCGAGTTACCTGCCCGTGTTCAAGACCTGGTCCCGATGAGATCTCTAATAAAGGGTTTTGCTTTTGTAATGTCTCTATTTTCAGTGACAGCAGGGTATAATGGGGGTGGACTAACCTGTTCACTTGCTTCATATTCTGGTAAGGGAGGTGGAGGGGCCGATGCTATTACTAAGTTATTGTCCTCCTTATCTAAAAACATCGCTTTTGAATTATTATTCTTTTGTTCCCTACGGTTTACCTCCTCAATCCACCTGTGTGCCTGAGGAATTCCTAATTGGTGTTGCTTTTTTACCCGACCTTTGGAATCAGTCTTGAGCTGTTTGACAAGTTTGATAAGTGAGGATTTTTCTAATTTTCCATCGAAATCATACTTATTAACCCATTTTGAATAGTATTTAATATTATCAGTGCGCTGCGACTGCATGTATTTTGCGTCTTCGGTTAACGGCAGATTTTGGGGTCTTTTTGTGCAATTATTACCCATTTTGTTCTACCCTTTTAATCGTTACGCAACTTCTCTTATTTTTTAACGTGGTACCACGGATTTTGTTATAGTCTCTTCAGAATGACTACCTACCTACTCTGTTTTCCCTGATCTATGACAAGACAGTAATCCTTTCTGTCTCTGACTTGTAAAAATACAGTCTTGACAAAAACAATACAAATCTAGTCCCTGATCTTAGACTCACCTTACCTGAGCCTTCGTGATTGATCACCTGGTTCGTGAAAACCCGTCCTTCAGTCGCAGATCAGAAAGCGGATGGCCTCTTTTGTACGACAATTCAGTCGGAGGGCTTTTCAAATAAGAAGAACCAATGTGGTTTCTTCAACGTACGGTTTCAAGCCACTTGGCCCATCTGATCAGAGGCGAAGTGAGGGTTTCCGGTCCGACCAATCTGTCAAAGGAAAAAACTTCAAAGACCAATTCACGTTAGGTTCAGGTATGGCACACCTTTTATTACTTGCAGCAAGGAGACAAAAACATGCACATACAGGATTTTGCCTAACTACTAACAGGAAGTATGCTCTTCTTATACTGTTCTACAAAACGTTGCTTTCTATAGTTGACGTAATTAAACACAACTTTCTGTATTGTTCTACAGCAGATGTTACTCAGATTTTCTGCGGACATGACTGGATTTATGAAAAACATTTGAGAAAAACAACCTGACCTTGGGGCTTTAGCCCGCTACAAGCTTCCGCTGTGTAGTTCTAATACATGTGTTACATTTCAAGGTACTTTTCTGGCTTAGACACAAGTAAACGCTGATTGCAGTTCATATATTTTCAAGCAGTCTTTGTTCTTATTATCAATAGCTTCTGCAGCTGTGTATTTTCTCACAGCATAAGCAGAAGTCCTTGTCTAAATCTCATAACATTAATACAAGTGATACATCTATTTATTATTTTCCTGACAAGCAGAAATTATCTGCTTCCCTGTAAATTTCCAGAGCATAAGCAAAGATTATAACTGCGCATATTTCATGACAATACAAGATTGGAAAGCTTCTACAGTTTGTACAGATTTATGCAGTGTGAAATAGAATAAATGCGCTAATCCTTTTCAAACCTTAAATGCACTAAGCATATTACTAATACACACACTAATACGTATTTAACAAAGGGTCATATAGTTTGAAATCTTGTTTGAGTTCATTAAGGGCTAATGTGGCTTGTTTGTTATGTGATTTGGTCAGATTAGATTTATCCTTTTCTGGGTTTTGATATGTGTTCCAGTCACCTCCAATCACTAGGTAGTGATCTTTAAATTGGTTTAAGGTTGTGTATAATGACATAAAAAAGTGTTGTTGGTTATTACAGGGTGCGTAAACTTTAAGTACCATTATAGGTTTTGGTATTGTAGGACTACTAAACGTTACGTAACACTAGAGTGTTCATGAATGGGGTCGTTTTTTCACCCAATGGGTCCTTTATCGTTTTTTGTGGATTTATTTCACTTCTGAAGGTGGAATTTGCTTGAAAACGGCCAGGAATGTCTCTTTTGCCTCTTTGGGGTTAGTGGACATGTATTTAACCTCTTTGATTTAGAAGATTAACTGATTTGGATATTTCATCTGGAATTTGATTTTTTTTTCTATTAGGAACCTGCAGTATGGAGATGTTAGTTGTCTTGCTTGTCTTATTTGTATTGGGAGGTCTTGAGCAAAGGCGATTTTATTATTATTCCAGGTGAGTGAGCCTTTTTTCTTTGCTGCCAGTTTGATTTTATTAACATCTTGGTAGTTTAATATTTTAATGTAGACAGGTCTTGGTTTCAGTGGTGTTTGCATTTCCCTCAGGGCTCTGTGGGCTCTTTCTATTGTTATTTGCTGCATTTCTTCAGGTTCCTCTAGCAGGGAATTTATTACTTGCTTGATTGTTGGTATTAGATTGTTATGAAGTACAGTTTCGGGTATTCCTCTGATGATGATATTGTTCCTTCAAGATCTTGCTTCCAGGTCTGTTATTTTTGCTTGTACGTTTTGTATTTCTTTGTCATGGGCATCAGTTCTTTGAGAAATAGAGTCTATTTTTATTTCATTTTCTACTATTTTGGACTCAGATTTTTCCATTCTGGATATTATTTGGCTGAATGAGTCACCAAAAGTTTGAAATTGTAATGAGTCCTTTATTGCTTGCTGGATAGGTAATAAGGCAGATTTTATGTCTTCCAGATTAGCTGGCTGGTCTGTCTTGGATTTATTTGTAGTTTTAGAGTTGTCAATTTGTTTAGTTGTCTTTTGTCTTTTTGAAGTTGTGTCTTTCTCAGGTGAGGCTAGTACTGAGAATTTGGTCTTAGTTGTTGTTGTTTCCATATTATTTTCCTCTATTGACATCTTGCTGTATAGTGTTTTACCAATCTTGCAGTCAGATGCAGTGCCTTAGTAGCACATGGCTTAAGCTGTTATTCAGAAATCTTAGTTAATCCTGCTGTTTCTGAGCTGAATCTGTCACTTTTTCTTCCTCTTTTGTTTGCTGGATGAAATTAGCAGTAAATATCTACAGTTATTTCCGTATTATTAATTCTACGTTGCCTTCTGGGTTTGTTTTAATCCAGGGTATATCAGAGACCTAGGTGATAACAGTGCTCACAAAACAGCGGCCATTTTGAACTCCTTTGGGTGATACTTTTAACTACAGAGCCATGGGTCAGGAAAAGGCGAGTCAGGCAGGATATGCTAATCTTAGTGTACCTAGTTACTTTTTTTTTTTAAAAACAAAGGTTCTGAAAAAAAATATTAAATAGAGGTATCATAAAATGACAAATTCTAACTTGCAAAAAAAGTAACATATCTCTTGGTTATAAACTGTTAACATCTTCTGGACATGGTAGCTTTGTAGGTAGGCACAGGGATAGAGCTGGTAGAGTTAAGTGCTACATGAATAGAGAAATACTTAAACTATAAAAAAAATATTCACATGAACACAAGGAGAAGACAAAACAAATTAACATTACAGGAAAAACCCAAAAGATATAGAAATCCAGGAAGATGGTTGGCTCAACATATGTGGTATATATCTGGTATATGGCAGATAGTGCTTAATGCTCACCACTATCCTGGTTTAAATGAATTTATTTCTATAAAACCCTATTTGAGGTTAAAACATATTATAGGGTAATATACCAGGATGGGACATCTCACACACCATTGTAGGAGGTTAAGCATATTCTAATTTATTGCCCTATATAAGTAGACATTTTTACATTGTTTATTATTAACTGTTAGTAGGTTAACTTTTGCCTACCACATATGTTTTTATATGTATTTTTAATATTCATAGTGTTTTATGTTAAATGTGTTTTTACAAATTTAGGATAATTGATTAATTGATTCATTGATGATTGTAAGTATTTATGTCAGCAGGTTCAACACACTCTGAAGAAGTCCTTAGGGACGAAACCTAGGTCAGTGTTGGAGAACCTGTGGTTTGTTGCACATTAAACTTGTTCGGGTGTACCTCGTGACTCCGTGGTGTTTTTAACTGTTTTATGGTTCTTTGGTCGGTTGGAGTCTTATTGTCATGGAGGAAGAAGGTTCCCCGGTTAACATCAAAGTCTTGTTGCAACAAATTCATCAGCAACTCCGTGAACATACTACACAGATACAAAATCTTATTGGAAGGCAGCAACGCGATTCGGGTTCAGTTCCGAATACTAGTTTGGGATTACCTCTTACACAAGCTACGCCGGTTGGCACTTCTACAGGAAATTCTACAAGTACTGATGGTAACAGTTACAGCCCGGGTCTATCGAAACTACCAGTGTCTAACACCACCGCTAATTCATTTGCGGACAAGAATCGTAACCGTTGGTTAACTAACTGTTTCAATTTTAAACAAGATAAAGGAACAGCACATATGGTGGAGACTGTTAAAATCCAGTCACTATCTGAATTATTAAGAGACTTTGGGATCAAGTTATTTAAATTGAAAAGGATACAATTAGAGAACGGTTACCTTGGCCGTAACATAGATTTAGGGCTGGTACCCAAAGGGTTACGGCTCTGGCGATATCCGAACGGATGCGAGCGAAATTTGGACATGGTAAAAGAATTACACAAATTATTTGATACGACTGGTGTACAAATCATGGAGATTATGGTGAGGTATAATAATGTAAAAATAGAGGGGTTGCTTAGTGAGTTGGATGTGATTCACTCCAAGATCACGCAAGATCTCCTGTTTGATCAATACTTCACCAACTATGTCAATATAGTCAAAGACATTGACAAGAGCTGTGACATTTTATACAACAAAAAGTTATTGAAATTACAACGAGACATCCAACTGTATCGTAAGGGTAAAGTTTATCCCTTAGATGTAAAAGGAAATGTTCAAAATCTGGAAGCAGTTGTTACAACCAATCCGAGCGGAGATTCGGAGGAAGGGGTGGCATCAGACATGCCAGCAAGCGTCAACAGTTCCGGTTACTGAGGGGAGGACCCTTTAGAGGAGATTCCGAGACGGTCGGAGAGAATAAGACAGCAAGGATTGACATGCGACAACAACGAGGTGTTTTACACAGGAACAAGGGCCAAAACACATTATCAGAGGGGGAACAGCGAACGCCAATGGTCAGGAACAACACGAAGGTAGCTAAAAAGATTTTTGGGGCACACAATGCTTCTGTATGTGGGACTAACTGTTTTATTTGTACAAACAGTAAAGCATTTATAGACTCTGAGCACAAAGTTCAAAGTTGTGCCATTACGCCTATGAGAATTGACTATCCTCATATTGACATAGAATTCAGTGTGGTTAACTGTAGTACATCAAGTGACCAGAACCAAGTTAATCACGTAACTAACTTTAATTCCCCATTGGCGAATCCTATAACTGACAATTTTTTCACTAGTGTTTGTTGTACACAGTCCTTATCTCCACACGACAATAACCTTTTGGACTGGTTAACACGGGAGGAGGAAAGTGTTTCCATTAATTCCGTTGACGAAACCCGTTTTTTGTCTTTTGATAGCAGCGAAGCATGAATTAACGGTGCAGAAGGACAGACAAGGTGTACACGTTCATTTCATACTGACAGTGTACACGCTGAAGCTAACTGGTTAAGAGATTTCTCTTGTTTGACGCCAAGTGAAAAGGTTGTTGATGTTTTAGGTGAACATTTTAAAAATTGTGACGATGTGTTACTACAAATGAGTACTTATTCTTTGATTGATGTTAATAATAGAATTATAGCCGACACACAGACAAATAATGTTGCGTCTAGCGATATAGTGGATTTAGGCAACAATAATGATAAAATATGTTATGTAGAATTAAGTGCAGAGTGTTCTAATACACAAAATGTAGTAGGGCATATGGATACATCTGGTAACAACAACATGGTAGTCGAAGTATTGTCTTCGTTTGATGGTTCTATACGGGGGCCACCAGATGATACTTATGTACAGGCTTCCTTATCTAACCCTAAAATAATATATAACAAGGCAAAAGACTTTAAATTATTCTAATACATCTTTTGACACACAGCATGCTGAGATGTTATCAAAAGGTTTTAATTTTGTTCCTTGTAGAAACGGTAGAATTGTGGACACTTTAATAGATCTGAAGCTATTTACTCGTAAATTGAATTTATTGGCTTATTATGGTTTTAAAAACAGTAGTGAATGTATGTCAATCATGACAAATTTACATAAGCCAAGTCATTTTAATCCACCCTATAACAATATTGTACAACTGTTTGAAAGTTTATGTGAACAAGATATTAGGGAATATTATGGTACTGCTCCATTAGTACAGGTAGGTAATTTGACTCAGGATAGTCTTGATAGCATTAATCACATTTGTAACAACAAAAGTATTCGTGTCATGAAGCCTGATAAAGGCAATGGAGCAGTTATAATGAATAAATTTGATTACGAGAATGAAATGCTTACTATGCTCATGGATGAGACTTACACAGAGGTGAGCATTAATGAAATCCATATAGCATATAGAAAGATAGATCTGGTACTTGAAGACATGCTCACACAAGGGGAGATTAATGAGGATGAATTTGATTTTATGATAAATAAACACCCAGTGTTGAGTGGCATTTTTGGAATTCCAAAGATCCACAAGGGGCTGAACAATGTTAGGTTCAGACAAATTGTGGATGGTAAAAGAAGCAAGGTTTGCTATATTAGTAAATTTTTGGATTCTAAACTAAAAACAGGATTAAGTAGTTTTCCACACATTACCAAAGGCTCCTGGCATTTCTTAGACAAAATTAAAAAACTTGATAACCAGGAAAATATTGTCTTTGTAACCATTGACGTTGTTAATTTGTTCACTGTAATCCCACATGAAGTGGGTTTAAGTTGGCTGGAGGAACAATTAATTGCCACTAGGGTCTATGATCAGGAACATATTAACACTTATGTAAGATTAATGGAGTTAGTGTTGGTCAATAATTTTTTGTTTTTTGAAGGTCACAATTTCCGTCAATGTACGGGTGTGGCAATGGGGGCAGCGTGTGCCCCCATTTATGCCAATTATATCATGGCCTATTGGGAGACCAATTTTGTCTTTAGTAGTGAATTTTGGCCACATATAAAAATTTACACGCGATTTTTAGATGATATTTTTATTGTGTGGCAGGGTGATAGGAATATTTTGGACGCCTTTATTAACTACATAAACCAAACAGTTTGGTTTTTGAAATTTACTCATGAAATTAATGAGAAGATCAATTATTTGGACGTTAGTCTAACTTATAATAAAGAGACACGCCTTCTTACATCCAATATTTTTAGGAAGCCCACATTTTCGAACTCTTACCTGCACTATGATAGCTGGCACCCGGAACATCAAAAAAGAGCCATCATTAAGGGTCAAATGATTAGGGCAGCGCGTATGGTCAGTGAAGAGTTAGATTTTGTATCAGAATTGGAGTTCATGACAAAACTCTTCTTAAACAGAGGGTATCCTAGGACCCTATGTGATGAGGTCAAGAAAGAGGTACAGCATAAAAGAGGAGGAGGCCACATACAACCTATATTGAAGAGTGATGTTGATCTCTTCAGCCATAATCCTAGTGGAAATTCTAGGTTCAATATGTGTGACGAACATTTTTTGTTTGTTCTCACATTCAACGTTGACACTGATGATATTATTAGGATAATTGAGAGGAATTGGAGATCTTTTAGTAGACTTAAAGAATTTCAGGGTTTCGCTAAACGTAAGCCCAAATTTGTTTATCGTAAAGATAGAGCACTTAAGCAGATTTTTGAGCAAGCCAGTACAGTAAGAGATAGTACAACAAGTAGAATTAAAGGTAATTCCAAATGTGGTAGATGTTCAACATGCGTATTTATTTTGCCTACATCAAATATGGTAACAATAAATAACATACATATTAAAATAAGGGGTAATTTTAATTGTTATTCTTCCAACGTAATTTATCTTGCTAAATGCCAGACATGTACGGCCTTTTATGTAGGCAAAACGTGTAGGAGATTTAGGGAAAGGATCAAGGAGCATATTTTAGATATTAAGCACCAAAAATCCACTAATGCCCTAGCTCGACACGTTATAGCGCATAAAGATCACAAATTTTCTTTTTGTGTTATAGAACAATTGACTAAGAATCAACAAGGTAGGTTGACTGACTACCACTTAGATGTATGTGAACTTAAATGGCAGATAGTGCTTAATGCTCACCACTATCCTGGTTTAAATGAATTTATTTCTATAAAACCCTATTTGAGGTTAAAACATATTATAGGGTAATATACCAGGATGGGACATCTCACACACCATTGTAGGAGGTTAAGCATATTCTAATTTATTGCCCTATATAAGTAGACATTTTTACATTGTTTATTATTAACTGTTAGTAGGTTAACTTTTGCCTACCACATATGTTTTTATATGTATTTTTAATATTCATAGTGGTTTATGTTAAATGTGTTTTTACAAATTTAGGATAATTGATTAATTGATTCATTGATGATTGTAAGTATTTATGTCAGCAGGTTCAACACACTCTGAAGAAGTCCTTAGGGACGAAACCTAGGTCAGTGTTGGAGAACCTGTGGTTTGTTGCACATTAAACTTGTTCGGGTGTACCTCGTGACTCCGTGGTGTTTTTAACTGAAGATGAGTGATGTCAGAGTGGGATATGAAAGTAGAATCGTCAGCATACTGTGTAAGGGAGGAGGTGCCGGAGGATGAATGAAGGTTCTTTGCAAAGATGTTGAAAAGAAGAGGACCTAGAATACAGCCATGGGTGACTCCTGACTGGATAGTAAAAAAAAAAGGGGGGGGGGCAGGTGGTTTGCCATATGGCTGACTGCAACCTATTAGCAAGATAGCTAGAAAACCAGAGGATAGGAGAGGTGGAGAGGCTGAGATCAGATAATTTATTTAGTAGCTCAGAGTGAGAAACAGTATCAAAAGCTTTTGAGAGGTCAAGGAACAGACAGGACACCAGTTGGTTTTGTCTCTAGCTTCTGTGACAGTATGAATGAAAGCTAGAATGGCAGTGGAAGTAATATGATTTGGCCTAAAGCCATATTGAGTCAGGGTCAGAAAGTTTTTCTGAATTAGGTATTTGAGAAGCTGATTGTGAATGCGTTTTTTGAAGATTTTAGAGGGTGGCCATGGTGGTGCAGTGGTTAGCATTGCCACCTCACAGCAAGAGGTTCTCCGGTTTGATCCTTGGCTGAGGTGCCTTCTGTGCGGAGTCTGCATGTCCTCCTTGTGGTCGCGTGGGTTTCCTCTGGATGCTTCGGTTTCCTCCCACATCACAAAGACATGCTGCAGGTGAATTGGACATTCTAAATTGGCCCTAGGTGTGAGTGTGTGTGTGTGTGTGTGTGTGTGTGTGTGTGTGTGTGTGTGTGTGCGCCTTCTGTGGAAGGTTGGGCGCCGGGCTGGCAACTCAACATTGTAAAACTCCACTGCCGATCATGAGCGGACAAAGTGATCCGCTGTGGCAACCCCTAACCGGGAAAAATCGAAAGAAGAAGAAGAAGAGGAGACTGGGGAGAGAATAGCTATTGGCCTAAAATTAGAAGGATTGGTGGAGTTACCTCCTTTGTGTAGTGGTATGGTATAGAGGGTCTATATTACATTGTCGGACATTTAAATGTTTGAACATCATATGGTTGACACCATATGATCGAATGTTCAAATGTTTCAATGGAGATCTCCATATAGTGTAAAATGGAAGTTTTCCATTGTCTGCACTGTAGTGCGATCCTGGAGTTGGTATATTTAAAGAGCGGGGGTGTAGGTGGTGCAGGGGGGTTTGCCCCCCTGCTTAACCTTTCGGGTAGGTTTTTGCTAATTTTTTTTTGTTTGCTTTTTTATTTGATTTTCGAACTTTTAAGAGTTTGAACATATGGTGTCGACCATGTGGTGTTCAAACTTTTAAAAGGTCGATAATCTGATATAGACCCAGTATAGAAAGATTTCCAGATGTCAGGGACAGTAGATTCTTGGATAGATTTGTTTACAAGTACTGAAACAGGGTAGGCTATGGAGTCAGCTGCGAGTTTAAGAAAGAGGGGAGGTAGGTTACCAGAAGAGGGGGAGCATGGTTTTAGTTTAAGCAAAATATATTTTATATAAGCAGTGGGGTCTGCCTTTAAAGAGAAGGGGTGGTACTGGTAGTCATGGAAGAAGTGGAGGATTATTATTTTGGTTAGTGTGTGTTAGTCTGCAGATTGAGTCAATGAAGTAAGAGTTAAGTAGAGTGGCAGTTTCTTGAGGTGCATTGTTGGGGTAGAGGTTAGGGATAGTAGGTCTCCCAGGGTGGAGGCTTTTATTAATGCTGTGCCAGAATGTTTTGGGTTAGAGTGGTGGGTTGACTGGGCATCACAGTAGAATCTTTTCTTATCTTTGTTTATTTGCTTTTTGGTGATGTTTCCAAGTTCTTTGCATTTTTGGAGTTGCATAGTGCATTTAGTTTTTAGTCATTGTTTCTGAACATTATCTCTTTTTTTCATAAGGGAGTGAGCATCTTTAGTGAGCCAGGGGGCATGGTTAGCTTTTATCCTAGTTTTCCTCAATAGCCTAAGGAGTTAAGTATATCAAGAAAGGTATGGGTGAATTCTAGAACTGCCTCATTGAGGGAAAGATGGTGGAGGCTGGACCAGTTAATTAATGGCAGCCTATTATTAAGGGTGTCAGCATCAAAGCAGGAAAGGTTGAAGCAGTCTCAGTATAGGTGGGACCTGGGAGTTTGAAGAGAGTGTCTTGGCACACAAATAGGGAGGTGGTCACTCAGGGAGTCAGGTAGAATGTCAGGGTTATGGTAAAAGTTTGGATCAGAAACTAGGATCCAATCCAGGATGGAGCTGCTGCTGTTGTTTTTATTTAAGTGGGTGGACACTGCAATTAATTGAGTGAAGCCATGGAGGTTAATGCTAAAATCTGGAGAGATGGTTGATAGTTTTTTCCAATTAATGTTGACATCTCCAAGGATAACTGTCTCATAAGGTATATGTAGTGAGATCCAGGTAGTATAGAGATGGTTGCTATTGCAATTTTTTTTGAGGGGGGGTAAGTGGCAATTAAGAATAAGTAGCTCAGCTGGGTGGAAGTCAGGGAGAGGTAAAGGTAGGGGGCTTAAGATGAGTACAAGATCACCACCCCTCCCCTCCTTTTAGAGAGTTCTTGATGGTAGATGTTATAGCTGGGATACAAGATTTCAGTTAGCGATGTGAAGTTTTAGGCATGTTTCGGACAGGGTTAAGATATGCACAGAGTAGTACACTATCCAAGAATGCAAGTCAGTAATTGTATTAAGTCGTTGTGTCTTTCGGCTTTTCCCGAATAGGGGTCGCCACAGCGGAACTCCGGTCCGCTAATGATTGGCAGTAGATTTTTATGTACTAAGTCGCCGGCTCTGACGCACAACCTTCAATGAAGGTACACCCATTCACGCATGTCTCCACACAGAAGACACTCTAGATTCGAACAGGACGTCTTACTATGAGGCGACAACGCTTGTATTAAGCAATGTATATTTATTGAGTAGATAGTAACGTGTTTGGAGGTAGAGGAAGCGGGGATGTTGGCGTAAGGTGGGTGAAGGGATGGTGGCGGGGTGTGTTGAAGAATATTTGTTAATAGAGTGGGTTTAGAATAGTTGAAGTAATAAATAAAGGATTTATACTTCAGTTTAGGGGAAGTAGGATTGTCAGGAGATATTTTGATTTTATGGAGTTGTGTGTAGGAGATATTATACAGAGAGGGAGAGATTAACAAGCATAGGGGAGGATCATTATTGGATGTGCAAGTGTAGGAGATGGTTGTAGGTAATTGAGTTTTAAGCGACAGGAAGTTAAGAACGTAAGATAGAACAGTGGGGGGGGGGGTTGTAAGATAGAGCTGGTGCATGATGTGGGAGGACGTGAATGCGAGTTAAGAGGAGTTGTAGTGAGGTATGTGTAGTAAGGTCTGTTTTCAGTTAGAGAAATAAAAACGAAAGGCGTTAGAAGGAAGGAAAGTGAGTGATCGTGGTTAAGCTTGTCAAGACTATCAAGGTGGGTAGGATATTATACAGGGAGGAGATGTTGGTGATGTACATGGAGGATAGTGATAGGAGATAGGGAGGGAATAGAGACTGGTGGAGAAAACTTTATTTGGGTAAATGGGTACAGTGGGTGGGACTGTATCAAGGTGGTTAGAGTATAAATCTGGAATAAGTTGGGGTGGGTGGGAATGAGGGTAGGATATGGCAGCAGAGTGAGCCCAAGCATAGCGAGGGCAAACGGAGCAGGGCTGGCCCAGGTCCAGTAAACTAGCTAAGAAAAACAATCAGGTAAGTCTGTTATTGAAATGTGCTACAGGGAAAGAGTTTGGGAAAAATGGAGTCTGAGTAGCAGTGTGTCTTTATGTAAGCTTGACAAAAAAAAGGTAGCACTTAGAAGAGAGTAGGCTAGAGTTGGAGAGAGAGAGCAACAAACCTTATGTTAGAGCAGGGCAGTAAAATGTTGAAATTATTAAAAAGTTGTACTGTTATTTAGCAATGGAAACAGTAGAGAAAATGAATTACTTTTCAGTTCCTTCTGGACTAACAATGTCCAGGAAGGCTGGTTTAAGTTTGGAATAGTGGGTGACAGAGCAGGAGGGGACAGTGGTTAGAGTTTGGTAGTGGGGATGTATGAGGGCCCGAGATATTTAGAAATAAACTTCTGTTTGTATATACATTAGAGTAAGAAAAATAACCTGCGTATGAGGTTGTGGCATCCAGCAGGAAATAGGCAGTAGTTTTCTTGTGGAGTTTAGTTATTTTTTTTAGTCACTCTGTTTGGTTGGACAGTGCGAGAGAGACAGAGAGAGAAGGTAGAGTGGGTTGTACTGCCTGATGGGAAAGACAGAAAAAAAAAAACAAGGTTCATCATGAGAGGAAAAGAGGCTTAGGTGGAGAGAGGATAGCGAGTACCAGGAGGGGGAGTAGAAGAGTTAGTGGGTGGAGGGAATAAAAATTTAGAGGAGAGAGAGGGAGGAACAGGGGGATAAAAGAAGGCACAGATTCAGGCTGGTTATTGTTAGGCATAAAAATATTGTTCCACAACCTTTTCCATTAAACAGAGTACATTTAAATGCAACATCAGTTTAGCATTGCACAAATCTGGCCATCTTCTAGACTACATGAGCAATAAGACTAAGACTGTTAGATTCAAGTAGAAGAGTACTATATTTATACAAGTTTTTCCTGATTAGCCTTTAGTGTGCACCGCCACCTAGTGGCACAGCTATGCTACTAATCTGACCAGCTAGGCACTCAAACGACGAAGCCATATCACAGTAAATTACACTTAATATACAAAGACCGATATGTGCAGCATCATGCAATATCTATATCATAAAACAAGTAAATCAGTAGAAGGCGAACTGGGAGAGGGGCAAAAATAACCTTACACTCAGAAATTCTGTAGTGGCCAAGTTAGGTTTTACTAAAACAGGTTCGAAAAATGTGAAGACATCTGTTTTTTCTGGGGCTTTTTTTGTCTTTAAAAAAAATAACTATGAGTGGTCAGTAGTGATATAATGTGTTTGGTGCTGGATCAGCAAGAATGCTGTTAATATCTTGTTGGTTTAGCATGCAATGCGAGTGGAAGATAAGCTTAGCATTTATACATATGCGTATACTGTATTTCCACTGCTGGAAATAAGTTGATTGGTTGATCTAACACAAGGAAATAATTTGGATTGGTTAATCTAACAAAAGGTTGAACAACAAACCACACGTACTGGCTTACTAGCTCTTGAAACAGAAGACATTCAAAGTTCCCTGGGAAATGGCAATACTAGGAGAGAAAATACAATCTAAGCAGATTTACACAGCTAGCCTTCAATAACTAGCAGAAAATAACCTTAGCATTTACACATACACTTATAAGGCATGTTCACAGCATGAAGATACAATGATCTTGCTATCTAAACAAAATCAAAACCCTATTTATGCCCTTGCTTTAGATGCATGTAAATCATTTGACAAAGTAATCCTAAACCTTTTACTTTCTATACTGCCCTATTTTGATAAACCACAAGAATTTACAAATATAATAAAAATGTTATATGAGAGCACTTACACAATTCTATACATTGATAAAACAAATTTAAATCCAATAAAAATTCTAAACAGAACCAGGCAAGGATGTCCACTATCTCTGTACCTCTAACTTATATATAGAATCTCTATTATTACTCATAACCCAAAGAATGTATGATCATATTCCAGAAATGTTTAATAATAAAATTGGTTTAATAATAAAATTGCACTAACAGCCTTTGCTGATGATTTAAACTTATATTTTGCACTCCCTAACACTGACTTGAGCAAACTTCTAGACTCGGTTAACAGCTTCTCAAAAGTTTCAAACTATGAACTTAATCCCACAAAATCCCTAATTTTCCTTTTCAATCCATTAGGGCATACTGATTCATATTTTCATGTTTTGGAAATAAAAGGGAAATAACTCATTAAAATATTTAGCGATATCCTTTGAACATAACTTAAAACTAACCATGCAGTATAATTTACTAAAGATATGGGTTGACATTCACAAGATACCAGAGATGGGGGAAAAATGAAGCTATCCTTTCTTTCGTAAGCAGCAATTATAAAAATGAATATTCTCCCAAGGTTATTATTTTAACTCAATGCAACAAATTTATAAGTTCAGGAAAACTTCTTTAGAAAACTAAATGCAGCTTTAGCTAAGTTTATTTGGTATCCTATGTCTGTCAGAATCGGATATCAGAAGTTCATGTATCCTAAGGAAAAGGGAGGACTGGGAGTACCTGACGAACATACTAGGATATAACATGTTCAAACAGGATCATTCCAGTTGCTAAATATAATCCCAAAGGTAAAGAATAGTATCCACTATGGATTAAATTATGGTATGACTACATGAAAAACATTAAAATCCAAAATATCTACCATTTGTAAGTCAGGAAAATCAAAAGGATAGCAGATTTCTTATGTCATTAAATATATAAAAATTAGATTTCAAAAAATTATGGAATCCCTAAACTTAAATACTTACATCCTGTTACAACCAGTACATCTGAAGCTAAGCCTCAGGTTAAGTAACAAGATGATAAAATTGGACAACTATCCCCTCATTAAGGAATGCAACGTCTGTGATATTTGCAGACAGGAAAAAATCTTTAGAGAACACAAGGAATATCCTTAACCTTTTGAAAGGATACATCATAATGCTAAGGCAAATTAGAGAACTGCGCACTTCAATAATAGGAGATTATGAAGTAAATGATAAAGACATAAATATGTGCAATACATTATGGAACTTACTAACCTTAAAGAAAAAAAAATGCTAGCAAATGCATATACGCCTATATTGCCCCTTAGATAACAACCATCTATTTTGTATTCAAAAATACTGGGTTGAAAACCTCAAAGCTATTACCAAAAAACAAAAATCTAAAACTATCGAAACATTAAAATTAATCCCATTTAAGAAACTCATGTATACTCAAAGATAACCAACAATGTGCACTTTACCACAGAAATGCTCAACAATTTCAGCTCGGAAGTTTCACCAAATTGTCCGTGCTGCTATTCACAAATTGCTGGTCTTTCCCACATCTTCTGGAACTGTAAATGCACTTATAATTGTGGTGCTCACCGAGAAAAAGACTAGAGAAGAGGGAATATCAAAAATCCACATTATCATGGAAATTTGCAGTTTTGCGTATCGCTTCTCAAAAGTTACCCATACTTGATCTGCATATTCTAACTACCTTCTCTTTAGTAAAATTGTACATTACTCAGAGCTGGTTATATTGAACCAAATTGTCATGGGAGTGCTTCAGAAGTATGGCAATAAAGTATATATATCAGCACATAAACTGATAGTGAATAACCAAAGTAAGCAATCCTATTTTCTAAAATACTGGAGTCTTCTCCTGGATCATATTTTAAAAGAATAGATAAATAAGAAAAGGCAAATTATTGTGAACTGGAAAGGGCATAAGACGTATCCCTGTTGTTTGTGTTTAATCTAAACCTCATATGTAGCAGTTATGAACAGTATGAAAACTGTGACAAATCTTAATCAGAAGTTGATTTTCTGAAGCGCTTATCTATATTGTGCATTTTGTTGCAACACTGAAAATTCTCTTGCAACAAGATGTACCTAAATATGACGGTATTTCTCCTAACATGTCATTGAATTGTGAGTTGTAAAATGACTAGAATAAAATATGCACACAAACCAACAGAAGAAGAAAATAAAAATAAGCCCCACCCCCCCGGTTGTTGCCATGCCACATCACTATGAAATCGTCTGTAAACACCTTGACAGGACCTAGGCAGAACAGAGGAAGAAAGGCTTGAAGAGCCAGCCGAAGAGTTCTCATTTCACTAACACGGATATGATCTTTCTGTTGATGAGGCAACAAGACTCCCTGCACCTTTAGGAAGCCGAATGCTGCTCCCCATTCTGCATCTGAAGTGTCTGTGAACAGCTCCTGAGAGAGAAGAGATGAAAAGGGAGCCCTAGACTGAGAGTCAACTGCTGAATCCACCACTGAAGCTCTTGCCTGAGACATGGAAGAAAAAGAGCTAAGAATACAAAGGGATTAGAATGCGGAGGCCAAACTGACCGTAGGAATTACTGACATCTTCTCAAGTGGAGTTTGCAAAAGGGAGCATAGGAATGGTGGAAGCCATGAACCCCAGAGCTCTCAGAAATTCCCTGGATGTTACTGAAGCCAGATGAAGATGGTATTGAAAGAAAGGAAATGAGAGTTAGGGTCTTGGTAGGAGGCAGGGATGCCCGCACAGGAACAGTCTGGCTCCTGCACCCCAGACAAACATGATCCTGAGAAGGAGTCAGAAAGTACTTTATGAAATGTATATTGAAACCTAGGCTCTGCAGAAGGGAAATGGCAAAATGGAGATTTTGCAACAAAAGCTCTGGAGAGGATGCCTGAAACAGGAGGTCGTCCAAGTAGGGAAAGGCTTTAATCCCCCCTAGCCTGCAAAAAGCAATCACAGGAGCGAGGCATCTGAAGAATACCCTTGGGGCAGTAGAAAGGCCAAAGGGCAAATTAGAAAACTGAAAATGCCAGCAACAGAGAAATATAAAAAAAATTCCTGAAAAGAGTATGAATAGGAATATGAAGATAGGCATCCTTGAGGTCCAGATAATACTGATGAAGCAATAGAGGGAACAAAGTCTGAAGGAACATAATAAACGAGGGGACCTCCAGAAAGGTGTTTGGATAAGACAGGTCCAGAATAAGTCTCCAAGTGCCCTCTTTCCTGGTTACCAAAAACATTCTGGAGTAAAACCCCTTCCCCCTTTCAGAAACCGGAACTTCCTGAATAGTTCCTTGAGTCAGAAGATCCCGAAGCACTCCTGGAAAGAAGGGCAACTACTCCTTAGGGGCTAATGAATGCCCATAAAAGGGGAAAGATTTCCAGATCATGAAATATCCTAGGCAGATAATGGACAGAACCCAGGGGTCCTGAGTAATCTTTAACCAAACGGGAATAGAAAGGGAAAGATATAGAGAAAGAGGAATGTGGCTAAGATGAACTGGACAGTAAGCACCTGGTTTGTCAGGAAAGGGAGACTTCTGTGACAAAGAAGTCTGGGTAGCTTTAGCAGAAGGAGCCCGCTTTCTTACCCTTAGGGGAGGACAAGACTGCCTATAAACAAACTATAGCTTTTTAGGGTAATTTCTCTGACATTTAGGCCCAGGAAAAACAAAAGCATGTTTAAGTTCCTGTAAGGTCTTGCTGTTATCCTTAAAAGACTTAAACAAATAAGCAGAAGCTTAATGTAACAAGCGTTTGTTGTCCAGAGGAGCATCTATCAACTTAGCCTTAATATCATCAGGCAAAGGCTGAAGCCGAATCCAGGAATCTCTCCTCATTACAGAACCAAAGACAACAGCCCTAGAAGAAGCATCTGCTTCATAACTACACTTAATGGAATGGGGAGCCACCTGGGAAGAAGTCCCTAACAGGGAAAGAGCAGAACTCTTCCCTTCAGAGTCTGGAAGACAAGAAATTACCTGACAGGCCTGGGAAAGAACAGCCAAAATGTATCAGGACATATGGTTCTGATAACCGATAGCCCTAAAAGCTAAGATAGCAGAGATATAAACCTTCTTACCTAGCCTTACCATAGTTCTGCTGTCTTTATCAGAAGGAAGTAACTTAGTAAAAGGCAGCAACTGAGCTGGTTTGTCAGATGCCACAGATACCACAGAAGGGTCAGCAGAAGGACACCTATAGAGAAATGTACAGTTCAAAGGCACCCTACAAAGGCTGTCAGGTTTCTTGGGCCTAGGGGCTGGTATCAAGAGCCTTAGATGCAGGAGAAAAAGGCATCCAACAATGCAGCCAAAACAGGAGGAACAGCAGAAGGTCTCAGAGAGTCCATTTGCAGGAGCTTGTAATACTTCTTCTGTACCTCAGAAACCTGGGCACAATCCCATTTAAATAACTCCATTATTCTGGAGATTGTGTCCCCAAAATAACTTTCCACAAAAGGAGGGTCAGGACTTGTAGACTCCTCTTCCTAAAATCCATAGTCTAAAGGAGAGATGAACAAGCAAGGGATTCCTCATCTGAATCCACCTCTTCTTCAGAGGAATCCTGTTCCCTAGGTCTTTTGATCAGAGTAGAGGATCAAAGGGGGATCTGGAACAGAAACTCCATGAGAAGGTTTCAAAGCCAATCAGGGCATTAAACAACCCTAGGAAGCATCTTAGGAACAAAGGCTTGACAAACGTAATAGTATGTATGCTCCTGGGAAGCTCTGTGACAAAATAAGCACTGCTCATGACAATTTTATGGGGAATCCGTCTCCTACACTGGCATTTTCCCTTCCTGCATGACATGAAACCTCATGAGCAAAAATGCAAAAAAGAAAAAAAGACAAGACCAACCCCCCCCCGAGGCACTCCTCTGAAATGGCTTGGTGAACCAGCAACAGACTGGGCGTTCAGACCGACGATCAATAGATGGTGTTTGGAAAGGCGGCAAAGAAGTTCTGAAGATAGTACATCTGGACATCACCTTTATGCCGTACACTACAAGAGGAGCATGCTTGCGACATACGGCATACCTTAAAGCAACCTAAATGCTTTGATATATTGACCGGACATCAGAATGCCCTTGGCAGAGAATCCCTATTGTAATGAAAACTGCAATAGTGAAATGTAAGGACATCATTAATATCAGTGGGGGATTCTATGACTACTCCTAATTTGCAATAGTCAGCAAATTTAGTCTGCCAGAGGCTCTTGACATCAGCGCTGACTTCAGAGATGTTAATACTAAAAAGGAGGGGTCCCAGGACCGATCCCTTAGGGACTCCACTTGTGACTGGCCTTTTTGTATTGGTGGACTCTAGAATTCTAACTTTCTAGGTCCTGCCTGTGAGCCAGCTGTCTATCCAATGTGGTTACACAAGGGGTTTATCCCCAACATCTTGAGTTTGTCAACAATGCTCAAGTAGAGGATTGTGCCAAATGGCTTGGCCAAGTTAAGGTACGCAGTGTGAACCATTCTGCCCTCATCTAATGTCTTTGTGACCTTCTCACAGTCATCCATCATGCTGAGTAGGCATGACCTGCCCTTGATCAAACCAAATTGGGTTGCATCCAATGTCTGGAGGTTTTCTATGCCACTACTGATCATTTCCATGATATTTTTTCCATGGCTTTACATATAAGACTAGTGAGACTTATGGGTCTATAGTTTCCAGGGTGTGTAGATGGTCCACCTTTCTGCAAAAAGGATGACTGATGCTGTTCTCCATTTGTTAGGCACAAAGCCTGTTTGGAGGCTACAGTAAAAGCGATTTCAGAAGGCCTGATAGGTCATGTTTCATGCTATTTAGAAGACATCCTAGTATATTGTTTGGGCCCACTGATGCAGTGTTCTTGGCCTTAGAGAGAGTATTGAGGACCTGAGTCCTAGTGATATAGCAGGGAGAGTTATATTTGATTTTATTTCCTGAGGGCAGGTTAAGGGGATGAGAGGGGCGAAATTACAAGTGAATTTGTCTGCCAGGAGGTTGGCTATATCTTATTGCTCAGTATAGGTGGCTCCATTAACAATGAACTTTGCACACTATTGTGAATTGCCTTTGAGGTTGCGGACATAGCTAAAGAATGCCATTATGAGTGTCCTTTGCCTGGGAGGCCAAATTTACCTCAAATTTGTCTTTGGTAGACTATTTTTCCTCTGAGCTGTTTGCTTAGTTTGATGAGAGTGCTTTTATCCTGCTAGGTGCTACACATCCTAATTTTTGCAATAATTTTCTTCCTACTGCTATAGAACCCATTATGTTGTGATCCACCAAGGGTGGCTTGTTTTTTTTGAGCTAATTCTGTACTTATGCAGTATAAGAAATAAATGCCCAGAGCTGGAGTCATGGGTATTTGAACACAATTCAAAAATACTGGACATGTTTGAATCTTGGCTAAATGACTCCTCCGGGGATTCACCCTAATTTTTACTAAATGCTATCACCTTTTCATAGATCACAGAACTTCTGGCTTGGTAACCTCTGCCCTTCCCTTGCAGACCAGAATAACAACAATTCTCTGCACAATCACAAATGTCCAAATACTCGTAGAAACCACTCTAAAATAATGATTGTTACAATTAACATTCCGCCTCCATCCATACCAGTTTTTAAAACTACTTTACAGCAAATCTGAAATAAAATAAAACATTAATCTAGTCTGGAACACTTTCTTCTCTCTCCAGCTTTAAATTTCGAACAACACTCCATCGACTGTACTATCGTCGAACATGGAAGTTCGGAAACGGGAATGTCTAAGTCAAAAAAACAATCTAGGAATGGGTTTTAACATGGGCCGAGGTAGGGGAGATGTTTGTAGTTTGGAATAATACTGAACACTTACCTCGACCCATGTTAAAACCCATTCCTAGATTGTTTTTTTTTTACTTCGACGTTCCCGTTTTCGAACTTCTGTGTTTGACGATAGTACAGTCAACGGAGTGCAGTTCAAAATTTTGATAGTAAACCATACATACACACACACACACACACACACACACACACACACACACACACACACACACACACACACACACACAGTGGATATAAAACATTTACACACCCCTGTTAAAATGCCAGATTTTTGTGATATAAAAAATGACCACAATAAATAATTTCAAAACTTTTCTACCTTTAATGTGAACTATAACCTGTACAATTCAAATGAAAAATAAACAAATCTGTTAGGGGAAAAAATATAAAAAATAAAAACGCACAATATGCTGGTTGCATAAGTGTGCACACTCTTAAATTAATACTTTGTTGTGTGGGCACATCCTTAAACAAATACTTTGTTGAAGCGGTTTTTGATTTAATTACAGCATTCAGTCTTCTTGGGTAGGAGTCTATCACCATGGCACATCTTGACTTGGCAATATTTGCCCACTCTTCCTTGCAAAAGCGCAAAAACTCAGAAAGTACCGCAACAATTCAAACTACCTACTCCTTTCCAAACAACTAATTGACTTTACTACTACTAAAATTTCAGCTAGTCAACTTGCCTCAAGCATACAACTAAAGAGGATCTACAACTGCTCTAGCAATAGTCTGTCTTTTTCTCCTTTTCAAAACAAACTTATTGATGTTTCTAGGACTACCTTACCTCAGATTCAAACTATGGACTGAGTGGAAAGATATCCTCATAACCTAGACAAAGAAACTTCAACTATCACAGTGCCATAAAATCCATTTTTTCAAGAAAATTTTCTCTCAACTCTCAGTCTACCACAACAAGTTGCCATAAACATCATTCTCTTCAGGTCCTCCTTGCTCCCACTTCCATAATCACAATTCAAGAACCCCAATCACTCATTCTTCACAATTTGTTTAAGAACCCCCCCCCCATTTTATTTCAAAGTTATAAGCCACAAAAGTATTGAAAAAAAATTCTCTCAGCAGATGGCTATAAATTTAACCCATCTTGTCATTACTTAAACCACAATATTCACTTCTCAGTAAATTTCTGTCCCACCTCTTCAATTTAAAACTAACCAGAGGTCAACTGCCACCTAGCTTTAAGCATAGTCTAAAACTCACATTCCCTAAAGTTCCAAACCCAGCCTCCACCCTCAGCCTTCAGACCCATAGCCAACCTCTGCCTCTACATAAAATTAGTAGCATTATGCTATAAGTAATGACTACGTATATACAGAAAAAGCGTTACCAACCCCTAAAATTGCTAAAGGAACACTTTAACCAGTAAAATTGAACTTAAAAAGCTTTACTATAAATTCCTAGTGTACTTACCTTATATTTGCAGGCTCTAAGATCTGTGCGTCTGGTTAAGCCCTGCTCCCTTTGCTGCGTTCAGGCTCGCTCTGCACCCCTCCCTGCCCCCAATTCTCACCCGCCCCCAGTACTGCTAAATTTATAGCCATTTAACCACACCCCTCCCACCAGAACCAATCAGTATTGCACTTCTAATTTTACACTTAGCCCCTCACCTCCCTTCTCCATTACGTATCCTTCCTCCATATCCTGGTGAAAATATAATAAAAAATTATAACTCTGCTATGTACTATGTCATCATCTAATACAATGTCTCCACCTTCTCTGCTATCCCTTATGTTAATTACATATCTCCTCTCCACTTACGAAAATCAGAACTACCTAGGATTTAATTACCCAAAATGTCAAACCACCACCCCAATTACATCTAATATGAAAGGTCACCCAATAATTAATCCTATCTCCAACTCCTTAACCACAATAAACCATCAACCTATTAACTCTAGATATATCAGCTCAAAATTCAAACACTATCAAAAACTACTGCGTAAATTCTTGAAGCTTATTGTTACCTTACATTATAACCTCATAATGGATGGAGACATTCACCCAAACCCTGGCCCAACCACTCTTGATAACTCTACCTCTTATTCTAATAACCCTACCAAAATACTATCTATAAATAGGCCCCCCCCCCCAACTCCCTCCTGGTGTGCCATCTAAATATTAGAAGCATTAACAATAAGGTACATAACTTGCATGCCCTATTAGAATACCACTCCCCTGACATACTTTGTCTAACTGAAACCTGGTTAAAGCCATCAATCTCAGACAATGAAGTTTTACCACCTGGCTACAACATACTTAGACTTGACCATGCTACTAGGAAGGGAAGTGGGGTAGCTGTTCTCTTTAAATCTGTACTAAATGTCACTATAGACCCCATTCAACTACTCCAGGTCAATAAAGCAGAAATTCTCTCTACCAAATTTCAGATTCATAAAAACAAATGTATAAATATTGTCTGCATATACATTCCCCCAGGGAATAATACCAATACCCTAAAAGACATCAACCACTGGTTAGCGAATACCTATACCAAGAAACCATTGTACTAGGAGATTTTAACATAGACTGTAACTCCTGCTCCTTAGAATCTCCTACTACCCATGTAAACCTATATGGGTTTACACAGGTCATATCTACTGCCACCAGAATAAGCAAATCTAATCACAAAGAAGGTATACTAGACTGGATACTAATCACTAGTCACCCCCTAATGTATACATCAGGGACCCTCCCTTATGACCTCAGTGATCTCTTTCTTACCTTTATAAACACAAAACCAATCATCCACACCAGCCCACCTATAGAGTAGTTAGAAATAATAAGAGCTTTAATTCTACCAAGTTTCAAGATGAGCTCAAAACATGTAATTGGTGTGCCCTAAAATACCTACCCCTGGATGAAGCTGTTGCTTACTTTAACAATAAATTCCTTACCATCCTTAATTCAAGTGCTCCTATTCACTCCATTAGGACCAAAGCAAAAATTGCACCATGGCTCTCTAAAGATACCAAATCAAAAATAATACTCAGAAACAAGGCATGGGCCATATGGCATACCACTTAAGCCCCTCTAGATCAATTTAAATACCAGCAATTAAGGAATGAGACAAAAAGATCCATTTTATTAGATAAAAAAAAAATTCTACTGCCATCTCCAGCAGAGAAATCAAAATAACCCACAAAAGTTATGGGCAGATATACATAGACTACTGCATCCAGGACAAACCACCACACCAACTCCCTCAACCTCTACTGATAAACTACCAGAGAATGTCGCTAACACTTTCAATAGTTTCTTCACAGAGACCATCCAGGCCCTAGCTGGCCAGCTACCTCAGGGTTCCTCTAGCATACAGGTTGCCATTCCCAGTACCCAACACTCCTTCAGCTTCCAACCAGACTCTACATTTTTTATTCGCACCCTAATCAAATAATTAAAACCTACAACCCTATCTGCTGATCTCATCCCTGCTGAGTATCTACAAAAAGCTGCAGATGCCATAGCATATCCCATCTCCATTCTAATCAATCGTACCATATCAGAAGCTACAGTCCCATCCATCTGGAAAATATCTCATGTCATACCCCTTCATAAAGGTAGTAGCTCTACTGAACTATCTAACTTTAGACCCATAGCTATCTTATCACCACTAGCGGAAATTATGGAAACGTGCATCCATAAACAGCTACTTCACTATCTAATCCAGAACAACCTACTGGCTAACTTTCAGCATGGCTTTAGGCGACATCATAGCACCACCTCAGCCCCTCTCACCTTCTCCAATGCTATAAACTATAACAGGAACAACAACAAATTATCCTCAGCTCTTTTTTTGGACCTCTCAAAGGCTTTTGACATGGTTAATCATCAACTACTCATCCACACCCTGAAAACAAATTCTTTAGACATTCACTCTCTCTGGTTGTTCCAATCTTATCTGAGTGATAGACAAGAAGCCGTCCCATGGCAGAATAAACTATCAAACCTCCTACCCAACACCCTTGGTGTCCCCCAGGGGTCTATTCTTGGATTTCTTTTGTTTTTCATTTTCATTAATGACCTCCATACTGTCATCCCAAAAGCAAACTGCATTCAATATGCAGATGACTCCACTTTGATTTGCTCTGCCACCTCCCAGGTAGATCTGCAGACACTAACTCGGGAATTTTTTTTAACATAGTTGAAAATTGGCTTTCTGATCATCGTCTGATTTTAAACCCCAACAGAACTAAGCTACTACTTTTCCCCCCACTCCAAAGTCCTCAGTATTATCCTTCTCCATTAAGTCTAATGATGGGACCATAATCTCCCCAGATGTCTACACAAAGCTCCTAGGTGTTATCATAGATAGTTTTACTGACATGCATATCAAATTTAAGATTATCAAAACCATTAATAAAAAAACTTGGCTCACTATACAGGATTAAACCATTCCTAACCCCACATGCCAGAAAGTACAGTTGTGTACACCTACCATAAATGTAGATGTTAGAGTGTCTTCACTGTTGCAGTCATGACTGTAGGCTTCTCCCCTGCCGGCAGGCAGCCCCAGGTCAGCCAGAATCCCAAAGTCTGGGTCCGGCGTCAGCTGTTCAACCATGCTCCCTGACGTCAGAGCGCCAGGAGTACAAAGCTGACAGCAGACGCCATCTTCTCCAGTTTTTCTTGCCCCAGATGTCAGGAGTCCCAAAATGAAAAAGGTCCCATAACCTTTGCAAATACACCTCAGAAGAAAGGTGAAAAAGGAAATACACAAAAGTAAAATAAGAGGGGACAGGAGGGAAACCCAGACTGCAACAGTGAAGACACTCGAACATCTACATTTATGGTAGGTGTACACAACTGTACTATGTTCATCGTGTTTCACTGTTGCAGTCATGACTGTAGGGTAGAATCCCAAAGCTGAAAGAAAGGGAGGTGGTCATAAAGAGGAAGGGGCAGCTAAAAGGCCCTGCAAGACTGCAGAGGCAAAGCCTGCCCTAGACTTAGAGTAGAGAGGTAGATTGTAGTGCTTAGAAAATGTATGCACTGAACTCCAAGTTGCAGCTTCCAAAATATCCTTTGTAGAAACTCCCCTGAGGAAGGCCGCAAAAGTGGCAGCAGCTCTGGTGGAATGAGTCCGTATACTCCCTGGGATTTGCTTTCCATAGTGGGAATAACAAAATCTGATTCCATGAGCAATCCATTTAGAAATGGTCTGTTTTGAAATGGCTTTACCTTGGGAACTGGAAGCATAAGAAACAAACAATTGTTCTGATTTTCTGATGTCATTAGTTCTGTTCAGGTAAAAACGTAGCTGTCTGTGTACATCCAAGGAATGTAAAATCCTTTCCCCTTTATTTTGAGGAGTGGGGAAAAAGGTTGGAAAGTGTATAGTTTGATTTAAAGCCACTTTGGAAACCACCTTAGGCATGAAGGTAGGATTAGTCCTCAAAGATACCCTGTCTTGATGAAAAATAATATAAGGTTCCACAGCCATTAGAGCTTGTAACTCTGAAACCCTCCTGGCAGAGGTTAGGGCTAACAGGATGGCTGTCTTCCAAGATAACAACTTGATGTCAGAAGAAGCAGCAGGCTCAAAAGGAGGCAAGGTTAGTTTTTCCAAAACAGTTGAGATCCCAAGCAGGAGTAGGAGGAGATATAGGAGGTCTTAAGTTCTTGGCTCCTCTGAGAAACTGTCGCATGAGCTGGTGGGAAAAGATGGGAGGGTCTGTATTATAATGAGCAGAACTAGCAGAGGCATGTATTTTAATGGAAGAGAAAGAGACAGACCCTTATGTAAGAGATCTGTCAAGTAAAGTAAAATTAAAGTAATGTTGGGAAGAAGAGGATCAGAATCCTGAGCCTGCATCCAGGAACAAAATCTTTTCCATTTTCCTGCATAAGATTTTCTAGTGCTAGGACGTCTGGCTTCTAAAATGACATCCATAACCTGCTTGGGCAGTAAAGAAAAAATCAAAGGCCCTGGATTAACCAGGCCGCCAGGCTGAGAGTTTTGACATGAGAGTGTAGAACCTGACCCTGATGTTGAGACAGAAGGTTCGGAGACTGAGGTAAAACCCAAGGGGGCTCCAGGCATAGGTTTTTTAGAGTTGGATACCAAAACTGCCGAGGCCAATTTGGAGCCAGCAAGATGATCATCTTGGGCTTGTCCTGTTTTATCTGGAAGAAGAGGGAGAGGCAGAAAGGCATATCCCGAGAGGTTCCTCCAACTGAATGACAGGGCGTCCACTCTCCAAGCTTGTGTGTGGAAAATCCTGGTGCAAAAAGTCTGTAGCTGATGATTGAGATGGGATGCAAAGAGGTCTATGTGAGGACATCCTCAGACTGCTGTTATCATCCTGAATATTTTGGTGTCCAGCATCCACTCGTGTGGATCCGAAAGATGTCTGCTCAGACTGTCTGCCAGGAAGTTTTGTTTCCATGGTATAAACTGAGCTTGAAGATCCAGATTGCAAGATAGAGCTGTGTCCCATAGATCCATGGCTAGTCTGCAAAGGGGGTAGGAATGAGATCCCCCTTGCTTGTTTATGTACCACATAACTGTGGTGTTGTCTGTCCGTATTAACAGTTGTCCTGGTTGTAAAAGATTCCTGAAGGCCAATAGAGCTTTTTGAACGGCTAACATTTCCTTTGAATTGATATGCAGGTGCTTCTGATCCTTTGTCCAAAGGCCCTGCAAACAATTGCCCTGAAAATGGGCTCCCCAAGCATAATCCGAGGTGTCCGTGGTTAGAATCTGAGAGGCAGGAGGCAGATGGAAGGGCTTCCCTTTGTTTAGAGCACATGCCCTGGACCACCAAGGAAATTCCTTTTGAAGCCAAGGAAGAACGGAGATCAGTATGTCTAAACTGTGGCAATGCTGAGACCATACACTTTTTAGGTACCACTGTATTTTCCTCATGTGTAGTCTTGCATATGGTACGAGAAGGATGCAGGAGGCCATGTAACCCAAAGCCTGCAGGAATTTCCTTGCAGATAGAGGAGTCAAAGTTGCCAAGGTTCTGAAAGTTGAAGCCAGTTGTAACTGTTTTTCGGATGTCAGAAACGCCATCTGGGTTGTGGTGTTTAGAAGTGCACCCAGAAAAGTTATCTGTTGCGATGGTGTCAAATTTGGCTTTTTTATGTTTACAGAGAATCCCAGGAACTTGAGGAGGTTCTGTACAAATTCTAGATGCTGGAGTAAGACATCCTTGCTGTCTGCCTGAATTAGACAATCGTCCAGATAAGGGTAAATTTGAATTCCCTTGAGTCTGCAGTAAGCTACTACTGGAGCCAGGCATTTGGTGAAGACCCTGGGCACAGTAGATAATCCAAAGGGCAGCGCAGAGAATTGAAAGTGCCTCGATCCGGCTTTGAACCGGAGGTATTTTCTGCGATCCTGCCTGATGGGAATGTGTAAATATGCCTCCTTTAAATCCTAAGTTACCATCCATGCATTTTTGGACAGCACTGGAAGTAGCTGCTGTAGAGTAAGCATCTTGAATTTTGGAATCTCTAGAAAGGTGTTCAAGACCGACAGATCCAGAATGGGTCTCCATGAGTTTTGCTTCCTTGGGACTAGAAAGAGCCTTGAATAAAACCCTTTTCCCATCTCTGAAAGAGGAACCAGTTCTATGGCATTCATAGCCAAAAGAGCTTCCACCTGGTTTAAGGCCTCCGTCCATTGATGTTTTGGAAGGTCTGGCCATCCGCTTGGCCTTGGCAAGGTATGAAAATGGAATTTGTAACCTCTTAAAACCACATCCAAAACCCATTTGTCTTGGGTGTTTTGAGTCCAATTTTGATAAAAAAGAGAGAGTTTTCCTCCGAGAGGGGCTTCCAGGGAAGAAGTTCCTATAGCCCCACAGAGGGAGTCATTGAGTTTGTTTCCTTTGAGATTGTGACCTGTCCTCTCCTCCCCTAGGGGTGGAAGCAGTCCACTGTCTTGGTCTATAAGCAGCTTGTGATTGAGGCCTCCCTCTGGAATGTCTGTATCTACCCCTCTGAGGCCTGTCTGAAGTGGGAAAGGACCAATTTTTAGAAGGCCAATTCCTGCTAAATCTATAAATCTAGGAGGCTGTACTTGTAAGAAATCTTTAACTGTTTGCATTGATTTCACCTTATCCTCCATCTTTTTAATCACCTCTTCAGCTTTCGATCCAAACAAAACATTAGGCTGAACAGGAGCATCCAATAATTTTGCCTTACCTGTTCAGGTAAATTTTGTTCCTTTAGCCATGCATGCCTCCTAATGACTGTGCCAGAGGCCGCAGCCCTACAAGAAGCCTCCAAGGCATCAAATCCACAGTGTAAACCATGCTTCCCAACCTGTTCAGTGACATGCAATAAGTCATGTAATTCCTTATCATCTGCACAGGCAGAAATGGAAGAAAGCTTTTGTTTTAAAACAGACAATACAAATTGCTGGTATTTAAACATATGAAACTGACAGTTTATAGCCCTAATGGACAAAGTAGCAGAAGTGTACACCATTTTGCCCCATCTTTCTAAGGATCGAGAATCCTTTTCAGTAGGAATAGGATTTTTGGCAGAAGCGGCCTTAGCTCCCTTAGGACCCTGAGAAATGGTTTCAGGGTCAGCAGAATGGTTCTTGTATAAAAAATGATGGGAATCAGGAACCCTGTAATATCTATCAGGCTTCACAGGAGCAGGAGGAAAAGAGTCAGGGGTTAAGTTAGCCTCCGAAAAGGCATCATCCACAATATCCAAAACAGGAGGAATAGCCAGGGGTCTATGTTGGGGAAGAAGAAGAAATTCCCTCAGCCTTTTCTTGGATTCCGAATACTCCTGTCCTTCCCAGTGGAAATGTTCCCTCGTTTCATGCAAAGTTTCCCCAAAAGAGAAATCCTCAGGGGGAGAAGCTGAAGGAATGGATTCTTCAGCATCAGAATCCTCATAAGGAGGGAAAGAATATTCCTGATCAGAAGAAGAAACTGAGGAAACAGAAGCCTGATCAGAGGAATCATAAGAAACATCCTGCCTTGGCCTTTTGTCTGGAGGGGGATGAAAACCCCTAATCATAGTAAGTAAATCCTCCGCCATCTTGAGTAACTGTTTCTGTGACTTGGGAGCTGGTTCAGAAGAAGCCTGTATAGAAGTCTTTGATTTTGAAGGAGTCTTTGCCTTTGTCTTTGCCTTTATTAGTAGCTGAGTAGGCCTGAAAACCCCTTCAGAAGCCGGTACCTGCACAGCGGCTCCGGACCCATCCGAAGGAGCATTGTCCGAAGGTCCTGCAACAGAAATATTTAAAGGCCTGGTTGGCTCCTCATGAGAGTCGGCCGTCGGTTCTGAAATGGCCGACGACAGGGGCTGCAAAAGCACCTCACTGACAACGGCCAAACCTGAAGCTGGCTCCGCTTGTGCGCTATCATCAGATTTGGACCTCGGAGGCCTGTCTTTATCCTTGCAACGTTTATGAACTCCGGTAGCCAGGACCGTATCCAACGACATTTTGTAGTTAAAGCGCCTACCGAAGTAATGAAAAGCAAAATCGTACCTTCGCTTAATTGTACGTTGATTGAATCTAGCACAAAACCGACAACTAGCTACGTCGTGGTCAGGGCCCAAGCAAGGAATACTAAGAATGAAAATCCTTATGAGGTATTTGCTTCCCACATGAAATACAATTATTAACTTTTTCTGACATCGGAGTGGAGCAAGAAAAAAGTTTCCCCAACGGGGTACTTAGCTTTGAGTGGAGAAGAAAGTCTTCGGTCCGAAGTATATCAGTAAAATTCGTCAGGAGTCCGCCGACCGGCAAATGCGAACTGCTATCACCGCACGGCAAGAAAGACTGGAGAAGATGGCGTCGGCTGTCAGCTTTGTACTCCTGGCGCTCTGACATCAGAGAGCATGGTTGAACAGCCGACGCCGGACCCAGACTTTGGGATTCTGGCCGACCTGGGGCTGCCTGCGGCAGGGAGAACCCTACAGTCATGACTGCAACAGTGAAACACGATGAACATCTGCCATTGCCCACACTCATCTACTCTCTACCCTTTTCTATGACTCCCCTCTACTTACCAACTTAAACAAAACTAATCTTAAACTCTCTAGCTGTTATAATCACATAGCTAGATTTACCACTGGCTTGCCCTACAGAACACATCACTGTATAAACCTAAATAAACTTGGTTGGCTAGAACTGCCCAGATTAATTCAGTACAACCAACCTATAGTGGCTCAAAGTACTTTACCAACCTGAAAAAACACCTGCACTTAAAAACATTACCTACCTCTACTGCAACCCCAGACCACTTTTCTCATCTAATAGACTGGTAGTTCAGACTGTCAAATCCAACAACTCAACCGGTGACTCTCTGCCAACTGTATTAGCAAAACTTGGAACGCACTGCCTGCTGACATTACTCTAGAGACATCCCTAACTCAGTTCAAGAAAAGTCTCAAACAGTATTTTAATTCTCATTGGTTATGTCCTTGCTCCAAGCCTAATTAAATCTTTAGTTATATTTGTGTACCAATACCATTTCACCTGCAATTTATTTGTGTTGCAATTTCTTAGACTATTTCGTAAATTTGTGAGATTGTATAATTTACTTGTCTCTACAGAGTCTGAAAACTGTACTTAATTTGTACTATGTGTGCTTTCTTTTCTAACTACCTATGGAGCTTTTCTCCCCGGGCCTCTGCTGAAAATGGACATGTATCCAGTCGGACTATCCCAGTCAACAAATGTAAAATAAAATAAAATAAAATAAATAAAAAATAAATAAATAAATAAATAAGCAAGCAGTTGCTGGATTACATTCAAAAATATGATTTGCTTATAGATAACACTTGTGAAGGCTTCTGTCCTAAAGATTTCCATCTTTTCCCTTACTTCTGAAATTTTTTGTAATATATTTAAAAGGACTTCTAACTGGAGCACATTTTCTGGCCGTAAAAAGAGCTTTTGAGAAGACTGAACACAAATGTCTATTGGACAAATTATAGGACTTCAGTTTCTCCACAGAATAGTTATTTAATCAGTTTAACCTTTTGCATTTCTATGCCTAACTATCTCTGACTTTCTTGGCCCACATAGTCTGGAGTACCATGCGGGTTCGTTTTAGGCCTCTACTATTCTCTCAGTTCCTAAATAATCGACTTTAGGATGTTCCTCACCTTAGTATCACCCTATATGCAGACAATATAATTTTTACCTGATTTCACAAACTTATATCACAGATGACACTAATTTTACAACATTGTTTTGCCTCCATGTGTAAATGACTTCCAGATAATAAACTATGTGTTGGCACATTCACTGTCACAATGTTTGGGTCTCCACAAAGACTAATCAATGCATCACCTCCACTCATTTACAACTCTGAAGAATCTCTACTCTCTTGTACCAAAGAACAAAAACATCTGGGGCTTTTACCCGATGATACACTATCTTTTCCCCTCTCACATCAACAACACAAACCATAAAGTCTCTCTACCACAAAAGATGATGTGTAACATCTCTAACCTGCTCACATATGTAGCAAATTTGAGCCATCGCTATAAATGTCCTACATTCCTATTCCCCAGAATATGCCCTTACTGCAGACAATAGCAAAGGCTGTTCACTTTATTAAACTAGAACACAACAGAGAGCACTGGTGTACCTTTATCAAGCAAGCCAATTGGCTTCAAAGTACAGGTAGATATACCTAACTCCTCAACACTCACACTTTCAAGCTATTTCATGACAGGTACCACCCAGCCCTTAGAAATAAACTTTCAGTTCATGAATTTTCATATTCAGTCTACAGCTCCAGATCCCTAAAACTAAAAAGACCATATTTTTTCTCTATGACAGGTCTTTTACAAAACTAGCCTCAACTTCCTGGAGCAGTCTACCTAAAGAAACTTTCTTAGGTTTAAAATAATGTTAAAAGAATTTCTCTGCAGACTACAGTTGCAAATGTTTCATAGGTTCATACTAGGCTATCTGCCCTAGGGCATTTATAAGCCTAGCCAGAATGTGTTTGGCTTTCGCCACCCATTTTAAATGTATTTTGCTATGCCCTTTTTCGAGGTTAGTATACTGTGCCTCTGTCTAACAGTGACACAGAAGTGATACCCGGGGTAAACCTACGATCTCCCATCCACTCATCAAGATTCCTCTTGAAGAGAGTCAATGAGGGACTCTGCCTAACCTGGACTGGGATTTTATTCCAGAGTGAAGGGAGCCTCTGGGTTATGAATCTGTCCCTCCAGCATGTCCTATTTATTTCAGTGCTGAGGATGTTCTTCGTCTTCCATTGCTGCAGTCCTAACAATTGGGTATAGTCCGCATCCAGTCGGCCCGAATACCAGAGTATAAGGCTGACGTCGGTCATGGCGCATTAGACTGGCGCCAGTACGTCAGGGTACTAATGCGCATGACCGGCGTCCTATCCTCAGTCTTTTTTGCCGCGTGGTCCGATGCAGAAGCAGTTTTGCGAGTGCAGGTTGGCGTTCTGAGATATTTCCGAAACCGGAGTTTCAGACCGAATCAGAGTTGGCTAAGTACCCCGTTGGGGAACATTTTGGTTTTTCTTGCCTCAGTATTTAACCGGATGTCAGAAAAAGTGAATAACTGTATTTCTTGTGGGAAACAGATACCGCATAAGGATTTCCATACTTTGTGTATACCTTGTTTAGGGCCTGAGCACGGCGTTGTTGGTTGCCGCTCTTGTGCTAGGTTTAACAAACGCACTATTAAGAGGAGGTTAGACTGTGCCAGGTTAGTGTTTGGGAAACGTTGCAATTATAAAATGCCGTCGGATGCTCCGGCCGCTTCCCAAGAAGCAAGGACAAAACAAAGCCTAGGGTTGAAGAACCGGCAGTCCCGGACGTCGGTTCTTTAGAGGCTCAGTGGAGCCAGAGGTTTTGCCAGGAGTTTCTATGGAGTCTCCGGCAGAAACTTTACTGTTACAGGATGTCCCATCTCAGGAGGCAGGCCAGGCTGAAGGGGCTTCTCAGGTGCCTATTCTTCCCTCTTTTCCCACAGTAGTTAGAGCCTCTCCTTCTGTTGCTAAAGCTTCTTTTAGAGGTAGGCCAATTTCAGCTTCAGTGGGGGCTTCTCCTAGCTTTCGGGTTCTGTACCTAAGAAACATATGCTTAAAATGGCAGAAGATTTGATTACTATGATTAGAGGTTCTATGGGCCCTCCTGCTAAGAAGCCTAGGGTGGAGCCGATGTTTGCCAGTTTTGAACAAGGTTCAGAGGCTTCTGAGTCCTCTCTGGATGATTTACAGGAGTATCCTCCTTATTCTGATTCTGATATGGATGATGCCACTCCTTGACTTCTCCTCCTGAGGATTTTTCATTTTCAGAGACTCTGCATTCCATGAGGGAGCACTTTAAATGGGAAGGCCAGGATTACTCTGATTCCAGGAAGAGGCTTAGGGAATTCTTGTTTTACCCCAGCATAGGCCCTTAGCTATACCTCCTGTGTTGACTGTGGTGGAAGATGTTTTTGCAGAGGCTTCCCTGAACCCTGATTCTTTGCCTCCTGCTCCTGTTAAACCTGATAGGTACTATAGGGTGCCCAGCTCATAAGTATTTGTTTAAGAGTCCTAGGGCGGACCCAGAAACTGTTTCTCAGGGGCCTAAAGGTGTTAAAGCCTCTGTGGTTAGAAATCCTGTTCCCACTGACAAGGAGGCTAGGGCTTTGGATAGGTGGGGTAAGAAACTGTATACTTCTTCCACTCTAGCCATGAGAGCATTGAATTGTCAGTTCCACATGCTGAAATATCAACATTATCTCCTTTCTCAATTGAAGTCTAAGGTGGATGCTTTGGCGGAAGGTATTGAGTGTAAAGAGTTGCTGGATTTGGTTTATGTGTCTGAACAAGTGGGCAAGCATTCTTTGCAATGTGGCTTTGATGCTGTGCAGGCCTCCTCGAGGGTGGCTGCCACTAGTTCGGTTCTTCGCAGGCATGCCTGGTTAAGGGATCAGAATTTGGCTGAGCATGTTAAGACAAGGATTTTAGATGCACCTTTACAGTCTGATGTGTTGTTTGGTTCGCCTGTGGAAGCAGTTTTAAAGAAAATGGAGGACAAAGCTAAATCTATGCAAACTGTTAAGGATTTTTGCAGGTACAGCCACCGAAGTTTAGTAGAAATTGGCCTGCTAAGGGGTGGACTTATCCTGCTTATGACTCCCAGTCTAGGGGTAGGTCTAGACGTGGTAGGGGCAGGGCTCATAGTTCTTTTAGGTCTAGAACAGGGAGTTCACCTGCTCAGACTTCTGGTGAGGGCAGGGGTCAGTCCTTTCGTAAGCAGACCCAATGACCTGCCTTTTCAGCTGCCAGTAGATTCTCGTCTGGCAGCTCCTTTGGGAGGACGACTGTCTCTTTTCAAAGAAAATTGGGTGTTGGACATTATTCACCACGGTTACAGGTTTTATTTCCATACAATGCCCCCTTTCAAAGGCATGCCAGACGTTCCTCCTCCACAAAGAAAAGAGGCTCACAAGCAAGTTTCTCAGTTACTCAAAATGGGGGCCATTCAGCCAGTCCCTGTATCAGAAAGGGGCCTAGGATTTTATTCCCGCATGTTCCTAGTACCAAAGAAGGGGAACACGTGGAGACCAATTTTGGATTTATCTCTCCTCAACACTTATCTGGACATTCCCAAGTTCAAGATGTTGACGTTACAACAGCTTTGCCTCTGCTGGGCAAAGATCACTGGATGGTAACTTTAGATCTCAAGGAAGCTTACCTTCATGTGCCTATCAAGCTAAGTTGCAGGAAGTATCTGCGGTTTCGAGCTGGAGATTCTCATTATCAGTTCTCTGCATTGCCCTTTGGCTTATCTACTGCCCAGAGTATTCACCAAGGTTCTGGCTCCAGTGATAGCTTACTTCAGGCTACAAGGAATTCAAATCTATCCTTACTTAGACGACTGCCTGATTCTGGCTCAAGAAAAGGAAAACCTTCTACAGCATCTGGAATATGTTATAGCAGTGCTAAGATGCCTCGGGTATTCTGTGAACGAAATAAAGTCCAGTCTAGTACCCTCTCAAGACATGTGCTTTCTGGGTGTGAGACTGAATACAGCAGCCCAGATGGCCTTTTTAACCCCGGACAAACAAATGAGTCTATCACTTTACTTCCATCATCTATCTCATCAGTCCGTGCTGACTGCAGGGACAGTCCTTCAAGCATTAGGGTTCATGGCATCTTGTATTCTGGTACTTCCCAATGCCAAACTGCATATGAGGAAGTTACAATGGTATCTCAAAATGTATGGACACAGCACTGCCAGGATTTAGACACTGTCATTCCCATAATACCTTGCCTTCTAAGGGATTTTTTGTGGTGGGCTCAGGAATGTCACCTAAACAAGGGACTCTCTGTGACCCGGCCAGAGGCGAGTCAGATTTTAACGACAGATGCCTCGGACATTGCTTGGGAGCTCATCTAAATGGAAAGTGGATACAAGACAAGTGGCCTGCCAGACTACAGCATCTACATATCAACATGAAGGAGATGTTAGCAGTCCAGTTCGCTTTACTGGCTTTCAAGGAGTTACTTCTTCCAGGACAGGTGTTGATTCTAACAGACAACACAACTGTCATGTGGTACATCAACAAGCAAGGGCGAACACATTCTTATCCTCTATGCAGGCAAGCAATGATTTTATGGGAGATTGCGCTAAGCTTGCAACTAACTCTTCAGGCAAGGTTTCTGCCAGGAGCACAGAACTCCTTAGCAGATGTGTTAAGCAGACAAATCATGGATCCCCACGAGTGGAAACTGGATCTTCATGTATTTCAGACATTGACAGTGTCATGGGGAACTCCAGACATAGATCTGTTCGCTTCTCCACTAATCCACCAGCTGCCAAAGTATTGCACAAAGGGGTTTCATCACACAGCTTGGAAAGTGGATGCTCTGTCTTTCAGTTGGGAAAATCTTCATGTGTATGCCTTTCCACCTCTGCCTCTTCTTCCAAAGGTGCTATTAAAGGTCAGACAAGACAGGCCAAGGATGATTTTGATAGCTCCAGATTGGCCTCGGCAACACTGGTACCCACTACTACGGAGTCTGGTAAAGAAGCCTCCATGGCCTTTACCTCTGATTCCTCATCTGTTATCTCAAGAGGACGGTCATCTGCTCAATGTCAAGCTTCACTCTCTTCATCTAACAGCCTGGCATATTCTGTGTTGAAACACAGCAGGTCTCAACTTCCTCAACAAGTTTTAAATGTGATTATGGAAGCTAGACGACCTAGTACAAGGAGAGTGTACGCAGCAAAATGGAAGAGATTTTTATTTTGGAGTGCAGCAAGGAATTTGGAGATTTCTGAGCCTAATTTGAGTGTGGCTCTTCAATATCTTACCGAGTTATTGGACAAAGGGTTGTCCTTCTCTTCTATTAAGATTCATGCTGCAGCAATTTCTGCTCACTATGATTGTGACCCACCTTTGTTTCACATCCTTTGTTCAAGCAGTTTCTTAGAGGGCAAAGAATATAAGACCCCCATGAGCTCCTACTCCTGCTTGGGATCTCAATTTTGTGTTGGAAAAACTTACTCTACAACCTTTTGAGCCTGCGGCTACTGCTGAATTGAAATATTTGTCATGGAAGACTGCTTTTTTGTTGGCTATTACTTCTGCAAGAAGGGTGTCTGAGTTGCAGGCCCTTATGGCAGTCGAGCCCTTATGATTTTCCATAAGGATAGGGTATCATTACGTACTAATCCTTCCTTTATGCCTAAGGTGGTTTCTAGTGTGGCTTTAAACCAGACTATTCATTTGCCTACTTTTTATGCAGACCCCAAAATAAAGGGAAAAGATTTTGCATACTTTAGATGTACACAGGCAATTGCGTTATTACTTAAGCAGGACTAAGGATTTTAGACAGTCTCAGCAGTTGTTTGTTTCTTTTGCTTTGAGTTCAGGGCAAGCCTGTGTCAAAACAAACTATTTCTAGGTGGATTGGCTTTTGCATTGCGTTTGTTATTCCCATCATGGCAAGGAGGTTCCAGCTGGGATTAGGCCTCATTCCACTAGGGCTACTGCCACTTCAACAGCATTTCTACGGGGTGGCAACTAAGGATATTTTGGAAGCAGCTACTTGGAGTACAGTGCATACTTTCTCTAAGCATTATCACCTTCCTATCTACTCTAAGTCTAGGGCTGGTTTTGCCACAGCTGTTTTGCAAGGCATGTTGTCAGCTCCTGCTTCTTTATGATTTGCCAGCCTCCCTTACCTCTGCTTTGGGATTCTACCCAATTGTTAGGACTGCAGCAATGGAAGGCGAAGAACATAGTACAGTTTTGTACCTACCATAAATGTAGATGTTCGAGGATTCCATTGCTGCAGTCCATACTCCCTCCTTCCCCTCTGTGTTTAGGGGTGGTAGTGTAGGTGAGTTTACCTGCTTATATTTTTGTATATATTGTTCATGTTTTGGTGCAGGTTTTTTGGGCCTTGTCTTTTTAGGGTCTTCTGACATCTGGGGCAAGAAAAGACTGAGGATAGGACGCCGGTCATGCGCATTAGTACCCTGACGTACTGACGTCAGTCTAATGCGCCATGACCGACGTCAGCCTTATACTCTGGTATTCGGGCCGACTGGATGCGGACTATACCCAATTGTTAGGACTGCAGCAATGGAATCCTCGAACATCTACATTTATGGTAGGTACAAAACTGTACTTTCAAGTCTCTCGAGCGCGTAGCTCGATGGGATTTGGATTTTCTGAGGTGCAGCATGTCCATTAATTCCGGGTTGGACATGGCTTTATACGTCAGGCACAGATCACCTCTGAACAGACGGTATGCCACTGAGTAGATCTGGAGTTTCTTTAACCGGGCAGCATATGGCATCTGTCTGAGCCCTTTGATCCTCTTGGTGAGGTACTTTTGGGGTCTTTCCAGTTGCTGCAGGTATCTGGTAAGGTACATCCCAAAAGGGGCATTGTATTCAATTATGGGCCTGATGAGGGATGAGTAAAGAGGCACGATGACCTCCCCTGATCTAGATGTGAATCCCTTCATGATTAGGTGGGCTATATAAAATGTTTTTCTAACCACTTTGGCCACGTGGTTGTCAAATGAGAGATTGCTATCAACTTGGGTCCCCAGGTCCCTAATTACTTCTTCTGTACTTAATGGATTACCACCTATGTGGTAATTTGTAGGCACTTTGTTTTTGCCAAAGGGATGACTATACACTTTTGGCATTTAGCTTGAGGCCATGGCTCTGGCACCAGTTGTCTGTTTCTATGAGGCCCTTTTGGAGGATGCTTGTGTCAGCTGGAGAGTCGATTATGGCCCAGTTTGCAGTCATCTGCGAACTTGGTCAGCCACAGTCCTTCCGTGTTGGCCTGTACCTCTGAGAAATATATACCAAACAAGAGAGGTCCCAGGACTGAGCCTTGTGGAACACCACTTGTAACTGGTTTGGAGTCTGACATGGCTCCAGCAATTCTAACCATGTGGGTTCTGTCCTTGAGCCAGTTTGCAATCCATCTAGTGACATAGGGGTTTATATTTAAGCTGGTGAGCTTATCTATAATGCCCGAGTGGGGTATTGTATCGAAGGCTTTTTGCGAGGTCCAGGTAGGCTGTGTGGACCACCTTCCCCTCGTCAATGGCCTTGGTGACTGTTTCAAAGAAATCAACCAGGTTTAAGAGGCAGGATCTGCCCTTAAAGCCGAACTGGGTAGGATCCAGTGTCTGTCGCTCCCCAATATCTTTATTTATGAGGTCCATGATGATCCTTTCCATAGCTTTGCAGACCAAGCTAGTCAGGCTTATGGGGCAATAGTTTCCAGGATCCGTTGAGGCACCACCTTTATGGAGAGGGACCACTGTTGCTGTACGCCACTCTTTGGGCACATATCCTGTAGTAAGGCTGAGATTGAACAGTAGTTTTATGTTTGGGTTTAGCTCTTCTTGGAGTTCATGTAGGGCGCAGCCGGGACACCGTCTAGTCCCATTGATGCTGTGTTTTTGCTTTGGAGAGGGCTCTTACCTGAGCATCTGAGATGTCAGGGGCAGCACTCTGCTGGGATAGATATTTGCCCTTTTGGTGGGGGGGAGGTTTGTGCTGAACCTGTCAGCTAGGATGTTGGCAATGTCTGTGGGTTCAGTGTATTTTTTGTCATTTTGGACTAATTCTGAGCATATCTGGGAATTACCACCCTGGTTCCTAACATAACTAAAGAAAGCTTTGTGATTATCCTTAGTGTCCTGTGCAATTTTTCTCTCGAAGCTGGCCTTAGACAATTTTATGAGTGCCCGTAGTTTTTTGCTAATACTAATCAGTGATACCGTCCCTTTTTGGGATTTTGCTCTATCATTTAGTAGCTTCCTCCTTCTATTGTATAGTTTGTTTATGGCTGGGATCCACCAGACAGGACGTCTGCCTTTGGAGGATTGGGTCTTGGTTTTATTTGGGATCGCATGATCCATGCTGGGTGCACCAGACAGGATGTCTGCCTTTGGAGGATTGGGTCTTGGTTTTATTTGGGATCGCATGATCCATGCATTCCTGAAGGTGTTCATAGAATGCGTTTATAAAGGATTCTGCGGTCTGGGCCGTATTTTCCACAGGCCTGGGGGCTTTGAAGGATTCCACCTCAGTTTTGAGGAGTGTGAAATTTGTTTTAGAGAAGTTTTTCACTGTGGTTTTCTGGGCAGGGGGTGGGGTCGGGATGTGAGTATCCAGTGAGATTAGTTTATGGTCTGATCTTACCAGTGAGGGATACACTTCTGGTCTGGAGCATATTGTCCCCATGTTGGTGATGATCAGGTCCAGTATGTTTTCCCCTCTTGTGGGAGTGGTAACAAGTTGTTCCATAACATCTGAGTTTATAAATTCTAGGAACCGTTGGGCTAGGGTGTTGGAGCTAGAGTAATGCTCCCAGTCTATATTTGGGTAGTTGAAGTCGCCCAATATAATGGTGTTTGGAGAGACCTTCATATTTTCCAGTGTTCTCAGGAAGGCAGAGTGGGGTTCCTGGGTTTGGGAGGGTGGTCTGTAGCAGGCTATAAACTGGAAGGCAGTTTTACCCACTGTTAGTTGCACATGGATAGTCTTGGATGCTTCGTGCTTTGCCACCAACCTGGAGGTGTGGGTATCTTTGATGAATATCTATACTCCCCCTCCTTTTGTGGTTCGGTCCATGTTTTGGGGCCGAAAAGCATGGTATGAGGTATAACCTGGTAGGGCTGGGTGCTCTCGGGAGCCCTAAACCAGGTTTCTGTTACTGCACAGATATCAATGTTCTCCATGCTAAGGAGAGTTTCGAGTGCATGCATCTTGAGGTTTAGACTTCTGGCGTTGAGTAGAATTACTCTTAGTTTCTTATCCCTTGTGATACCTATGGAGGTGGGTTTGTCTTTTGAGCCTTGCCTAAAAAAGGCACTATGGGGGTAGCAAGAGCCTTTGCCAATATCCGAAAGCCCAGGGGTGACAGGTGCAAGCCGTTCCTAGCGAAGCATCGTGGCTTGTCGAGCATATCATCCCAAGCTGACAGGCATTGGATCCCCTTTGAATGACACCAGTACTTAAGCCAATTGTTGAAATTGATCATCTTGTCTTCATATTGTGGCATCATTCTTGGTGAGGGTAAGATGCTACTCAAGGTCAGGGTCATACCGGCCTGGGCTACATGCTCAGAGAGCTCCTTTATGTCTCTTTTCATGTAGTCCAGGGAGGTACGTCTCAGGTCATTCACACCAGCATGGACAATGACTGAGTCATATTTGTACTTGCCTTGGAGTGACGTGAGTGCTTGTGTTATGTGGCGGATCCTACCACCCGACAGACTGCTCACCGTGACCATCTCCTTGTTCAGCCTGGTGAGCGGGACGTCAGTGTGCCTGACGATAGTCACCTATTACAAGTGTATCAGGTGTGTTGTTTAGTCTTAAGGGCTGTGACTGTTCGGCACACTGGCTTTGTGAGATATGTGTTGCACATGTTTTGTTTTGGGGTAGCGGTTGCTTGGGTGTCTGCTATGGAGGTCTCTGCTGCTTAGGCAGATCTTTATTTAGAGCCTCTGAGTATGTTTTTGTGTGATTATGTGTTTGGTTTGCTGTCGTGGTAGGTCTATGTGAGACTGGAATTGTAGTGAGTGTGGTTTCCTTCTCCTCCTGACTGGTTATGCCAGTACTGAGTTGAGAGAGCTTAGCCTCCAGTTTGGCTATATGGTTGCATCTCTCACATGTGATGGAATTTGTTGGGAGGAGGAGAGGGTTGTCTGTGTACATGAGGCAGTTGTAACATTGCCTCAAGATTCCCAGATTCACCAGCTGGACCGGAGAGGAGATTGACAACTGACCTTTGGACATGCTAGAATAATATTGGGAATTCCTTAATAACTGAAAACAAGGGCCAGTGGGGAGTGAGGGTGTAGTGCTTTTAATTTTTAGTGCTGACTTATATAATTGCTTTAGTGAGCAAGTGCCAGGTAACTTAAGTGCAATGTGTTACAGGTAGCTTAAATGCAAAAACGACAAACAGTAACTTTCTTTCAAGTGAAACAATGAAATAAGTACAGTAAGCAATGCAGATATCACTAGTGATCCACAGAAGCACTGAGAAGCCAGATTAGGTGGAATTAGCGTTCCAGGGAAATAACAAGCAAACGAACAACAAGCATATAAACAAAGCTAGATTCAGCAGGCCTGGATCTAGTCTATGCTACAGCAAAACAAGGTGTACCAATTTCAGTAAGATACAGTTCAAATATTCAGGCACTATAAACCTTTAACCATAAACTCCCAGCTCAGAAGGGCAGAGTCCAGCCTCTTCTCCCACAAGAGTGCAGACCACAAACCTTCTTAATGTAAAATAACTGGCCTGAAGCCCAACTGCTTAAACCAGAACTAATACACTTTAAGAATAACAGACACTGGGCTCTCAATCAGCAGTTCCCAACTTAGAAGGATGAAAGCTACCTGTCCTGCCACCACAGTGCATGCCACAAACCTTCCTAATGTAAAACAACTGGTCTGAAGCCCAAGTGCTTAATCCAAAAGACTTAGAATGATAGCTACACTTTAATCAAGTTACTACCAAGCAGTAATAAATACAATTGAATACTTTAGAGAATGCCTGGATTAGTGCTCAAGTTACACAAACAAAGCTAGATCCAGCAGGCCTGAATCCAGTCTATGCCACAGCAAACAAGGCGCACCAACTTCAGTAAGACGCAGTTCAGATATGCATGCACTATAAGCCTTTAACCAGAAATTCCCAGCTCAGAAGGGCAGAGTCCAGCCTCTCCTCCCACAAGAGTGCAGACCACGAACCCTCTTAATGTAAAATAACTGGCCTGAAAGCCCAAGTGCTTAAACCAGAATTAATACACTTTTAGAATAACAGACACTGAGCCCTCAATCAGCAGTTCCCAACCTAGAAGGATGTAAGCTACCTGTTCTGCCACTACAGTGCAGACCACAAACCCTCTTAGTGCAAAACAACTGGTCCGAAGTCCAAGTGTTTAAACCAAAAGGCTTAGAATGAGTTACACCAAGCAGTAATAAATACAATTGAGTACTTTTAAGATGATGCAAAAGTAAAATAAAGTAGGTAGAAACACAAGTACAGTAACAAGTGCTGAGATCAAAGAAACAGATTTGAGTGCTGAAACTAGAAAACTGGCTAGTTATAAGAAAAAAAACTAAGCTAGAAGGCTTCCCTCCAACACAGAAGGGCTTGGGGGCTCAGAAGCCTACAAATAGTCTATACCACTTAACAGGAAAGGCAGGAAACGAGCTTAATTTTTTTTTCTGTTTCCCAGATGCTCTCTTTGTACACAGTAGGAGTGCCTGAAATCAGAATATGATCTCACTGCACTCAGTTGAGTGAGCAAATGAGATGGGCCCAGAAGGAGTATCCAAACACAAATTTACAAGAGGGGCGGGCAGTTTCAAGGCCACTAAGATTAAAACCAAAACAAAAACAGGGAGGGTAGGTGGGACTAACTGAAGAGCAGAGTCAAAACTTCCAGTTCAGTTAATATTCCTGCAACACAGTTAAAATCAATTTAAATACTGTATTTTTTGAAAAAAGTGCAGATAAAGGTACTTAAATTCTCTTATACGTCCAGTTGAATACAGCAAGTTCTTAGCCGGCGCTGAGGTTTTCAAGCAGAAAATATTTCACACTGTACCACTTAAATAGGCAAGGACAGGAAATCAAAGAATGTGGCTACCCCCACACCTGTAATTACTAGCAAATAACAAAATTCAGCAAACACTGACTAACTTCCAGTTCAGTTAATATTCCTGCAACACAGTTAAAATCAATTTAAATACTGTATTTTTTGAAAAAAAAAGTGCAGATAAAGGTACTTAAATTCTCTTATACGTCCAGTTGAATACAGCAAGTTCTTAGCCGGCCAAAGCTGAGGTTTTTAAGCCCTGGATACCTATCTACAGCTTTAAAATTATGTAATCATCATGCAAGTTATTCCAACTGATTAGTTTTTTTCAGTGTTATGATCCTTATTTTGTTACTACATTTGGAGGACTAAAATGCATAAACTCAGTGCACTGAAGACTCTAGCTTCTGCATAATGCAATAATGCATATACTATATTTATATTGCTCCTGATGTGTATATAATACTCCACTGTATGTAAACTGTTTATACTGCTCATATTTTGTTCTTTAGGTTCAAAGGCAAACACAAGGCTATCACAAGTGTTGCCAATAACCAGAGTCATAATCAAATCATGTACCTTGTATCTGTGAGGTAAATACCTTAACCATTATGCCAAACACACCCTAAAGAATAGTCTGGGGCCTCAAACTCACAGAGCTGGTCACTGGAGTCCAGTGCTCCACCACTGTACCACGGATGCACTAAATTCATAGGGACAGACCACACTAGCTGCCCTTGTGGGCCTTTTTAATCCTAGTTAATTTCCCTTTCAAAGATGTGAATTAAATCCTGCACTTTATGACTGTGAGGTAAACACTTTAGCCATTGTATATCACCCCTCTGTCTTTACTTCTGTTTCACTTCATCATATATATATTTGCTTATGTCTGTTGCTAACTTGCCATGCATATTTATACATTACTTATGTAATTCTAAATTCCTATATACACCTGTGTCTCAGTCTGTAGTATTTCCTTTTGGCCCAGGTATCATCTGAAAAAAAAGAGTCTTGTAACAGCCCATCAGCCTGGTTAAACTCAGATTAATAAATAAAATGGGCTGTCATCAAACATGAAGCATTTGCTATACCACCTCAGAGAATCAGGCATCAACGGGTTGGCTAAGTATGAGGCTAAAGCAGGCTGGGCCTCTTTGGTGACAAGGTTGTATTTTTTCATGTCACAATCTCACAGGTAACATATAATAGGATGTACACACAGAGTACATCTAAACTCAGTGGAAAACAGTAAAGGCTGAAGACATGCTGTGTGTAACCAGCTTAGTCACAATAGTAATGCTGACCAGTTTTGAAGCAGATTTTGTCTGAGGATAAATGACTACACCTGTATCTATCTGTGGGTCTTCTTCAGATAAAAAATAAATCGTTAATGCTTCATTAAATACTAAACAAAATACAAGTCATGTGCTCACAACCAGTCACAGTAGGCACTTGACAAATCACATTAGTTGTGACTAAAAATACACGCTACATCATCATCTTTCAGCTTTTCCCATTAGGGGTCGCCACAGCGGATCATCTCTTTCCATTTCTTCCTGTCCTCTGCATCTTACTCTGTCACACCAACTGCCTGCATGTCCTCTCTCACCACGTCCATAAACCTTATCTTAGGCCTTCCTCTTTTCCTCTTCCCTGGCAGCTCCATCCTTAGCATCTTTTTCCCCAATATACCCATCATCCCTCCTCAGCACATGTCCAAAACAACGCAATCTCGTCTCTCTTGCTTTGTCTCCAAACTGTCCAACATGAGCTGACCCTCTAATATACTGATTCCTAATCCTGTCCATCCTAGTCACACAGAGTGCAAATCTTAACATCTTTAACTCTGCCACATCCAGCTCTTGACTCCTGCCTTTTTGTCAATGCCATTGTCTCCAACCCATATAACATAGCTGGTCTCACTACCGTCTTGTAGACCTTCCCTTTCACTCTTACTGGTACCCGTCTGTCACAAATCACTCCTGACACTCTTCTCCACCCATTCCATCCTGCCTATACTCTCTTCTTCACCTCTCTTCCACACTCACCATTGCTCTGAACTGCTGATCCCAAGTATTTACGCTCATCCACCTTTACCAACTCTACTCCCTGCATCCTCACCATTCCTCTATCCTCCTCCTCATTCACACACACATATTCTGTCTTAGTCCTGCTGAACTTCATTCCTCTTCTCTCTAGAGCATATCTCCACCTCTCCAGGGTCTCATCCACCTGTTCCCTACTGTCACTACAGATCACAATGTCATCTGCAAACATCATAGTCCATGGGGACTCCTGTCTGATCTCGTCTGTTAACCTGTCCATCACCAGTGCAAATAAGAAAGGGCTCAGAGCTGATCCTTGATGTAATCCCACCTCCACCTTAAACACATCCGTCACTTCCACCGCAGACCTCATCGCTGTCACACTACCCGCGTACATATCCTGTACCTCTCTTACATACTTCTCTGACACTCCCGACTTCCTCATACAATGCCACAACTCCTCTTTAGGCACCCTATCATATGCTTTCTCTAAGTCCACAAAGACACAATGCAACTTCTTCTGACCTTCTCTGTACTTCTCCATCAACACACTCAGAGCAAACATCGCATCTGTAGTGCTCTTTCCTGGCAGGAAACCATACTGCTGATCACTAATCATCACCTCCCTTCTTAACCTAGCTTCACTACTCTTTCCCATAACTTCATGCAGTGGCTGATCAATTTAATCCCTCTGTAGTTACTACAGCTCCGCACATCACCCTTATTCTTAAAAATCGGTACCAAGACACTTTCTCCATTCTTCAGGCATCCACTCACTTTCCAAGATTTCATTAAACAATCTAGTTAAAAACTCCACTGCCATTTCACCTAAACACCTGTATGCTTCCACAGGTATGTCCTCTGGACCAACAGCCTTTCCATTCTTCATCCTCTTCATAGCTATCCTTACTTCCTCCTTGCTAATCCACTGCACTTCATGATTCACTATCCGCACATCATCCAACCTTCTCTTTCTCTCATTCTCTTCATTCATCAGCCCCCCAAAGTACTCTTTCCATCTGCTCAACACACTCTCCTCACTTGTGAGTACATTTCCCTCATTATCCTTTATAACGCTTACCTACTGCACATCTTTACTAGCTTGGTCCCTCTGTCCAGCCAATCGGTACAGGTCCTTTTCTCCCTCCTTAGTGTCCAACCTTTCATATACCTCTTCATATGCCTTATCCTTAGCCTTCGCCATCTATCTCTTTGCCATGCACCTCATCTCCTTATACTCCTGTCTACTTTCTTCATCTCTCTGACCATCCCACTTCTTCGCCAACCTCTTTCTCTGTATACTCTCCTGTACTTCTTCATTCCACCACCAGGTCTCCTTGTCCTCCTTCCTCTTTCCAGATGTCACACCAAGCACCTTTCTAGCCATCTCTCTTACTAGCTCTGCTGTAGTTACCCAGCTATTCGGTAACTCTTCACTGTCATCCAGTGCCCGTCTTAACTCTTCCCTGAACTCCACCTCACAATTGCCATTTTTCAATTTCCACCATTTGATCCTTGGTGCTGCCCTCACACTCATCCTCCTCTTCTTGATCACCAATGTCATCCTACAAACCACCATTCTATGCTGCCTAACTACACTTTACAGTCTCCAATCTCCTTCAGACTGGCCCTTCTACATAAGATATAATCCGCCTGTGTGCATCTTCCTCCACTCTTGTATATCATCCTATGCTCCTCCCTCTTGTTAAAATACGTATTCACCACAGCCATGTCCATCCTTTTCACAAAATCCACTACCATCTGGCCCTCTGCCTTCCTTTGCTCAACCCCATACCTACCCATCACTTCCTCATCCCCTCTGTTCCCTTCACCAACATGCCCATTGAAATCTGTTCCAATAACCAGTCTCTCACCCTTGGGTACAGTCATAACTACTTCATCCAACTCACTCCAAAATTTTTCTCTTTCTCATCCATCGCACACCCAACTTGTGGAGCATATGCACTAACATTCATCATTACACCATCAATTTCCAGCTTCATAAACATCACTCTATCCTACACTCTCTTCACCTCCAAAACACTCTTAGCATACTGTTCCTTCAGGATAACCCCTACACCATTTCTCCTCCCATCCACACCATGATAAACAATTTGAACATGCCTCCGATACACCTAACCTTGCTCCCCTTCCATCTGATCTGTTGCACACACAATATACCAACCTCCCTTCGGTCCATCATATCAGCTAGCTCTCTCCCTATACCAGTCATACTGCCAACATTCAAAGTTCCGACCCTCACTATCACAGTCCTAGCCTTTACCTGCCTTCACAGTCATGCCTTTCCCCTCTTCTCATCCTTCTGCCAACAGTAGCCCAATTTCTGCTAGCACCCTGTTGGCCAACAGTACTGATGGCAGTCGTTGTTAACCCGGGCCTCGACCTATCCGGTACGTATATCTGTACTGTTGTCCGCATGTATGATTCAGCAAAATTTTATGCCGGATGCCCTTCCTGACGCAACCCTCCCCCTTTATCCAGGCTTGGGACCGGCACAAAGAAATGCAATGGCTTGTGCATCCCCAGTAGCTGGGTTTTTTCCTGTATAAAATGCAGGTCAAAATTGGCACTAGGTGAGATAAACTGCCATTTTAGATTGGTAGTTTAGTTTTTGCTTTGTAGCATAATTTCTCTCTCCTATCCTAAAGTTTACCCCAGTTGCCATGAACTTACAATAGGAGCACATGCTACATTTAAACATCCCCCTTCTGACTGGGCCTACAACTGAACTCATTTCTAGTAAGCTCTGCAATCGCCCGATCACACCTACTCTCTACTCTCTTATATGCCTCACCTGTACTTTCAAACCTCAACAAATCCGAACTAGGTAAGCTGTCCCATAGCTACAATCATACTGCCAGATTCGCCACTGGATCCACCTATAGAACCCACCACTGCTAGAACCTTAAACAACTAGGGTGGCTAGAACTGCCCAGCTTAATTCAATTCAATCAACTCTTAATAGCACACAAAATTTTGTACCACCCTGAGGATACCCTCTCACTTAAAAATATTATTAAGCCATACAGCAATCTAAGATCCCTACGGTCAACCGATAAACTACTGGTCCAAACCCACAAAGCTAATAACTCTGCTGGTGAATCCCCGTTTGCCAACTTCATTGGCAAAATCTGGAATTCATTGCCAAACTATATAACCCTACAATCCTCCAAAAGTCTCTTCAGAAAAAAACTCGAACAGTGTCTCAAAGTGAACTGGCTATGCCCATGTACCAACCCTGATTAAGTTATAAACTAAAAGCATATTCTGCAATTATCATAACTTGTAACTACATCACCAAGCTCTGCTTCCAATCTGATGTCTCTTACTTTTAAATTGTCTGTCCATGACAACTGTGAGTCCCTACTAGGGAACACTAATAACCCATTGTATATAATCACTTTGTTTTTATAATTGTTTGTTAACTTCTATGTAATCTATGTAAGTTTGTCTTTGTGGAGCTTTTCTCCCCGGGCCTCCGCTGAAAATGGACATGTATCCAGTCAGACTATCCCAGTAAACAAATGTAAAATAAATAAATAAATAAAATAAGCTCTTTAAATTCTGACCCCTTCTAAACATTATATGCGGTGTATCATCAAATTTCTGTCTAACAGTGGTGTCAATTCATTTTTACAAAATATGTTGTAAATCTCTGAAGCACTGATACTAAATGGAGTTATAAAACGAGATGAGGGAGATAGTTTACCTTCTGTTCTATGGTTACCTAAATTTTCTCCGCTTCAGAGATTTACAACATATTATGTAAAAACTGGAAGTTAATAAGAAGTGACACCACTATCAGACAGAAATTTGATGATACACCGCACATAATTTTTAGAAAGGATCAGAATTTAAAGAGCTTACTAGAAATGAGTTCAGCTGTAGGCCCAATCAGAAGGGGATTAAGAAAATGGGTGTATGAACATATTTATCAAATCAACAGGAGCAAAACAGGAAAATGCATCGACTAGACACATATTAGAACAGCCGGATCATGAATTTCAATTTAGGGCTATAGACCAAGTAGTCTCGGATGGGAGGGGAGGACCAGATTCACTCCTTTTGGAGAGATTCGAATTATGGCAACTACATACTAATGCATGTAACTTTCTAGGCCTTAACGAGATCTGTTCAATTTTCTGCATCTTAAAGTTAAAAAGTTTATCTAGGTAAGAAATATTGTTTAGATTCTAGTTAAAATTGTATACATGTGTTTTTATTTATAGACATACACACACACACACATTTTATATATATATATATATATATATATATATATATATATATATATATGGGTCCATGTCATATGGTCGAAAGTTCATTTGACTGAAAGTTCATTTGATCGACAAGCATTTGCCCCCTTCCCCAATGTTGTGCGACCCTGGAGTTGATATATATAGTTACCCACCTAAAATGCTTGTCGATCAAATGAACTTTTAGTCAAATGAACTTTCAGTCAAATGAACTTTTGACCATATGACATGGACCCATATATATATATATATATATATATATATATATATATATATATATATACATACATACACACACTATGAGTATTCGAAATACCACATTTTATGTAGAGTGTATTGTTAGTCACAACTAGTGTGATTTTTAAGGGTTAAAATGATGTAGTCAAGTGCCTAGTATGACTGGTTGGTTGTGAACACATGACTTGTATTTTATTTAGTATTTAATGAAGCATTCACAATTTGGTTTTATCTGAAGAAGTCCTGCAATTGATGAGGACGAAAAGCACTTAATAAAACTAGCTTCCTTCAACATGTTCGGTGCAGTTTGTTGAACGGTTCGCCTGCAGTCTGTCTGTTAGTAAATCTAAATTAATACTATAGTTTAGACACAGGCAAACTGTGGTAAACTATAAGTATGCAGAACTAGTTTGGGATACAATGCCTGGATGAAAAAAAAAACATCGTCATAAGTGAAGTAATATTAAATCCATCCTGCCGAACATGCTTACAAAGTCGCCACTGATTCTAAGGGCAACCACAAAGCATTCTATAGCTATGTCAAGAATCTCAATGACAGCACCCAGATCTGCTCAGAGTTACAGCACAACGACACTAAAATTACAGAAGCAACTGATATTGCCAACATCCTGGCAGATAGGTTCATTGCTAACTTTACCCCCCTCTCACCACCTAAAGGGCCCATATCTATACTGGAAGAATGCAGAGTCTCTGTAATCACATCTATGCAGGTAAAAGCTGCACTGTCTAAAACCAAAAACACAGCATCAACGGGACCAGACAACATCCTAGGCTGCGTTTTACATGAACTTCAGAACAAACTGGCTCCCCACCTAAGCACCATGTTCAATCATAGTCTCACGTCAGGCTTTGTGCCCAATGAATGGTGCACAGCAACAGTTATCTCACTCCACAACGAGGGATTCACCACTGATCCTGTGAACTATCACCCTATTAGCTTAATGAGCCTGGTCTGCAAGGCCATGGAACATATCACCATGGAACTCAGAGACATTGGTAACCTCCAGACTCTGGACCGCACTCAGTTCGGGTTTGTGAAAGGCAGATCATGCCTTCTGAACCTGATAGACTTCTTTGAGGCAGTCACCAAAGCCATAGACGAGGGTAAGGTGGTTCACACAGCCTATCTTGACCTCGCCAAGGTTTTCGACACCATCCCCCATTCTGGAATTATAGCTAAAACACACTAAATTAGGTATAAATCCCTACATCACAATCACAAGATGGGTTGCCAACTGTCTCACTGACAGAACCCACACTGTAAAAGTTGCAGACTTCAAATCTGACTTCAAACCAGTGACAAGTGGAGTACCACAGGGTTCAGTCCTGGGACTTCTCCTGTTTGGTATCTACTTCTCTGAAGTACAGGCTAACACAGAAGGCCTCTGGCTAACGAAGTTCGCAGATGACTGCAAACTAGGAGCCATACTCTAGTCTCCAAATGATGTGGACATCCTACAGAAGGGCCTCACTGAGACAGATGCCTGGTGTCAGAGGCATGGCCTCAAGCTCAATGTCAAAAAGTGCACGGTCATCCCCTTTGGTAAAAACTCTGTATCCATGAACTACCACATAAATGTCAGTCTACTTAACGCCGAATATGTGATAAGAGACAATGGGACACAAGTGGACAGTAGTCTCTCTTTTGATAATCACATCACCACAGTAGTCAGGAAATCCTTCTATGTGGCACAACTCATCACAAAAGGGTACTCATTCAGGAAAAAGAGATGTCATTCTTCCCTTCTACTCGGCACTCATTAGACCCATTATAGAGTACAACGCCCCTTTTGGAATGTACCTCACAAGACATCTGCAGCAGCTGGAAAGGCCACAGAAGTACCTCACAAAGAGGATTACTGGCCTCAAACAGATGACCTACACCGACTGTCTCAAAAAACTCCAGCTTTACTCTGTAGCATATCGCCTACTCCAAAGAGATCTCTGCCTAACATATAAAGCTATGTTAAACCCAGAGCTGTTGGACATGGTACACCTAAAGAAATCCCAGTCCCTTCGAGCTACACGCTCTAGGGACCTAAAACTTGTCACCACAATAAACAGGACATGCTGGAGGGATAGATTCCTGTCCCAGAGACGACATAGTCTGGAACAAGCTTGCCCATCTATGTCAAGCAAAGTTCCTCATTAGCACTCTTCAAGAAAAATCTTGATGAGTGGATGGGAAATAGGAAATACACCCCGGGGATCATTTCTGTGGCTCTGCTCCACTTTCTTGAGTGGCATAAGCTAGGGAACCTTGTTGGCTAGGCTTACGTAGGCCCTTGGGCCGACAGCCTAGTACCTACCTATGACCCTACACTTAGTACAGTTTATTTATTTTATTTATTTGCAGTTTGATTACCGGGGAAGTCCACTGGGCCGAATTGGCCCATTTTCAGTGGAGGCCCGGGGAGAAAAGCTCCAAGATGCATTATACAATTTAGATACAAATGATAGTTAATATTAAAGATGTTATGTAGAATAGTTATTCATAAATGCATTCAATATCATGCATAGTTAAATTCATTAAGCTTGAAGGTAGGGATCACACAGTTTCATTTGAGGAAAACAGATGTGGGTTCGGTGTGGAAACAGTTTGCATACAAACCTTTTAAGAAAATGTAAATATGCTTTACATGCACACATCAACAGTAGAATGCTATTTACAGTATTTATAAGGTTGGGCTGTGTGAGGGTAGCTGTAGGAGGTGAGAGCTTAGAGAGGAGCTATAGAAATTGTTGAGAGTTTAGATAGGCTCATAGAAAGATAACTATGAGAGTTGTAGAGCTTGGGAACCAGAGCTAGAACCCACTTGGATTAGGTTGGGTGAAGGCATGTACATTTCCATTTAGTAGACGTGTGTTTGAATAGTTGGGTTTTGAAGTTTTCTGAGTTTGGTATGGTTCTTAGTGTGGAGGGAAGGGAATTCCATTTTCTGTCTAGTGAGAAAGATAGGAGAAGTTGGCCAGCAGGACGTTTAGGTTTATGGATATTAATTCAGTTCTGATTTTCAAATCTGAGAGCTATGTTGGGTGTATAAGGGGGAAGGATGCTAGAGCGGGACATTTTATTGGGTGAAATATGAGTCTATGTGCAGTGCTGAGTTGGAGATGGTCCAGGTAGTTTGGGAGTTCAAACCAATTCAGGGATTGTAAGGTTAGGCAGTTATGGGTGGTATTTTTAGATTTAGAGGCAAATTTAGAGATTTTGTTGCAGTTTTCCAGTTTAGAGGTGATAAATGAGGACAGGTTGGTTAGGAGAGGGGGTCCGTATAATAAGGAAGGAAGAAGATAAGTCGAGACCAGAGTTTTCCTGGTAGAGTTGGAGAGAAAGTGATTATTCCTATGCAGCATACCTAACTTTTGTTGGGTTTTCTTAATATTTTGTTACATATGAATATCAAACTTGAAGTGTTCATCTACAGTAATGCCAAGTAGTTTGGCAGAGGGGACTACTTCTATAGGTGAGTTGGTTTGACTATAGACTTTGAAAGTTGTTTTTCTCAAAGGACAGGGTCTTTGTGGGAGGGAATAGTAGAAGCTTTGATTTATTTGCATTGAGAGAGAGGTGGTTTTGGCGCATCCGGTTTTCAGTTGTTGAGAAGGCAGTTTGGGTTTTAGTCAGCAATTCAGAGAGGTTTGAGGCAGAGCAGAGTAAGGTTGAATCGTCTGTGTATTGAATGATTTTAGCATCAGGAATAGCAGTGTGAAAGTTATTGATGAAGATGTTAAAAAGCATTGGCCCAAGGATGGATCCCTGTGGTACGCCAGTTGGGGTAGGTGGGAAGGAAGCGATGGAGTTCTTCCATTTGACTGCCTGTGATCTGTCTGCTAGACAGCTGGAGAACCAGGATAAAGCATTATGTGAGAGATTAAGGTTTGAGAGATGACAAAGAAGGTGTTTGTGGGAAACAGTATCAAAGGCTTTAGACAGATCGAGTAAAACAGTAGAAACTAAGTGTCCTGAATCTCGGGCTTGAATGACAGTTTCTAGGAAAGAGAGTAGAGCGGTTATTGTGCTATGGCTTGGATGGAAGCCATGCTGGGTCAAGAAAGGCATAAGTTGGAGGTGGATGCATTTTTCTAGGATTTTGGAAATTGGTGAGAGCAAAGCAATGGGGTGAAAGTTTGAGATGCTAGTATTTTTGCCACCTTTATGAAGAGGAAGAATATAAGCTGAGTGCCAGAGTTTGGGGATGTAGGATTCTTTTATGGATCAGTTAATAATGATTCTGATTGGGAGTGCAATGCCATCAGCAGCACATTTTAGGAAGGAAGAAGGAATATTGTCGGGAGCGTTAGAGCAAGGTTTAAGTTTGGACAAAAGTTTTTTTATAAAGTTAGTGGAGATGGGCTTGAGTTCAAACAGATGAGGTGAGTTAGAAGGGGAGAGTGTAGAGCAGTTGGGTTATTATTGGGAAACGTCTTGGTGAGGGTAGTAATAGTGTCTATGAAAAATTAGTTAAATTCAGAGCCAAGTTCGAGAACAGATTTACTTGGGTCAGGACAGGGATTATTCTTGGAGCCTGGATTGAGGAGGGAGTTTACTGAGTTCCATAATTTTGGGTGGTTTTTATTGTTATTGGACTGAAGTTTAATATAGTAGGATTTTTTGTCTTTGGTGATTAGTTGTTTTGCATGGTTGCGGAGCTGTTTATATTGGAGCAAGGTATTGTCCAGTTTATTGTTTTGGTAAAGCTTCCATAGTTTGTCTCTGTGGTGCATAATCTGTTTTGTCTCTTTGGATAGCCAAGGAGCAGTTTTAGTTTTTATCTTTTTGTTTCTTAGTGGGGCTAGTGAGTTTAAAGTATCAAGGAAGACAGAGTTGAAGTATTCTATAGCCTTGTCAAGAGGAAGGATGTTTAGAATTTGCCAGTTCATTTGTTTGAAAGTATTTGAGAAAGTAATTGGGTTGAAGCTACTGAGGTTACGAGTTTGAATGTACTGATGCTGGTGTGGGGAGGAACTAGTTGAGCGATGCATGAAGGCTGGAAGGTGGTCGCTAAAGGTATCAGGAATTGTGCCAGAATTGGTTATTTTATTTGGATCCGAGACTAGGATCCAATCTATAGTGGATCCGGGAGGGTTGATTTTGTTAGGTCGAGTGATGGAGAGGATTATTTGAGTGAAGTTATAGAGGTTAATGGATAGGGAGGGAGAGGGGCAATTGATTTTATTCCAGTCAATATTCATATCACCAAGGATATAAGTTTCATAGTTAATTTCAGTAGAGGCCCACAGGAGAATATTTTCGAGTGTAGAAATATTGTTACCAGGTGGAATATATAGGGCAATGATGTAGATATTTTTAAGTTATAAAGATAGCAGGCCTTATATTTTATTAAAATCTCTTCGTCAATATCCCTAAAATGTCATCAACACTACCTACCTATGTTAACGAATGTTGCAAGTCATATGATTCTGTAATCAAACAAGTTTTGAAGTGAAAATATTTGCTTATACATTAATGTACCCACATCTGTAAAATCTATCATGTATAAAAATAGCTTAATCTTGTATTGTACCTGTACCTGTGAAATATTATTTTTATAAATAAATTTTACTGTGTTTTCGAGGAGCTTTTTTCCCCGGGCCTCTGCTGAAAATGGACATATATCCAGCTGGACTAGCCCGGTCAACAAATGTAAAATAAAAAATAAATAATACATGTTTATTTAGTTTTAGAATTCCAGCGGTTAGTTCAGTGTTCTGGAATTGGAATTTGGAGGGGAATTAAGGTAAGAAGGTTGGAGTAGACTAGAGCAGTGCCTCCACCTTTTTTATTTAGTCGGTCATTTCTGAGACAATGAAATCTTGGGGGCAGAATCTCAGAGTCTGAGATAAAGGGCTTGAGCCAGGATTCAGAGATGGCTAAGATATCTGGTTGGGTATGGCTTAACCAAGCTTGAAATTGGTGTACTTTGTTGTTTAGACTTTGTGCATTAATTGTAAAAAAATCTTTAGGATGTTGAGATAGGAGGAAGAGGGTAAGGGATGAGTGTTGTTAATAAAGGATGTAGGACCAGGGTTAGGATGGATATCACCAACTCGGACTAGGTTGTTGAAGGAGATATCCTTTAGCCATATTGGTCTGCCAGGCATGAATTCTGGTAGATTGGAGCACGTGACAGTATCTTGACTTTAGAGGAGAAGAGTTTAGGGTGAAATATATGGAGAGGGTTGGGCTGAATGAGAGAAGAGGAGATAGAGTGGAAATGGGAGTAAGAGTGCGGGAGAAGGTGGATTTGTATGGTTAGTTGTCTTTGTAGGTGGTATTGGACAAGCACAGGTGGAATATGAGGAGGCTGGGGGACTGGAGGGTGTGATAATTTGAGGAGAGCATGTTGGAGCAAAGAGAGAGTGGTATGTGGTTAGGAAAATAAAGGTTATGAAGAAGAAAGGGTTTAAAAAGTGATGGAGGTATTCTAGAGATTTAAGGAAAGAGGAGGGGACTATAATTATTGGGTGGAGTACAGATTACAGAGTTAAGAAGGATGGCTATAGGTGGGAAAGAACACTAGAGATGAGTGAAAAACTATCAGCAAAGAGCAGTTTAAAGGCTGTAGTTGGAAGGTATGAGCTAAATATTTCCAGCCAGAAAAAGAAGGCTGTCTTTACAGAGGGTGGTTTAGCAGGGGGGAGAAGATATTTACAGTCTAAGGATATTAACTCAATCAACTGTTTGTGAAAAAATAAAACTTGTTGGGATTATAAAGAATATCTAGGATTTATATTGGTAGATTCTGCCACCTAATGGTAGAAGGAGATAGCAAACAGCAGGGATAGTTGGACCAGTCTTAGTTTTAAATATATTCTAGGGTAGTGAAAACAGGAGGGGGAGAGGGCAGTCTGCGGTAGGCTGCTAGAATGCACACACGGGAGGGCAGATTAACTCTATAGATAGTACATAAAGATAAAGTCTACATTTAATTAGTGTTAAGCAACATACATGTACACAATCTTGTTGGGGGGGATCTTCTCAGTAGTATTTTTCTAAGTACAGGCAAGCTGGCCAATTCAGGGTGTCTTCAGGTGATGGCCGGAGGTATTCCTTTTGCGTTTAAAGCAGGGAGGGAGCACCTGGGATGGATTACTGTAGAGGAGAGGGAGACAACACTGAGTGAGTTAATATTACAGATGTAGAGGGGAAGGCAGAAGGTAAGGGATGTTTAGAGAAGAAGGGAGGGTGTAACAAAGCACAGCAGTAGAGAGATGCTATGGTTAGATGAGGCTAGAGCAAGTATGTAGAGGAAGATTAGGTTTAGGGGATTAACAATGGAAAGCAGGAGACTGTATGCTATGAACAATACAAGTTAGGCAATATAGGCTCCATTAAATAGAACAAAACATTCATTTAGCAGTTCAGCATGCTATCAGTGACCCTAGTCCGTTTGAGAGGACAGGGTTATACAGCAGTAGAGCCAAATATAAGCAGCAGAAAGCAAGGGGTAAATGATAAAGTAATACTATAAAATCTCTAAACAGTGCAATATATAGTGCTCAACAGACTAACACAGTAAACTACGATATGTTCATGGTGTGCAATAACCTGTGCTGAACAGTTTTCAAAACAGTTTTCAGAACAATATAAAAGCCATGTGGTTGCCCTTATAGAGACAAACGGAAAAGAAAAATAGCTGCTAAGCCAGTAATTAAGCTAAAGGCTCTAGTGGGACCATTAATCCACCTTGAAAGAGAAAGGTTTAACTTCACCAAAGAAGGGGCCTTAAGTGCCTAGACACATCCCTGGGACTGAGAAGTCCAGTACTGGAAGACATAGTCTGACAACATAATGCCCAAAAAATAAAGACAAGTCATCACCTGTCAGTAAATAAGCAAAATGAAGTGGGTTTAATGGACATAGAAACAGTTACGTCTCATTCATATCAGTTACAGGAACTCTCCCAGACCACTAGAAGCACACTAGATAGAACTGCTGCTTCAGAAGTGGTTATAGAAGCACTGGAGTTGAAATGGGACGGCATTGAGGATTGTGCAAGATGGAAAAACACTTTGCTTTTCAGGTATTAAAAGAAAAGTTAGGGGCAAATGACTGTCTCAGCTTTATGATGATGTTAATGTATAAAAATATTATTATGGTTTATATTTGTTTAAATCATGAACTGAAAATGGCAATGTCTTATTTTCGGATGATTTTTTTTTCTTGTTATAACCAAGTTGTGCGTAATTTTACTCTTATGGCAAAGGAATAGGGCCAGGGTTGTATTGTATGTTTTTAATTTCTCAAAAAATGATCTAACCTTCTGAATCCTGGAACATTAGTGGGCAAAATTCCCCCATCAAAAGATTCAAAGTATTTCCAATTTTAAGCAAAAGGACCCTGCAATAGTAATGCTAGAGTAGATATGCAGCAATATGAAAACTGAGACACTACTGGTCTCTGGCCAATATGATGAGGCATCCAGAAATGCATAAAATATTACATATGGTATAACTGACACCCTATTATGTGACTTATTGATACAAGAGGGAAACACTTGTGCAGTATGAGTTCTTGTGGAATGAATACCAATGTATTCCTGGTATTTTCAGAATCCTGAAAATGTACAGAAATCAATATGATCACCCTTTACAGCCCATGGTTGATACCAAAGGCTCAAAGACACACAGGATAGCCAAATATAATAGATATTAAACTCAAGCAGGTTTTAATAAAAGAGAAACACATCTTGAAAGATTCATGGGATTTAAAAAAAAAACATCAATGGGAATTTGTATACTGACGATTTGTTACTGGCAACAATCAATGTAAAAGATCTTTTTCAGTTATTCCACTAGAGTGGATTAAACTGGTTTTATGAATATTTAGTATCAAATCACACCTTGAGTAATAGTACCATCAATGTTTTAAGAACCCTCAGGGAGATCGTGTTAGACAACAACTTTATATTCTTTGAGGGAGGCACATACAGGCAAAAAACACTGGTAGCTATGGGGTAGTATGTGTGTGTTCAAATCAGGGTTTGAAAACTGTTGGACATCATATGGTCACTTCTTCATGATATACTAATCTTTTGGAAAGATACACAACAGACTGATGGCATTTTTTGATTATATAAACAATTCAACAGATTTTCTGAGTTTTACTACTGATTACCTGCCAAGGGTTCTGAACTATTTAGATATACAAATACACAAGGTTGACTTGAATACACAATTTGTTTCTAGTATATACAGAAAACCCACTTATTCCACTGCTATATTACACTTTAAAAGTTGTCACATATTACATCAAGAAAGAACCCTTTAGTCAAGGGCCAGTTAGTTGGATTAGTTTGAATAATTTCCGAGTTGGAAAACATTTTTTAAGGGGACAAACTCAAATCTAATTTCAACAAATGGGGTTATCCTGATGAATTCCTGAATAATATTTTTATGGAAGTTCACAAGAAAAGAATTTCAGGATTTTACTTTCCATTACTTGCGGTTGCTGAAGTTGAAAACCTTTGAAATACATCAAATATCCCCACATTGTCAGAAATTGACTTCAAATGGGGATTAGTGTTAAACTATAACGGGGACACTAACAGGGTTAGATATATTTTTATAAAAACTGGAAAGTTTTTGACACAGGTTTGGTGGACAAAATAGTGGTAGAACAAAGCCCATATTGGTGTATTAAAAAATTATATAGAAAGACCACAGGCCAAACAGAAAACTCAAGAATTAAAAAGGGACCTTTAAATGTGGATGACGTAAATACTGTGATTTGATACAGGAAGCTTATGAAATTAAAATGAAAGGTTTTGGCATACATCGCCCATAGACTTACTTGAGTTGTTTTACGAAAGGGCTGGTTTACATTGCTACATGTACTAAGTTTTACATTGGTATGACTGAAAAGCCATTCAAGGACTGGTTTTATGAACACACCTACGCTATTATAAACTGGGGATCACTCAAATGCATTATGGAAGTATTTTTTTTTTTTTTATTTTGGAGGTGGTAGAGCAGAAAGACAGGTGGACCATGGAAGCTGAAATTAAAAAATAAGGAGCTACACTGGCAAATAAAGAACAATGCCACAGGCCCTTATGGTTTGAATGATATGATTTCTTTATTATGTATATTAAAGTTACTTTTTTAATGATAATAGGCAACTGTGTGTGCTCATTATATTAAATTTATATTAAGCATGTAAGACAGATTGCAGAGGGATACAATGTAGTACATGTATTTAACAGGTAAGTTAATTCTATGATAGAATGTATTACAATTCGGGAGTATCATTTTTATTTTTTTCATAATACATCTGGTTCTATGGTCAATTTTATATTCAACATTTTATTGATTTGACTGTCATCATTTTGGTGTTTTTGTAAGATGCATCAGTTAAGATAATGTCATAGTTAGGGAAGGAACTTAACATTTTATATTTGGTGGAGTTGTGGAGTCTAATTTTACTCTGATGAAGTCCCAGTGACTGTAGTAATCTAGTAAAAGATGTGCAAACGTTTATTAACTATGTGGTTTTAAGTTGTCACAGCATTTTTTACCAGTTTTTACTATAGTAGCTATATTGGGTCACTCCCGTAAAGTATGGGTGACTGCATTCTTCTTTTCAGTGTTTGTGAAGTTTCTGTGGTTTGAACAGTAATGGTTCCGAGTTTCTAATACTACAGTAGATGCAACTTTCCTGGGAGGAAAATTTAAAGCTGTCCAGATTAGGATTTCAATTTGTGACAAGAGCTTCCTACCAGAATTGAAAGAAAAGGGGGGTATGCATAGTAGTAAAAGTAAGCACGTCTCTCTCAGAGCAACAGCTGTCAGACCCTTTGGGTAGAACTACTCTGCATGGAAGGGTGGGTTGGGGCCATTGGGAATTATTCTGATTAACCTATACATACCACCAGGCTCGAAGGCAGAGGTGATGTCCTTAATGTGTAGAGTGCTGATGGCCTTTAAGGAGGCCCTAATGATTTCTGAGAGGGATTGGATTAGTCTTTTCAAGTAATGATGTACAAATGAGCCTCAGAAAAACAGCTATAACAGCCCTTGAGAGATTCTTGGCAAGACAATTTGTTGCAATGAACTTCTGAAGACATTATGCAAAGGGAGGGAGGGTCTATTGAATATACCTGTTAATCAGAAAGGTGCCACATATTTTTTACGACAGACAGGGTACTGGTGTCAGAACATAGATGTGCAATCTCCGATGAGATTATAGGTAGTAGAGTTTTTTTCTGATCATATTAGCTTTATTTTTCTAGAACACTAAAGTTGATAAGTTCATAGGGGATTACTAGGTTAATGACCCTAGGGCCCTTTTTAAACCTAGCCATGCTTCCAAAATGTATCTGACAAGTTCTGATGCCCTTCGGTTATTTTAAGGGGTATATATAGGCTTAGCCATGGGTGCTCAAGCATTTACTGGCTGCCTCTGCCTGGAGACATAGATGCCAACCTATGGGTAAATTTTCAATGCCCCATTCACTGGTTTAAGTTATTCTTGAATTGGGTTAGGTAAGAACTTGCTTCAACTCATTCACTGTACGGTTTGTACTGTTCAACTTGAATAAATCTCCTAGCTGTGGTACTGTTGGTGCTTCTTTACGTTTGTAAATACAAAAGTTGTTCAGCAGACACTGACCTTTCCAACAGTGTAAATGTTGATAGTGCGTATCCAAGTCATTATTAAATATTTGCCAAGGAATGTTGATACTGTGCATATTTTTTTACCTTTTTGGTAAAACAAAGCGCAATATTTTGGTGAGTGTACCATGTAGACCCATACAATTTGTAATTCATTTGTTTGTATGAATATCAGCTTTAAAGTGATACCTTAACCATTCTGTGTGATGCTCCTTTACAGAGATACTCACAGAAATATGATTATATTTTTCATAATTGTTAAATAAACAAAGTATAATCTCATTACCTGTAAAAGACAGAGACTACATATCAGCACAAGTTGTGTGGTTCAAAGTCAGCTTCAAAATGATGCATAATTTGTGTCAGCACCATGCTCCCTTGCAAAGATTTGGGCATAATAATGAGAAATATGGCAAATGTATAATTTTCATAATTCTATAAGACTAAACAAACTGTAATATCTGTACATGTGTACAGCATACAGACACAGTTCTTTTACCATCTTGTAAGGAGTAATACTGTCTTCAAAATGAGGTATTACTTGGGACGTTGACATGCTCCCTTGCAGAATTATTTACCAAAATATGAAAAAAAATCATAATTTCCATAACCTAAGTCCTAAACAAATTGTGATATCTGTACATGTGTACAGCATACAGACACAGTTCTTTTACCAAGTAGTAAGTACTAATACTGTCTTCAAAATAAGGTATTACTTAGTATATTGATATATTCCCTAGCAGAGTTATTTACCAAAATATGAAAAAATATCATGATTTTCATAACCTAAATCCTAAACAAACTGTGATACCTCATCCTCACTATAGTGGTCAGCTTCCCCATTAGGGGTCAGGTCTGCTGTGGCAAGTCACAAAAATATGAACCATGTAACCACAGTGGGTACAAAATGAGAGAAACAAACTGGTGTGTGGTGTGTGTGTGGTGGGGGGTGCTGGAAATGACTCCACAAACAAAAACCCAAATGTGGCTTGTGCATTCATCAATGTGATAAAGCTCTCCCTGTTATTCACATAAGTAAAAGTTGTTATCTGACAAGTCAGAATGACAGTGTTATATTGTAACTGCACTTAATGTGATAATCACCTGCATTTAATTACTGCAAAGTTCTGTATGCTCAGACACAGGTGATAATTGCTGCACATAACCTGTTGAGCAGACATTTATTATATTACCTGGTGCAGGTGTTAACACATACTCATTATCATCTGTTAGAAGACCAGAGTAATTCAGTAAAAATAGTATAACGTATATATTACTGAACACTTCCTCCAACCTAAATTCTACACAGTAGTAACAGAGCCATGAATATTGGCCAAAATATATGGTAGCTCCATGCTGGCACTAGTTTGCAAGTAATAACATTTATCTCATGCAGCCAACCACTGAGGAGAATCAGAAACAGAAATAGCAAAGTCAGAAATATCTAAATTATCTGGTTGATCCATGTAAGAATTACTCCAAAAGTATTAATTCATTTTATCTCATCTAACCATCCATCTGGTTACAATAAGACACATAAATAAAAAAGCAGAAATATTGTCCAAAATATCTGGTTGAGCAATGCCAAAACTCAGCAATAAAATATATACCACTAAGCCTCTCATCCCACCCAAACATGTTTTGACTACATGCTCAAGACTGTTTCTTAACCTAAATGCTGCAGAATACTGTTGTGTCTGTAAATAAATAAATAAATACAAGTCAGAAATACTGCCCTACATATTGAGCTGAGCAATGCCAGAACTACTGTAAATGCAGCAATAAAATGTATATAACATTTATATCACTGAGCCCTTCTGGTCACCTAAACTGATTTAACAGATGGATAAGCACTAAAATCAGTCCCTTTAGGCAGCTGATCTGTAAGTGTGTACTTTATGTAGTAACAGTGTTTGCCAATACAAATCCACATATAGAAGGGTTAAGAAAAAGGCTGTTATCATACCTCTCAACCTCTTAGCACCAAAAATCTGGACAAAGATTAAAATAATGGTGGCACAAAGTCCCAAAATAGAGAGTTTTTAAATATTGCTATTATAAATGTAGAAAGTTGCTAGTATAATAGGTTTTGTATTAACATGAATTTTTCTGAGGGATATAAAGTCTGAAACTCAAATGTGTGCCATTATTTAGTGAATAAAGTCTTTAGCGGTGAGAAAAATAATACATATTTTGAGAAACAGTGCAAAAATATGAGGAAAAAATCTGTTTTGTTACACAGAAAATGCAGATAAAACAAGGCAAGAAATGACTAAATAGAGTTGTAAGACAGCAAGAAGTGTGAAGTTCTCTGTGCATCTATAAACTTTTCCAAGTTGTCAAGCATCTACAAGAATTCTACTTTTAAGTCCATCACAAAAAACAGAAACATTACAGAATGGGGCTGCCAATGATTATTGGTGCATGAGGGTAATCACTTTATTCTGTGACCCTTCAACTACAAAAATTAAACCCCTGTTTTGAGAGATCATCATGGTTAAACTGCAATTACTACTAGAACCTCAAATAGAACAGAAAAACGAGGAAGCTAAAGTTCCCGAATCAGTATAGCCTCCAAAACCTACGCTTAACATAAAACTAATAACAGGCTTCTTTCTCCCCGTAGCGATCCACGAGCAGTATCATATTTTTGACCATTTTCTTTTTTCATTTATTTATATATTTATTATTTATTTATTTATTCCAGTTTGATGACCGGGGAGGTCCACTGGGCTCGCGGTGTCCGTTTTCAGTGGAGGCCCAGGGAGAAAAGCTCCACAATACATAGTTTAGTTACATGAATAATAATAAAGAAACTTTGCATTACAAACAACCGGTAGTGTTCAAAAAAGAAAACTTTGCATTACAAACAATAGGTAAAAGCAAAGAAAACTTTGCATTTCAAACAACAGATAGCATTCATAAAATAAAACAATCAATTACTGTTTTGTTTAGGTGAGAAAGACAGGCAAAAAGTCTGGTGGCTAGATTTTACAGTTTAGTTATTTATACAATCTGTGTTTGAGAGAGGTTAGCTAGGTGAGAAGGTTAGCCAGGAGTCAGAGCGGAGGAGAGCTTGAGAGGTATGGGGTGAAGAGTACAGCTGCATTTCCTGTTTAAATAAAGGAAGGAATGAAGAAGAGTTTTAAAGTTTTCAAGGTTGTCACAGGTCCTCAGTGAGGAGGGAAGGGCATTCCATTGTTTTAGATAAGGAGAAGGATAGCAGAAGTTGACCAGCTGGGCGCTTGGGTTTGTGGACGGAGATTAGATTTTGGTGGGTAGATCTAAGGGTTCTAAGGGGGTATATGGTTGTCGGATATTGGAAAGTGCTGGGCACTTAGTAGGTTGGAACAGTAATCTGTGGACTGTGGTGATTTGGAGAAAGTCAAGTTAGTTGGGGGGTTCGAGCCAATTTAATGAGCGAAGGAAGGAACAGTGATGAGAGAAGGATTTGGCTTTGGTAGCAAATCTGGAGATTTTATTGTAACATACTTCCAGTTTGGAGGAGAGTGTGGAGGATAAATTAGTGAGCAGAGGGGTACCATACAGCAGGGAGGGAAGGAGATAGGTTGTGGCGAGAGTTAGTCTGGTAGCAGGGGAGAGGAAGCAGCTGTTTCTATAAAGTAGGCAGAGTTTTATATGGGTTTCCTTTATGTTTAGCTGGATGTGAGTGTTAAATTTTAGGTGTTCCTCAATGGTGACACCAAGAAGTTTGTCAGAGGGAACAACCACTATAATGGAGTTCTTATGGCTGGTTATCTAAAGTGAATTTGGGGAATTTAAACTGAGTATCCCATTATGAAAGTGACACAGGATCAAAGGAGATTACTAGGGTATCAATCCGGAGGTTATTTTTAAGCCTAGCTGTTTCAAATACAATACCACAAATGTACTAGTCAATACCCATGACTGAATTTATTGATGACTGCCCATGTCCAGGAGGGTAGTGGGTGCTATCCCTGGTAAGAATTTATGGTGCCCCACCCACTCATCAATGTTCCTCTTGAACAGTGTCATAGAAGTGCTCTGTTTCACATGAATTGGTAGCCTGTTCCAAAGACACGGCAGTTGGTGGGAGAAATATGTCCCACCAGCATGCCCTATTTAAGTCCCTGGAATGGGTGGCCCTAAACCCATTTGAATTATGGATACCCAGCAAGATCATTAGGTTTAGGTCTTGGGTTGCTCTTGGACAAAAACTAAGAAAGTTCTTTCAAGTTATTAAAAAGTTACTGTGCAAAAGGTGCAAGCTTCATTCTCACGTTCCAGAGGTTGGCAGTTACCCAGACTACTACTTCAAACTTTTGATTAACCCCTTTTTGTTTGGGGAGTGGTATTCTCATTTGGTTCCCCACCACAAGAGCAGCAAATGTAGCAGCCTAAGTACTTGTAATAATAGTTCACTCACGGCTACCTACATATTAGTGAGCGATAACTAAGGCTGCAGCAGCACTTAGTAAGCTGTGCCATATCAGTCATGCACAAAGGCAAAAGAACTGGTGTGCTATTTCAGTAAGCATTTGATATAAATAACAAGGGATCTAAAGATGTTTCAGACAACACACAGTTGTAATAAGAAATTAGAACAGTGGTGTGTGTGCCACCTCCCAAAGGCTCTATACTTTCCCACCATTACTCTCAATATGCATGTAACGCTGGTATCTGAACAAAACAATGCAGCAACCCCCAGGCAGCTAGCAACTGCAGAAGGCCCTTCCTCTCAACTACAATCTTAAACTCTACTCAAAGGTCGCCAATACCACTAAAGTCAAGCTTGTAGGTTACACATACCTGAAATTTACTTTACTTTATGCAATATCAGTGTGTTAACGGGAGTAGTAGTTAAAAATTCTCACACCAAACTGTGGATCTTCTCAAACACCCAACAGCTATGGCAGGACTGCACTTGTCACTAACTGCTGTAAGAAGACAGTGCTATCCCTTGTGAGGTGTGGAACAAACTACCTAATAAATTAATATTTATACACAAGATATTTACCGAGAAACTTTTTGTGATAACAATTTGTATTTCCAAATCCCAAATATTCATATTGCTAAAGAGTAAACCAGCAACAAACTTTCAGATCACATTACCAACTAAAACGGCAAAAAAAGCAAGCTTCTTAAAAGTTTTGAAAAGCAGCTTTCATTTCATACAAAAGAACGGCCACTTTTACTTTAAATGAATATGGAAAAATACGTACGCCTTCCTTGGTAGCAGGCAATATATACTGCTTACCTAACTACAGCCCAAATATATCCACCTAAAATGGGACAATCCACACTAACCACAGGACAAGTTGATTCAGGAGCACTACAAAATCTAATCCAACTCGCGTACTACAAACTTCAAAAGTGCAACAACATCCTTTGACCCTGCGTATGCAGTACGGTCTATTTTTTTCTAAATTTGCTACCATAAAAAGTCAAGACACTTTCTAATGCATTAAGCAACGATAAAGATTCCACTATGAAAACAAGCATAAAAAACTTTGTCAAAGAAACTAACCAGACAGGACTACATTTTTGGGGAAAAAAATAACACGCTGCAACACCTGAATCAAATCTGCAACTGGAACGCTTCCATAAGTAAGGCAGTTGAACGCACAAACAAGCCCGTGGTTCAGAAAAAATAGTTTCTCTAAAGTCTGCATAATAGTTTAGTGAAATTATTTCCAGAAAACTGAGAATGAAACGTTCATAATACCATTTACGTTACACCTTACAATTTATCAATGTTAGATGATCAATTTCACATAAACGAAACCAAACATGTTACCGTTAATAACCATGGGTTACAGGGCACATTATTGAGTGGATATGAGTAAAATAGAAAAGCAATGATTAAATCAGATTGTAACAGTACACCACTGTTGTAGTTGTAGCTTCGGACGTTTCAGTGCCTAGACATACCTCTATTCTGTTTTTATTTTTAACGTGTCACACTTACAACCTTATTGTTTTTTTAAAAAAACGAAACATCCCTGAACATGAGATGCTGGTATACAATGACGTCGGCTCGTACATACAACCCATCTAGTGCTTATTTCTCAATGTGCAGGGACCATGACAGTTATTCACAGCTATAAGCAAGAAAGAGAGAAAAACTTGAATCACTATAGGTAGAGTGTGCAGTTTCCTCCATACTTCTCAACCACTTAGCCCAATAAATCAGAATGAGGCCTAGTATCATTTTCTGAATGATATAAAGTCTGAAATGCAGATACGTGTCATTATTTACTTAATTTAATCCTCAGCGAGCTACTAGAAAACTAATACCAGATTTTCTACATTTGTTGTAGTTGTAGCTCTGGAGTTTCAGTGCCTAGACATATCTCTATTCTGTCACCTAGAATGCAGGCGTAGTTTTCCCAATAGTACCGATCTTCAGAGTACAGCACTTGACAGGAATTTTTCTCACGAAAGTCCAACAGTAGCATCACGTAACTCCATGTTGAAACGTAAGTTGAAAACATAACTGACAAAGTTCAGTTACTTTTTCAATTTATTTTTTAACAGTGGAGCTCAAATAGGACTGTAAAAGTACTGGGGCTTGTGTAAGGCACTCGGATGTAACATCATGCAAGTCCTGTTGCCTTAGAGAGCGCTCTGATTTAACCACAGAGGCACTATGAGACAGTACTGGGGGTGAATGAGTTAAATGGACAAGAAGCATATTCTGGAGAAGTAATCTCTGAGACACGTCTGCTCCTCCAATATGTCCTACTTATACTGCAGACAATGTTTAAGTCCATAGATCATGTAATTTTGATGTTTGTTTTGTGGATGTGCAAAAGGTCTGTGATGATGTGAAATATTACCAGCTATGCCAGGAGAATCAGGGCAGTCTGTGAAACCTGACAAGAAGGAAGACCACTCACCCACTTCATCTTGCCTTGCTCTAGTAAGTGAACTAGGGGACAGTAATTCTTTAGATTAGTTAGGAAAATACAGTGAGATTAAGCATTGCTTTTCTGTATCTAAGTGAACCTTTCCAACTGTGTTATTTTTAATATTTCCTGTGACTGAAACTCTGTTTATTGTAAATATATATTTAGTATTTTTATGTTCTTTTATTATTTATTATTAAATGTATTTAAACTTTTCATTGTGACTGGTATTTCAGAGAATATTTTAACCTTTGAGAGTACTTATATTTATTTGGTGACACTGTGGCCACTCCTGAAAGCCTTACCACATTGGTCAAACACTACCATTTGTATTAGTATTAATTTCACTCAGTATAACTGGGTACCCTTGTAACAGCCTTACAGTAGCTGGCTTTGGAGTGTCCTGGTGGCAGTATCTACCATATAGCCTGGGCAGAGGGGCATAGCTAAGTAACTCTGTGCCAGCCTTTCCCAGGTGTGTGTGCCAGCTCCTTGGAGCAGGGACACAGAGCATTGGTTTCACAGAGAGGGTGGTGCAGGACTTGGCTTAGAACACTTGGTTGAGGATTCAACTCTACAACTGTGTCAGTGGAGTCTCTTATTTGGGGCCTGGAGAGGGAAACCCAGCCCCAAGAATGAGTGTGTTCCCTGTGTGCTCTTAAGGGAAAACTGTGCTTGGTGCAGAGAGCTGCATCTGGAAATGGGTCTACGTCAAAATACTGAAAGACCACATCATCGAAGAAAAAATCATTGAGACAATATATTCAAAACTTTTAAAATATCGAACACCTGGCACTCCCAAAGCTATCCCTGAGAAAAGAACCATTTGGCCACCAGGACAAAAAAACAAACAACTGATGTACAGTCTGCCCATTGTCTAATTTCCCATAACCACTCAAGGTAAATTTTAAAAATGTGGTACTAAGATTTGTAGATTGAAATAACTAGTTAAATTAATTTTCTGTCCCTCTCCACAGAATAATGAAATCATCAATAAACCTTCTGTAAAACACAAACTTTTCAAACAAAATGTGGGACTTAAGATGTACTTGTTCCCACCATGCCATTACAAGGTTTGCAAACATGGGGACTACTCTCGACCCCATTGCAACAACTTTTTGTTTGGAATGCTTACCTTAAACATAAAAAAAGTTATTATCCAAAACAACTTCAAGTAAAACACAAATCGTATTAATTAAAGTATTGCTGATGTCAGCAAACTTGGTTAAATAACTTTTCACAAAGTCTGTACCAGTGTTTTGCTAGATACTGGTATATAAAGTGACAGCATCATAAACATAAAAATGCACCCATTATCTTTTTCTTTGATGTCACTTAGCTCCAAAAATGTCAAGAGTCTCAAGTAAAATTCAGATTTATGTACCACTGGATTTGATTGTGTAAAAACAAGAGATCGGTTCAGTTTTGTAATGATCAGCTGCAACCACTAGTCTGAATGGTGGATTGAACCTGTTTTTATGTAGTTCAGGTATAGCAAATAATCTGGGCATTTTAGGATTTAGTTTTTTATTGTCAAACTTTTCTTGCATTCTTTTAAAATAGTTGACACTAACACATTTTAGTAACATTTTTCAACTTTGTTGCTTTAAGAAGATCAAAGTTTAAGGAAAAGCCATATAATTGGTCTTTGATGGTCTTGTGATTTTATTGGTACCATTTTTAAATTTTGGTGTGTGTAGATCAATATGTGTGTATATACCTTTAAGAAGCTATCCAATGGCTTGCACTAGAGTATAAATACTGAGCACTTGCGAGCCTGCCATTTTGTAGTTAGCTGTTGAGATGTGAACATGTATGTATATAAGCTCCGTTTGTTAGTTTGTTTGCATTTAAAGATGCTGCTACCCATCCTGATGTGTTTGTATATATTAAAGCATCTGAATGAAACCCCAAGCCTTATTATTATTTTTACCTCAAGAAGTGCAGTCTCATTTTCCATACAGAGATGAAGTTTTGTCTAACAAAGGTATTATAATGAAAGGTCTGAAAGTGATTGTTCCAAATTCCTTGCAACCTGAGTACATTACTGTCTTGCACTGTGGTCACCCAGAAACTGAATCTACCAAAAGAAGGGTGAGAGAACTAGTATTTTGGCCTTCTATGTCACAAAACATTGAGAAAGCACTTTCTTCTTGTATGTAATAGTACTAAGCCTCATGAACAGAAAGAACCACTTCAGCTTAACCAGATTTTGGAACTACCCAGGTTGACAGTAACCACTGATATTTTCGAGTGGAATGGTCAACAGTAGACTCTTACTTCAGTTGGTTCGAGATTGACTTACTTCCTTACCTAGCATGCAGTACAGTCATCACTAAGATGAAGCGTCATTTTGCTGTATGTTGAAGTCCACACAAAGTTATTTTTGGCAATGGCATGCAGTTTACAAGCCAACAGTTCAAAAGATTTGCAGAAGAATGGGACTTTACTCATGTCACAAGTAGTCCAGGGTACCTGCAATCAAATGGTTTGGCAGAACGGGCAGTGCAAAGCAGTTACTTGAGAAGTCAAAATGAGACAATAGTGATGTTTCCTGAATCTCTTGAATCTCAGAAATGTTCCTTGTGATAAACATCTTGGTTCACCTGCTCAGAGACTTCTGTTGAGACAAACCATAATCCCATTACCAATCAGTAGTCAACTGGTGGTTCCATGTGTCAAAAACACAGATCAGTGAAAGCCAATCTGTTGAAGAAGCACCTATCCCAGAAGTCATACTATGATAAGACCAGTAGAATGCTCAATCCATTATAAGAGGGAGAACTGGTAAGGATGCAAACGTCCTAAGGTTATGATTGGATTGATATTGTGAAGAATATTGGTCCAGAGCCAAGATTGTACATTATAGAATCAGAAGGAGCAACTTTTAGGTGAAACTGGAAACATTTGAGACCAGTATACCAGCCTATACCACAGCAAATAGCCTGCGAGAGAGACTCCATCTCAGAGTGAGTTGACCGGTGTTCTAATTCCAGAGGACATACCTGTTCTTATGACAAATCCAGAAGATCCTGATACGAGTTTTGCACCACAGATTGTCCCTGTTGCTAAATCTAGTCCCAACTGTTATGTCATGAGATATGGTCGAATCTCTAACCCCTGTAGAGATATGAAGCAACTTGGACATGAGCATTGTGTTTTGTTTCTAATGTACATAGTAAGGAATGCCTATCTCTAACATTATTTTGCACGAAGGGCAACCTTTTTAAGAGGGAGGATGTAGACCTTTAAGAAGCTATCCAAGGGCTTGCCCTACAGTATAACTACTGAGCATGTGCGAGCCTGACTGCCATTTTGTAGTTAGCTGTTGAGATGTGAACATGTATATATGTAACCTCTGTTTATTAGTTTGTTCATATTTAAAGATGCTGCTACCCATCCTGATGTGTTTGTATATATTAAAGCATCTGAACGAAACCCCAACCCTTCTTATTATTTGTAATAGAGACAAATGAGTGACTGTATGAAAGGGTTTTAATTCTGAAGAAATTCTTAATCAAATTAAAAGACTGAAAGTGCTAAATTATAACCTGATTCCGAGATTCCTTCTGTGCTTGCTTTTCAGTAGAACTGTTTGTTTAGTTGCTATTTGTGTTCTATGCTGCATTTTGCTGTTTACCTTTTTTTTTTTAACTTTTTTTGCTGTTTAACATACACAAACACAGCACTCTATTTTAGATAAGGTATCCCACGTAAACTACTCTCCAAATTCCTATCTCTTCAAGACAAACAGTTCACTCCTGATTTTGTTCTTTAGTCAAATGCATTCAAAATAGGGTTTACTGTGTCATAAGTGAATTTAAGTGAGACTGAAAATTAATTAGAAAAAAGTAAATCTGAAAGGAACTATGAGTGCACATGCATGCGCGCACACAGACACACACCTCTGTTTTAATGAAGAGTTCTACATATTCTCCAAATTCGTAAATCTTCAAGACAAACAAGTCACATCTGATTCAGTTCTTTTATCACATGCATGCAAAATAGGGTTGTGATTGCATTAAGCTGCATAAGCAAATTTAACAGACTGAAAATTAACCAGAAATAATTATATCTGAAAAGAAGTAAGTGCATGAGTGCGTATACCCACATAACCATAAGGCATGCACACATACATCCGTAGGCATTACTTTAAATGGTTACTTCAAAATGCTGAAGAATAAAGCTAAAATGATGCTTCAATATACATATATATTTAAATACATTGATTGCATTTGTGCCTAATTACACTCAGAATATCTGAACAAATTTGCAAGAAACCCTGTCAGAAAAGTTTAAGCATTAAGGCTACGATGTCGCTGAGCAAGGTATTTCATTCTGCTGGTCCCCAGTGGATTGCAAACCAAATGTTTCCAGTGCCATTTTTGAACAAAAGTGCTGGGAGTTGCCTACATACCCCACTGGAAGGAGTTTGCTAGTTAAGTTACGCTGATTTGAATGTTAGAATGGAGGCTTGATAACTCATGCACATTTTTGCCCATGTGTCCTTCTTATCTAAATGCACCTCAGTGGGGGAATCTGTTTAGTATGGTTTGATCATAAAATAGATTAATTTAAGAGATTACAGCTTGCTTTAAACATGAAACTGATCCAGCATATTACTAAACGGGCATAAATACATTCTGAATGGATATGCAGATAATGTTTTCATTCTTGCTTGGATGATATATGCCATTGACTACCTTCTTAACTTTCACATTGACAACACAGCCCTGAAAATTAATCATAGAGTTAGGGCTCTGGGAACCTATATCAGCGAATTGTACTTTGATCACCATGTATCTAGTGTTGTAAGGAAGTCCTCTTTTATGGCACAGCTTATAAGTAAAGGTATGGCAGCCAGGTCCAGGGATGCAATCATTCCATTGTAATCGGCATTCATTAGGTCGATCACCGAGTATACTGCCCTGTTTGGTATGTACCTATTCAACCATTTGTCAAAACTGGAATGACTACGTTTTCCCACTAAGAAAATAAAGGGTCTAAATCATAAACACTATACAGAACATCTGAAAAGCCTTGCCCTTCTCAGTATCATACAGGCTAATGAGATGTGACCTCAGCCTTGTGTATAGAGCTTCAGCAGACCATATTATGTCACATCTAGTAGACATTCACAAGTCCAGGGCTATCATAAACACCTGCCAAATAGATCTCAATTTCATTTGTAAAATAAATAGAACATGTTGGGGGATACGTTTTTCCCTCTTCTCCGCCTCACATATAGAGCTTCAACAGGTTCTAGTAGACCTATTACAACATTCACAAGTCCAGTGGTATCATAAACACCCACTTGAGGGTTCAGAATCTACTTTGCAAAATAAACAGAACATGTTGTAGGAATAACTATAACTATTCCTGTGGTAGCAGGTATAAGTATAGGGCTGCGATGCAGGTGGTCCTGGGTTCTAACACAGGAAATTCCAAATATTTCTGCTGATTTAGCATAGTGGTATGTTGCACTGACTGTAGTGCATAGTGGTCTGGGTTCAAGACTTGCCAGTAACATGCATGGTGGTAACAACATTTTAAGGGTGGGAGATTGGCACAGTGGTTAAGGTGTTTACCTTGGAGATACAAGGTGCGGGGTTTGATTCTCACATGGGGTAACTGGCTAGGCTTAAAATTGCTCACAAGTGCAGTTAGCCTAGTACTAACCTATGTACATTTCCTATGTACATGTCACAGAGAATACCAATAAAAGTGTCTTCTACTCCAAAATAAAGCAAAGTATTTCTCTTACTCTATTCAAACATAACCTGGACAATGGTTGTGTAACCCAACACCCCCCCCACTGATTCAGCACCCCCGTCCCTCATGGATAAGGGAAAACATGTAAATGTCCCAGCATATCCTTGTTTGGCTAGTCTTTAGATTATTTGTATACAACATTTAAGGGCTAAAACCTACCATGAGAATCTAAGGCTAGACTTGACATACTTGTAGATCAATAGCCTGGTAAGTGCCTTTGAACCTATTACTGAAGTTTCTTTCAGCCAACTTATTGTCTGTAGATCCAGTGAGTGAAAGGGACTTGAGTACAAGCCAAATGAAGTAGCAGGGGATAAAGGTGTAGATTAGAGGAGGCGGAAATGAGACGTGGAGTATATGTTTCAGGCTGTTGTGCAAGGTTTTGGCTTAGGAAATTTTGAGGAAGAAGAAAATGTTTGATGTGACAGAGGATGAGAGCACATCACAGTCTAGAAGCTATAGACAGCAGATGGTTGGCAAGAGAGAAGGGACCTAAAGTTTCTGATAGGTAGAAGAGAAATGGACAGCATGTCACAGAAAAATGTAAGTAAGGAGAGGATGGGCATGGATGGAGAGAGGAGAAATGTAGCAGAGATACACGGAATGAGGAATGGAGTATAGAACAGAGATGAAAGCTCAACGAAAGGAGTGAGATGGGTGGTTGGCATAAGGAAGTAGGGAGACAATACAAGACAGAACGTGGAACAGCCCTGATGAGGAAAGGTAGGCTGCTAAGGAGTGTGTGAGAATGGTGGGTACAGCAGTACAGGAACATGTAGGAAAAGGGGTGCAGTTGGTTAGGTTTGAAGTGGCTAGGCAGGAATGAACAAGCAAGCAGCAGATGGAAAGCTGGAAAGAAGAGGATAGAAAATGCAAGGTAAGAGTCTTAATCAAAAGGGAAGTAAGGGGGTGTAGGTCAATAGCAAATGTTAACAGGAGTCAGGCCTAAGCTACAAAGAAAAGATGATCTTAATTTGGGGGGCTCAATCACTATGGTATTAAGTAGGAAGCAATGAAATGTGAGAAGCTTTTATTGAAGCAAAAATTATGCAAGACTTAATCTTTACAAGGGTAGTCCGAATAGAACACAAACTGGTCATGAAGGAAGAAAACAGCCATATACAGTGATCAACATGGGAACAAATCACTGACAGAAGTGACCATAGTGGTCAACATGGGAACAAATCACTGACAGAAGTGACCATGGAAGGGGTAAAAGGGACCAACAAAGGGGGTATAACTTTTGTGCAGGGAGTTGAGAGGTACAGTGGCACTTTCCGAAGGAACCAAGGGCAGCAGTCTCAGGAAGGAGATGGCCAGGCACTAACTGCTGTCTCAGGAAGTGAATTAAGGTGCAGGAACGTAGAGGTGGGTTGAGGAGGAGCTTGTGTGGGTTAGCATCCAGTAAAACTACTGTTGACACAAAGGGATGGCAAGGTACATCAGGGCAAGCGTGCCTTTAATCTGCGATATAAGGCAGAAAGTGGACACTGGTCAATGGGAGTAGCACAGAATAACTGTTGGCGAGAAAGCTACTGAGGAATGGTGAAGCAGTCAGGGGAAACAGTCAAAGAAGGTAGTTTGAAAAGGAGGAGGAGAACCAAGTATTTAAGATATACATAGCTCTCAACTTCTTAGCACAAGAATTCTGGACAAAGCCAAAGGCCCTGAACTGGGACAGATTTTAAATATTGCTCTTCTAAACATTGAAAGTTGACAGAAAAGCATGTTTCATATTAGTATATATTTTCTGAAGGATATGAAGTCTGATCCTCAAAATCCATCCATCCACCCACAAATCCTATTTCCCATTTTGGCTCCTGAGGTCGGTCGGGTGTCAATTCAACAGTAACAATCATCTAGAGCCAATATTCACACCATTAAGTTTGAAACTCAAATATATGTCATAATTTACAGATTTTAATCATCAATGATTTGTCACAGGACCACAAATTGTGAGAGAAACAGACCAAAACTATTAGGCAAATATCTGAACATTCTGCAAAACTCTGGACAGTTGAGATGTGCATAATATAACGGTAACATGAATAAGTTATGGAAAGCAACATGGAGGCAAAATGCAACAGAGACAACATGAGACAGGGGGCAACAACAAAGATGGTGAGGAATGGAAGGCAATTAAAAGAGAAAAGAAATATGGGGGCAGGATGGGCAAATAACATGAACTAGACAGAATGGTAGAAGAAATGGTGAAAAGGAAAATGAATGGGATAGGCAAGACTGCAAAAAGACCCATGCAAGACCATAGCTGGTAGTTCTTGAGGACCTCTAGACAGGAGATGATTACTCTGTTAGAGAGGATACACAAAAAAAAATAACCAAAACAGTGTGAGTTATTGATGTGCATCATATGAAGAGGAGCTTAAGGAACTTGAACCCCCCCCCTAGAAAAGCTAAGGGGGGACATAATATAGGTATTGAAGGGAATGTGTGGTAGCATTAGACTCGGCAGAAAAGACAAAACAGGCAAGAAGAGGTATTTTTAATTAATTTACTAAACAGATAAAGTACAATTGCATAAAATCTTACCATAACAGTAGATGTCCTCCTCTTCACCACTGCAGTATTCTTTACCCAAGGATAGCCCATCTGGCAAGCATACCAAAGGCTTTAGTTCTTATAGTCGTCGTACATCACACACATGCTCCCTGTGCAAGGCGTAGGGCATAAAGGTGTTGTATGGATGCAAACACACAGAACTGAAAATGCCCCAGGAGGAAGTGAATGCCCTTAGGGACAAGGAGAACTTGTACATCCAGCATGAAAAGAGGAAGAGACAAGGTTAGAGCTAGAACAGAGGGGGTAGGAGGGAGGGTACGAATACTGTAACAGTGAAGAGAAGGACATCTACTGTTACTCTAAGATTTTACACAATTGTACTATGTTCTATATTAGTGTTGCAGTATTCTTTACCTAAAAGAGAGTACAAGAGTTCAAGAGAAGCCCGGTAGGAGGAAGGCACAAAACAGCCCTCTACAAATCCATGCAGAATAGCCCTCGCAAAAGCTGTCCTGGCCCTGGAAATAACATCCAGCTTGTAGTGTTTAGTGAAAGTATGAACACAGGACACAAGGATAAAAATTGGTGTCCAGACCCTTGAGAAAAAAAAAACAAAGAAGGCAACTACCCTAGTAGAATGCACCTTCACCAATGACGAAATTTTTCATGAGAAGAATAATAACAAAATGAAATGGCCTTAGAAATCTAAGAGGGGATGGTTTGCTTACAAACAGCCAAACCCAAGGTCCTGGGATGAAAGGAAATGAAAAGCTACTCAGATTTGCAAATAACTTTAGTTTTAGCCAATTAATATGTGAGCTGTCTATGCAAATCCAAGATGTGAAGAATCTTTCCACTAGCAGACTGCAGAGAAGGAAAAAGCGAAGGAAGACCAATGGACTGATTAAGGGACAACTCACTGACAACCTTAGGCATAAAAGAAGAATTAGTATGAAGAGGCACCCTGTCTCTGTGAAAAAACTAAGAAAGGAGGAACTGTCATAAGAGCCTGAAGTTTAGACACTCTCTTGGGTGAAGTGAGACCCAAAAGAAGAACAGTCTTCCAAGTACAATGCTGTAAGAAAGCTGAAGCAGGCTCATAAAAAAATCCTGAATCAATTTCTTTAGTACAAAACTGAGGTCCCAGGAAGGTAGAATAGACTTGCTGGGATTTCTAATAAGAAGGAAGCCTGAGACAAACAGAAATTGTTGCCACATGAGCTTTAACTGAAGAATATGCCAACCCCACATGGACAAGCTCACACAAATAAGAGAGACCCACAGCAGCCTCTACAGACAGGGTATTCCAATGGTGAGAACAGAAAATCCCTTCCACTTGGACATGCAGGATTTTCTGGTAGTGGGTTTCCTGGCCTCCTGCAGAACACAAAACACATCATCTGAAAAGAGGTTCCTGAAAGTGATCAAAACTCTATCACCCACAGCATCAACTGAAGAGTAGAAAAAGTGAAGATGGATATCCTTGTCTTGTGTGAGATCACCCATCCAGTTAGGTAATTTGTCTTGATTGCCCCTGGCCAAGTGAAAAAGAAAGAGAACCAGTGCTGTCTGAGCCAAAAGGGAGTCACTTAGCAAAATATTTAGAGTCTCCAGTCTGATACTGTGCAGGACTCATGGTGACAGAGGAAGGGGAGGGAAGACATATAGAAACATCCCCTTCTGAGGGAAAGACAAGGTCCTCACTATCCAAGCCAGAAGACTTGGGACTCTGAAACAAAAGATCCACCTGAGGAATACCACACCAATGACAACGTCCAGGAACACATCTTTGTGAGCATTCATTCGTGAACGTGTGCTGGACCTGCTCAAATGTAGACTTCCTGAAGTGTCACTTGATATGGGATAGCTAGATCCCAGACCTGAAAAACTAGTCTGCAAAGAAGACAGGACATTGTGATCCTTTGCTTGTTAACATCTCATATCACTGTGGTCTTGTCTGTGAAAACTTTGAGGGGCCCAGGATGAAACAGGCAATGAAAAGCCTGAACAGCCAAAAGCAGAGCCATCATCACCTTTATACTGATATGGTCTGCATCTAACAATAAGGCCAGAAACCCTGAACCTTGAGGAGACCATAGAATGCACCCCAGCCTCCTGTCTGAGGTATCTGTAAAGAGCTCCTGTGTTGGAACTGGGTTGAATTCACCATTGAAGCTTGAGACAGGGGAGGAAAGGTTCTGGGAAGACCAGGGGGTGGCAATGTTTAAGTCACACTGACTAAGGTACCACTGAAGATAATAGTATTGCTGAAAAGAATTCACCCTCAGGTCTTGGTGAGTACCTTCACAAGGTGGACCCTGTTTTTTACAACAGCTGTCCAAGACAACACTGATAAACAGACTGTATTTATATAGCATATACCACAGACAGAAGTAGGTTAACAAATAAACAAGACAGTTGGGTGCACAAGACCCAGGGTAAAAAAGTGCCCAATCCTAGTAGGCGCACTGGCACCAGGACTGGAAAAAAATGACAGTGTAGAATCTTCAAGACACGGAGACATTCATACAATGGGGCCAGGTAAAATCACAAAAACTGATAGGTCAAAGAAGAGCCATAAAGAAGGCAGAGTGGAATATTGAAGACAAGAAGGAGATTATGCATTGTTACTATTATGCAAGAAGCCCAGAATTTTCCAGACAGAAGATATACAAAAAGATTAAGACAGAAATTAGAAAGAAAAATACTTCCACAAGAAAAACTGTCAAAAGCTTCAAATAAAAATTGTTCATTAACACAACGATTTATGAAAAACATTATATAGACCAATAAACCTTGGTCCATTTGGAAAAAGCAGCAGGTGAGGAAGTGCGAAAATATAAAGAACAAAATCTAGAGACTTTTAGGTTCATAGGTTCATACGTAGGTACTACGCTATCGGCCCTGGGCCTATACAAGCCCAGCCAAAAAGGTACCCTGGCTTTCGCCACCCAAGAAAATTATTTTCCTGTGCCACTGTCGAGCAGAGCCACAGAGGTGATCCCCGAGGTGAATTTCCTATTTCCCATCCAATCATCAAGATTTTTTTTGAAGAGTGCTAATGAGGAGCTTTGTTTGATATAGATAGGTAGTTTATTCCAGAGTATGGGAAGTCTCTGGGACAGGACTCTATCCCTCCGGCATGTTCTGTTTATTGTGACAAGGTTTAGGTCCCTAGAGCGTGTAGCTCGCAGGGATTGGGATTTCTTTAAGTGGAGCATGTCCAACAGCTCTGGGTTTGACATAGCTTTGTATGTTAGGCGGAGATCACCTCTGAGTAGGCGATATGCGACGGAGTAAAGCTGGAGTTTTTTGAGATGGTCAGCATAGGGCATCTGTTTGAGACCGGTAATCCTCTTTGTGAGGTATTTCTGTGGCCTTTCCAGTTGTTAGAGATGTCTTGTGAGGTACATACCAAAAGGGGCGTTGTACTCTGTAATGGGTCTAATGAGTGATGAGTAGAGGGGAACAATGACCTCTCTTTTTCTGGATGAGAAACCTTTTGTGATGAGGTGTGCCACGAAGAAGGATTTCCTGACTATTGTGGCAATGTGATTATCAAAGGAGAGACTACTGTCCACCTGTGTCCCAAGGTCTCATCACACTTTCGGTGTTAAGTATACTACCGCTTATGTTGTAGTTCATGGGTACAGAGTTTTTACCAAAAGGAATGACAATGCACTTTTTGGCATTGAGCTTTAGGCCATGGCTTTGACACCAGGCATCTGTCTCAGTGAGGCCCTTTTGTAGGATGTCCACATCATTAGGAGTTTCGATTATGGCTCCTAGTTTGCAGTCATCTGTGAATTTTGTTAGCCAAAGACCTTCTGTGTTAGCCTGTACTTCAGAGAAGTAGATACTAAACAGGAGAGGACCCAGGACTGAACCCTGTGGTACTCCACTTGTCACTGGTCTGAAGTTGGATTTGGAGTCTGCTACTTTCACAGTGTGGGTTCTGTCAGTGAGCCAGTTGGCAACCCATCTTGTGACATAGGGATTTATACCTAGTTTAGTAAGTTTATCTATAATTCCAGAGTGGGGGATGGTGTCAAAAGCCTTGGCAAGATCTAGATAGGCTGTGTGAACCACCTTACCCTTGTCTACGGCTTTGGTGACTGCTTCAAAGAAGTCTATCATGTTTAGGAGACATGATCTGCCTTTTACAAACCCAAACTGGGTGGGATCCAGAGTTTGGAGATTACCAATGTCTTTGTTTATAAGTTCCATGATGATACGTTCCATGGCCTTGCAGACCAGGCTCATCAGGCTAATGGGGCAGTAGTTCCTGGGGTCCGTGGTGGCTCCCCCCTTGTGGAGTGGGATAACCGTTGCTGTGCGCCATTCAGCCGGCATAAAGCCTGAGGTGAGGCTATGATTGAACATGGTACTTAGGTGCTGTGCCAGTTCGGTTCTGTACTTCGTGTAGAATGCAGCCTGAGATGTTGTCTGGTCCCATGGATGCTGTGTTCTTGGCTTTGGAGAGTGTGGTTTTTACCTGTACAGCCATGATTACAGGAACTTTGCATTCTTCTGGTATAGAGATGAGCTCTTTAGGGGGTGAGAGGGGGTAAATTTAGTACTGAACCTATCTGCCAGGATGTTGGCAATATCAGTTGGGTCTGTATATTTAGTGCCATTGTGCTGTAACTCAGAGCAGATCTGAGTGTTGCCATTCAGATTCTTGATACAGCTATAGAATGCTTTGTGGTTGTCTTTAGAATCAGTGGCAATTTTGTTTTCGTAACTAGCTTTGGAGGATTTTATCAGGGATCGCAGCTTCTTACTGAGGCTGACCAGGGAGCTCCTCCACTCATGGGATTTTACTCTCTTTTGCAAGAGTTTCTTCCTTCTGTTGTACAGTTTGTTTATGGCAGAGGACCACCATATTGGCTTCCTTTTTTTGGAGGATAGCACGATCCATGCACTCATGTAAGTGCTTATAAAGTGCAATTGTGTAGGATTCAGTAGTCATAACTGTATTGTCCATCTGCATGGGTGTCATGAAGTTCACCACTTCTGTTTTAAGAAGCATGAAGTTGGCTTTGGAGAAATTTTTTATTATGGTTTCCTTAATGGGGGGTGGAGGCAGGATGTGGATATCTAGGGTAATTAGCTTATGGTCGAATTGGACCAATGAGGCATTGACTTCAGGTGTGGAACACCGGTCACCCATATTGGTGATGACTAGATCTAGGATATTGTTGCCCCTGGTGGGGGTGTGGATAAGTTGATCCAGGGCATTGGAGTTTATGAATTCCAAAAAGCGCTGAGCAAAGCATTGGTACATGAGTAGTTTTCCCAATTAATGGTGGGGTAGTTGAAATTGCCCATTATTAGGGTGTTTGGTTGAACCCTAATATTTTCCAGTACATCAAGAAATGAGGAGTGGGAATCCTGGGGCATGGTGGGTGATCTGTAGCAAGCTACAATTTGGATTGCAGTTTTGCCCAGAGTTAGTTGCACTGGATAACCTCGGCTGCATTATGCTGAGCAACTAGCCTGGAGGTGTGGATATCCGTAATGAATATGGATACACCTCCGCCTTTGGTGTTCCGGTCCAGGTTACATGGCCGAAAAGTGTGGTATGAGTTATAGCCTGGTAGTGCAGGGGTGCTCTCTGGAGCAGCCTTAAACCAGGTCTCAGTCACTGCACAGATATCGATGCTCTCCATTTTAAGGAGTGCCTCGAGTGAGTGCATTTTGAGATTTAGACTTCTGGCATTGACTAGCATCACCCTCAGTTTTTGCTTGCCTGTTCCTGTTACGGTGGTGAATTTGTCATTTGAACCTTGCCTAAAAAAAGGCACTATAGGGGCGGCAAGAACCTTAGCCAGTATCCAGAATCCCAGGGATGACAGGTGCAGGCCATCTCTGGCAAAGCATCGTGGTCTGTCGACCATGTCATCCCAGGCAGACAGATACTGGATCCCTTTAGAATGGCACCAGAAGCTTAGCCAGTTGTTGAAGTCAATCATTTTGCCCTTGTACTGCGGCATCATTCTGGGTGATGGCAGAATGCTACTCAGGGCTAGGGTCATACCTGCCTGGGCTACAAGATCAGAGAGCTCTTCCATGTCTCTTTTCATGTAGTCCAGGAACATCTCAGGTCGTTCACACCAACATGGACAATGACAGAGTCATATTTGTACTTGTTGTGGAGTGACCTGAGTGCGTGGGTTATGTTGCGGATCCTGGCACCCAACAGGCAGCTGTGCCTGACTATAGAGTCGCCTATGACTAGTGTGTTGGGTACGTTGTTTTGCCTTATTGGCTGTGGTTGAGTGGCACACTGAGTCTGCGGGCTATGTGTCATTTGGGTTGTGTTGGGGGGGTGGAGGTTGCTTGCATTTCTGCTTTGGAGGTCTCTGTTGCTTGATCAGATTATTATTGAGAGCCTCCGCGAATGTTTTTGTATTTCTATGTGTGAATTTTGGTAGTATAGATTTAGTGAGACTATGTAATGAGTGTGGTGTGGTGCAAGTGTTTACTTTCTCCTCTTGACTGTCAAGTTCAGTCTTGATTGGAGAGAGCTTTACCTCCAGTTTGGCTAGATAAGTGCATCTCTCACAGGTTGTAGTGTTTGGTGGTAGGAGGAGAGGGTTGTCTGTGTACATGAGGTAATTTCTACATTGCCCCAAGATGCCCAGATTCATCAGATAGACAGGAGAGAACACTGGGAGCTGACCCTTGGACATGCCTGAATAAAAAACTATTTTCCTCTAAATAAGTGAGGAGAGTACAAGAGCTGTTTTTCTCTAAGCAAGTGAGGAAAGTAAGTACCAAAACTGTTTTCCTCTAGGTAATGAGGAAGGTTGAGTGCTGTAGCAATTAGTAGGTTATTTAGTGCTTACAAGTTCTGAACAAGTGCTGATCACGAATAAGCAAATTCAAGTGCTAAAAGTAAGAATCTGTATCTAGACTAAACTAGTTACAGGAAAGGGGGGGAAACAAGTGCAAATGTGGGCTTTTAAGTCAGAAAGTTGAGAGAAATGGAAAAACTGCCCAAACGGCCAATAACTACAATTTCTGGGCCAGAACCACTCCTTATGTGGTAGATAGGTTACCTAGTGCTGACCACTCCCACTGATAAGCTAGGAGGCTTCCCTCCAACACAGAAAGCTTGGGGGGCTCAGAAGCTTACATACAGTCCTGGATACAGCAAATCTGAATCTGGACTACACTAGTTACAGGAAAGGTATTTTTTTTATATATACAGAAAAGTAGCTAAGACAGCAGTCAAAACAATTCAAATACAATGAAGCTAGCACACTTGAGTATGTAGCAATGTTAGACCAAGCAGTTTAAAAAATGCAATTAAATTAAAAATCACTAAAAATAATGCAGAATGAGTCTATTAGGTAGAATGAGGTAAAGAGATGGGACTGGGGGGGGAGTGTCCCAGATCAAATCTACAGTGGGGGCAACTGCAAAAACCTCCAAATTTAAACAACAACACAGGAATAGGGAGGGTGGGTATGGGAAAACCAACACTTTCAGCAGAGATCTGAAAAACTATACAGTGAAGCAAAAAAAAGAAGTTATGTCCTTACCATAACGTTCCATGTGGAGTGTTCATCTCGCCTTTGTTCTTACACACGGGTTCGGAGCTGATCCTTGGCTCCGAGTCGGCCGCATCGCAAAGCTCTGCATCTCAGAGAAGCTCGGGACCAGCCCATTTCCCACAATCCTCCCTGCCATTACTCAGATCTAGTTTGCAAACAAACCAGACCAAAAATCCAATACCTCAGGCGCAGGAACTACACACTCTCTCAGGCATTCAGAGACACTCTCTCACCATAGCAATAACTAAGGGTAGTAGCATATACCCCATGATACACAGGACCATATACCCCGGAAGGGGTTAAGACAAGTTGATCAGAATCTAGTCCTACCCGTTCTTCCAAAACACGTGGGGAGGGGAAGGGAGGGAATGTAAGAAAAAAGGAGAGATGAACACTCCAGGTTCGAGCCGATCCTTGGCTCGAGTCGGCCCCACATCAAAGCTCTCTCTGCATCTCAGAAGCTCACCAGCCCATTTCCCACAATCCTAAGGGAGAATGTAAGAAAAAAGGAGAGATGAACACTCCACATGGAACGTTATGGTAAGGACATAACTTCTTTATGTGAGAGTGTTCAATCTCGCCGTTTATTCTTACACACGGGTAGCGTCCCTAGCTCCGTCACCCCGAGTGACTCATGGAAGAACGTTCCTAAGCACAGTGGAACCAAAAGATGTCGTGTCTTTGGAGACCTTGTCCACTATAATGAGTGATGAAAGTATGTGGCTTAGACCACATGGCTGCTGCACAAATCGTGTCCAAAGGCAAGCGAGCTGCATTAGCTAAAGAAGTGGAAATGGATCTGGTAGAATGGGCCTTAGGTTTGATGTGTAAGGACTGATTTGACTTAGAGTATACAAAGGCTATACAATCAGCAAGCCATTTAGATAATGTACATTTAGTAATTGCCATGCCCTTTTTATTGTCTGCAAATGCGACAAAGAGCTGATCTGTCTTCCTGTAAGTTTTAGTCCTATCCAAATAAAATCTTAACTGTCTGTGAACATCTAACTTGTGCAGCATATACTCCAACTTGTTAGTATGGTTCTTGAAGAAGGTAGGGAGTTCTATGGATTGGTTAATATTTGTAACGGAACATACCTTTGGAAGGAAAGATGGGTTTGTACGTAAAGAGACTCTATCTGGATGGAAAATCAAGTAAGGTGGTCTGACCGATAATACTTGCAGCTCTGACACTCTTCGAGCTGAAGTAACAGCTACGAGGAAAAGTGTCTTCCACGATAAGAACTTTAGGGGGAAGGACGAAGCAGGTTCAAAGGGTGGCAACATGAGATGTGACAGTAACAAATTTAAGCTCCATGGAAAGAAAGGTTTTTCTGACGGGTGGTCGAAGATGGAAGGTTCCTTTCATAAAGGCCTTACAAAGTCTGTGAGACATAATGGGAGAACCGTCCTCACCAATATGGAAGTTTGATATGGCCGCCAACTGTACTCTTAGTGTTGAAGTAGAAGCTCCTTCGTGAAAGAGGACAGATAAGAATTCCAATAATTTATGTAGAGGAGCTACCAGGGGGTCTAAGTGTTGGCTAGACACCCAGTGCACAAAGCGTTTCCACTTACTCCTGTAGAGTTTTGTAGTGGAAGCATTATGAGAAGCAACCAGAATGTGTTGAACTGCCGGGGAAAGTAGATCAGACCTGGCTAGGCAGGGAAGCGGATCAGCCAAGCTGCTAGTTTGAGGGACTGAAGAGACGGGTGAGGAACTCCCGACGAATGAGTCAGTAGATCTGGTACTGGGTCCAGAATCCGCGGTTCTTCTGTTTGATGGGCTCGAAGAAAGGGGAACCATATCTGCCGAGGCCAGAATGGGGCTATGCGTATTATTGTCCTTTCCAGGTTCCTGGCTTTCTGTAGAAATCTGGGAATCAAGGGAGTAGGTGGAAATGCATATAGGAGACCCGGGGGCCAATCGTGTATCAGTGCATTCCTGGGGACATCTCCCGGAGGGGGTAGAAGGGCAAAGTAGCTTCTGCATTTTGCATTCAACGGGGAAGCAAATAGATCGCAGCAATGCTGGCCCCATCTGTGGAAGATCTTTTCCGCCGTCTGTGGATTGAGGGACCACTCGTGAGGTAACAGGATGGCTCTGCTCAATCTGTCCGCAATGACGTTGGATGACCCCGGGATGTGCGTTGCTATCAGAAAGCGACCCGTGGACTCTGCCCATTGCCAAATTCTTATGGCCCCTCTGCATAACGGGTAAGACCTGGTTCCCCCTTGCTTGTTTATGTACCAGACCACAGACATGTTGTCCGTCTTAACTGCTACTGTTCCTAGAGGTAAGAGGGCTTGGAAGTGTTGCAACACCAGGAACACCGCCCTCAGCTCCAGAACATTTATGTGTAGAGTGTACTCCATGTTGGACCATTCCCCTTGGACTGTTCTTCCCTGAAATAGGCCCCCCCACCCTATCAGAGAAGCGTCCGTGGTTATTGTGGCCGTCGGACTGGGTAGAACAAACGGACGACCCATAGTGAGGTTCTGATTGTACACCCACCATGAGAGGTCTCATCTGCAAGAGTCTGTTATCAGAATCTCGTGTGCTAGGGGGTACGTGCTGGAACGACCACTGCGCGAAAAGCAGCCATTGGAGGATCCTCATGTGTAATCTTCCCATAGGAACTGCGATTTTAGATGCTGCCATTAGTCCCAAAACATTCAATACCAGTTTGGCCGGGGCTTTCTTGCTCTCTAGTAGAAGAAGAACCTGTTGTTTGAGGGTTGATGCCCTTATTGGTGGGAGCTTTAGCAGTGTTAATCATGTATCTAGGTCTGCTCTGATGAATGAAATACGCTGTGAGGGCAATAAGCAAGACTTTTCAAAGTTTATGGAAATCCCTAGGTGGGAACAAAGGTCGACTGTGTAGTCTCTGACTTGTATGAGGCGACGCTCGGTGGTGGTGGTGAGGAGCCAGTCGTCCAGATAGGGAAACACCTGGAATCCTTGTCGTCTCAAGTGAGAAGCAACTACTGCCATGCATTTGGTGAATACCCTGGGGGCTGAGGTAAGTCCAAAGGGCAGAACTCGAAAGTGAAAGTGACTGGCTCCCAGCCGGAAGTGCAGGTGATCTCTGGACGGTCTAGCCATTTTGATGTGGTAGTATGCGTCTTTGAAATCTATAGAGCACATCCAATCATCCTTCTGTAAGAATGGAAGGATCGATTGAAGCGTGACCATCCGGAACTTTTCCTTCTTCATGAAGGTGTTGAGATTGCTGAGATCTAAGATCGGTCTCCAGTCCCCTGTCTTTTTTGGAACTAAAAAGAACCTTGAGTAAGTTCCTGATCCTCTTTGGTCTGCCGGGCCAGGTTGGATGACTCTGTTTTTGAACAGCTTTTAAATTTCTACAGCTGCTGGGCTTCGCAGATGGGGTGGCACATCTGGAAACCTTCTTTTTAGAGGTGGAGTTGATGTGAAGGGGATTTTGTATCCTCTGGTTATATAATGCTTTTTACCCGGGAATCCGAAGTAATATTTAGCCAGGCCTGTGGGTATAAAGCCAAGCAACCCCCGACTGCCTCCAAGCAGGACAGCCACGCCTCCATTCAGGAGTGCTGGAAAGGCTTCCCAGGGATGGTATCCCTGTCGCCTTGGTTATGCAGACCCCCTCTGCCGCTGGGGCGACGTCTTCCATTTCTACCCCCCCCACCTTTGGAGGGGGTATCACTCTATGTGGCTTGGAAAGATCCCTGATTCTTACGGAACCACATTTTCCCGCCTCATTGCCCTTTGGGGTATGGTCTAGTTGGAGTGGAAAAACGGACCCCAACAGCAGACAGGGTCTTTCCCTATTGCTCACACTGAGTCAGAGTCTCCTTCACCTTGGGCTCGAAGAGTGTGGCACCATCAAAAGGGGCGTTAGCAAAGGAAGACTTGAAGGCTTCCGCAAAGGAACACAGCCGCATCCAGGATTGTCTTCGAAGAGCAATCGCTGAAGCTGCAGCTCTACTCGATCTTTCGGCCGCATACAAGATGAGCCTCATGGATGAGTTTACTATGGAGGTAAGGGTGTTAAGTTGTGCTGTTACCTTATCTGAAACAGCAGCATCTGTGTTACCCTGGAGGGTATCTGTCAGCTCCTTGATGAGATCCCTCTGCAGACGTGTGAAATGAGTCAAATAGTTTAGCGAATGCATGGAAAAAGTCGCTGAACTAAAAACGCGCTTCCCGTATCTGTCCATAGTCCTAGAATCCTTATTAGGAGGATGAACAGATGAGGAAGACTCAGACATCTCCTTTTTCGTGGCTGCCGCCACCACCATAGCGTCAACCGGAACTCCCTTGGTGAGATAAGTCTTATCCTGGGGGGCGGTGATAAATTTGTTTGGTTTTCTAGGGACTGGTTCCACTGTGTCAGATGCCTCCCACGCCCTTCGAGCAATCAATTCCATTAATTCATCGAAGGGTGGAGTCACCCAGGAGGTAGAAGGTTGAGCCCCAAAAGCCTTCAGCAGCACTGACTCGTCCTCAGTGGGAGCTAGGGATTGCCAAGCACCCCTCTGTTTCAAGATCTCCAGGATGTCTGCAAATGACAAATCCTCAGAGGGGGATTTTGGGGACCCCTCTGCCTCATCCAAGTCGGTGTCAGACATTAGAGATTCCTGTGGGGAATCTATGTGCCTCCTCATGCATAACCGTTTCCTCGGGACCTCATCAGAGGGGGCTTCTGGTGAGGCCTGCAAGGAACAGGGGGAACCCTCTGGGGGTGGCTGAGGCAATGGGGCTCTACGCTTTGGATGGGTCGTGGGGGCAGAAACAGAAAGCGGCCCTTTTGGGGAAGGAGAAGACGCCTCTGATGAAGTGGTTGTCTGTGCATACAATACTTTCCTCATAAGGTCAAAAGCCCCTGAACCCCGGGCCGAGGACTCCCCCAGTTCCGAAGAACACGGGAGCATCCCAGACCCAGAGGCCATGGGCTCCGACCCCGAGGACGGAGCCGAGCCAGTCTGCGCCGAGGCCCCGAGAGGGAAAGTCGGCACCGACAAGTCGGTACGACTCTCGGTCCTGGAACCGAGGAGAGACCGTCAGCTCCGCGACTCCCCTACCGGTTCTGAAGGAGTCGAAGTCAATGGTGTCGATCGTGCAATGGACGGTTTTGGCACAGAGGGCTCCACTAACATCAGGTCATCCTCTCCCGGCTCCGAGATCTGGATGGGTCTCAAAGAAGGACCCGTTGGAGATATGGGGAGGCCTTCTAGTTTCGACACCAATTGGGAGGAAACTGCAATCAACTTGGAAAGGGCCGTGTTTTCCATGAGTTTCTACACGACACGATCCACATCTGTCTCAGGTAACGGTCTGGAAGAACAGGTTGAAGGAGCCGAAGATGGCACCGACCGAAGAATGGACGGTGGCGACAGCTCCGATACCAGTTCCAAAATCTGGGGCTCAGTGAAAGATAAACGTTCAATGCTCAGCCCCGAGGTCTGTGGAACCGGTGAATGAAACTTCGAAGATGAACTCGGAGCCGATGACATGGGCTCCGACATCTTCGACCCCTTCAAGGATTTAGAAGCCTGATCCGATTTGTCCAAAGCCTCTTGAAAGGCAGGCTTAAGCAATCCTCTGTCTATAAGCTTCCTGCGTCTATCTGTCATGACCCTCCCGCTAAAGGAATGACATATAGAGCAATCCTCTTGAAGGTGGAGCGGGCCAAGACAGTAAATGCAGGATGCATGGTTGTCAGTGATGGACATTTTCTGCCCACACTGACATCTTTTAAAGCCGGATTTTGTTTTCTCCGACATGAATGAAGAAGCAAAAACACTTCACTAGGTTGATAAGAAAAATAACTAATTCCTATATATATATGTATAGTAAATATTTATATAAGTATAACAAAACACTCCACAAAACCACACTGAGAGAAAAGGGTAGGCCACAAAAAGGTGCCTGAAGAATAATATGAGGAATATTATAATAATAATCACACACACACACACTTCTATATTATACTAACTATTAGAAAACTTATTATGCAAAAAAGGAAGCAGCTTATCTGAAAGAAGTAAAAAATTATCAAATTTTTCTCTGGTCTCTCCTCGATCCGATCTGTTGCAGCGGTAAACTAGATCTGAGTAATGGCAGGGAGGATTGTGGGATATGGGCTGGTCTCGAGCTTCTCTGAGATGCAGAGCTTTGCGATGCGGCTGACTCGGAGCCGAGGATCGGCTCCGAACCCGTGTGTAAGAACAAACGGAGAGATTGAACACTCTCACATTAACAGTGCACAACTCTGAAGTCAGCCAGCAATGATATAAAATTAGTCAAACAACAATTACCAGTACACAACTCTGAAGTGCCAGAAAAATATACTCAGCTCTGTATATCTCCAGATAGTTTGAAGAGCATTCTTTTGAAAGGTATAAAAAAGAAATTTGGACATGGGAAAGAAACAGAGATCTGATCTGGTGCAATATTTATGCAAAGGAGAAAGCCAAACTAATCAACACAAAAAAGGCAGCCCCAAAGATATTCGGAGAGAAATACAGGCGAAGGCATCTAGATATGGAAAATTTCACAATAAAAAATAAGATCAAAGAGGGAATGTAGAAAAGAAGATTAGTAAAGCAGAAGTTAAAAAATAGAAGATGAAGGATTTAGTAAAAAAAAGTTTAACACGTTATATCACAGCATGATGGAACATCTGAGTCACCAAATTAAGGAGAAACAGGGGATCAGGAGACATCTGAAGAAGTATGGACATGGAAAGAAAAAGAGATTAATATGGTGTAATAGTTATGCAAAGGAGAAAGCAAAAATAATCAAAACAAAAACAGCAGCACCAAAGATTTTTGAAGAAAAATATAGGCAAACGCATCCAGACATGGAAAATTTTACAATACAAAAAATAAGAAGACAAAGAGGAAAAGGAGAAAAGTGGACTAGTAATGGAGAAGTTAAGGAAATAGAAACTGAGGTTATGGAGTACCTGTGAAGTGAAGGATTCAGTGTAGAAAATTGAACTCAGAAAACATCACAGCAAGATAGAGCAATGGATCCCCAAATGAAGGCCAAACTATTAGAGCAGAAAACATCTGATCAGCTGCTAGATGAAGATACTCTGGAGCCTTCCATAGGAAACCAGTGCAAACTGCAGTTGGAGTAGCACAACAAGGGGAGGAACAGGAAACTGTGGCAACTCTGACACAGCCAGTGTTGTGGGGTGATAGACCAGTGAGTTCCCATATGAAAGAGGAATGGATGACACAGGATGAAACTAAAGAGAATGTGTCACTGGAAGATGCTGTGGAACTTCCTACAGAATGCCCACAGGAAATGGAGAACAAAGAATATGCTCTCAGTTTACAGGAAAATGACCTAAGAGAAGATTTGCTTGATTTAATAGAGATGGACAGACATATTAAGATTAACAAAAGAAACATATTACAAAAAGACAATGAAACCCCAAAAGTTAGAAGTTTGATAAAAACAAATGAACACCGTAATTAGGACTATCCACAGAAATTCATGCAATATAACAGAAGTAAATCAGATGTACGACTGTGCAGCTAAATTAATAACAGCTAATATATATATATATATATATATATATATATATATATATATATATATATATATATATATATACACACACATATATATATATATATATATATATATATATATATATATATATATATATACACACACACACACAAAGTCTTATCACAAAAACACAGGGTAGTTAGGAAAAGAAGGGTAGAAATCTAATACCATCACGGATGTATAGGATAAAGAAAACTATAAAGCAATTAAGACAAGAAATGTCACTTGAGGAAACAGATCAACAAAAATACTCCGACAGATGTGATAAAAGCAACACAGTAACAGAACAGATCTGGATCTATCATGCACTATTACAAATCTTCTTCTTCTTCTTCTTCGGGCCAATTTAGCCTGCAGCATGTCTTTGGGATGTGGGAGGACCACAGGAGGACATGCAGACTCCGCACAGAAGGCACCCCAGCCGAGGATCGAACCGGAGAACCTCTTGCTGTGAGGCGGCAATGCTAACCACTGCACCACCGTGGCCGCCCATCATGCACTATTACAAATAATAAACTAAAAATATCAGCACAGACAGAAATACTTAGATGATATGCAGATAAATATAAAGGAAAAGTACAAAATAAGCAATTTATTGATGATCCAAAAAAGTTTTACAGAGAACTGGAAAACAAGGCAAAAGGAATCGAAACACCACCAAAAAAAAAAGAAGAAGAAATAGCTGTAGAACATAACAAAGATGCTAAATGGATAGAAGAAGTGAAAGAAAGAATAAGAAGTTCAAATGTACAGGATATGCAATGGGATGAATTAATGGCCAGAGAGATTGAAATAAAGTTAAGAAAAGTTCCTAATTGGAAAACCCCAGGTCCAGATGCAGTACCTAACTTCTGGTTAAAAGTATTAACATCTTTACATGAAGATTTAACCATGGTAAGAACTATTTACATGAGCATCCAGAACAGACACCAACCTGGCTAACAGCAGGAAAAACGATACTCCTACTTTAAGAGCGAACCTGCAAGCTACCCTAAAAATTATAGACCAATAACTTGCCTTCGGATGATGTATTAACTATACACTGGAATTGATACTGACAGAGTTTAGAGTCATTCGAAAGAGAACTCAATCATGGCAATAGAACAAAAGGGTAGTCATATGGAACAAAGGATCATCTGATGTTACATGAAGTTATAATGGTGAACTGTACAAAGAGTAAGATTCTAACTATGCCATGGATAGACTATAAAAAAAGCATTTGACAGTATCCCACGTTCATGGATAAAACACTGCTTAAAATGTATAATCTACACCCTACAGTGATGGATTACATTACAGCGACCATGAATCAGTTGCAAACCACTCTGCTGTCAAGCTATGATAAAGGACAAATTATTATTCCAGGGATAAAAATTCAAAGGTGGATATACCAGGGTGACTCTTTCACCACTGCTCTTTTGTCTTGTTCTTAACCCATTAAGCTGTCTACTTAGCAGATTACGTCATGGCTATAATTTGGCTCCCAAAAACAACAAAGTGTAAAGACTTGTCTTCTTTTTGTAGATGACTTAAAACTGTATAGTTCATCAGATGAAGAACTGAAAGCACAACTGCAAGTGGTCAAAGCTTTCTCAGATGACATAAGAAGGTCATTTGGTCTTGATAAATGTGCAAAAGCATCCTTTAAAGCAGGATAACTGCAGCACCAAGAAAACATCAGTTTGGGACAGGACTGTGATATAAAAGAACTTGAGCAAGAGGGAACACATAAATATTTGGGAATTGATGAAGGATCAACAATAAACATGAACAAATGCAAATAAAACTCAGTAAGGAATATTTTAGAAGGCTTAAATTAATACTAAAAACAGCACTGACATCTAGGAACAAAGCCCAAGCTATAAAGCAATTTGCTCTTCCTATCCTAACTTACAATTTTGGAGTGATTGACTGGCCCCAAAAGGTGTTGGATAGTTTGTACAGGAAAACAAGAAGGATGCGTCATGCTCATCAAATGTTGTGTTGTGTCTTTCGGCATTTCCCGGTTAGGAGTCGCCACAAATGGAACTCCAGTCTGCTAATGATTGGCAGTAGATTTTTACGTGCTGAGTTGCTGGCCCTGACGCACAACCTTCAACGAAGGTACACCCATTCACGCATATCTCCACACAGAAGACGCTCTAGCTGTGAATCGAACAGGACATCTTACTGTGACACGACAATGCTACCGCAGCATCACCACCACCTTCATGCTCATCAAATGATTTATAAAAATCACTGCATACCAAAATTATATATTCCCCATTCTGAAGGATGTATGGGCCTCCTCAAAATTGATTACATGTGTAGATCTGTGAAAGAGGGACTGCATACATATCTGTTGACCTGACAAGACACAAATGTAGTGAAAGTTTTGAAACATGAGGAGAACAAGTTTAAGATGACTTCCCTGCTTAGTTGAGCAGAAGCATATCGGCATTAAGCGAGAATGGAAATTAAACCAGAAGTAGATAAAAATCAGGTAGCAACTGAATATGCCAAAAAAAAAAAAAAAAACAAAAGGAAGAAGATAAGGTAAAGGATCAGATGAGAAGACAAGAAATGTGAAAAATGCATAAATACAGTTGCCAAATATAGGAAACTCTTGGAACAACATCATGTTGATTAGGATTGAAAGCAGAAATGGTTAAGGAGAGGTGAATTTAAACCAAAAAAACAAAAGGTTAATATTGGTGGCTTAAGATAATGCACTACGTACATGTTGGTTTACAAAGTCCATTGAACATGTGGGAGATCCAGACAAATGTAGGTTTTGTAAAACAGAAATGGAAACAGTTGAACATCTTGTTGCTGGTTGTGATATACTAATGGCAAAAGGACTGCATACTGAAAGGCATAATGTAGCAAGACTGTTGCATTGGGGAGTGCGCAAACATTATAATATTGAAGAAGCTGATAAACACTGGAAACATGAGCCACAAAGCATCATAGAAAATGATGGAAGTTTATATCATATGGAATCATCCATTACCAAAAATTAAAAAAAATAGATGCAAGGAAACCAGATATAGTAGTCCATGAAAAGAAGACAAAAGTAGCATTGACTATTAAAATCGTTACACCCAGTGACTACAGTGGCTTACGTACAGACAGACACAAAGTCATAAAGTTCCAGGATTTGCAGGCAGACATGAGGGCAATGTGGAAGAAAGATACCCATACAGTTCCAGTAGTAGTAGTAATAAACGGGTCATATAAAAAAGAATTTACAATCGTACTTAGATATGTTACGATACATGTAACTCCATACAAATTGCAGGAGTCATTACTGGGCACATTGTTGGTGCTGCAAACAGCACTTCTGGCTAACATCAAAAATTGAAACAATACTAATTTCATGAACTTTAATCATACTTTGACTTAGGAATGGGGTCCATTCCTGTCATGGTATTAGAAACCCATAAGACTTGAAGAAATTAAAAAAGGAGCCTGGCGAGAGGGAGCTTGGGAATGGTGGAAGCATAAACTCAAGAACTCTGAGAAATTCCCTGGCCATAAGAGACACCAGAGGAAGAAGGGATTGGAAAAATGTTATTAGGGACACGGCCTTGGGCCAGGCAGAGATGCCAGCATAAGAAGTATCTGAAGTCTGCAGCCGAGGAAAATATGATCCTGGAAAGGAATTGTAATGGATTTCTGAAAGTTTACAGTGAATCACAAACTCTGTAACAGGGAATTAGTCATCCTGAGATTCTGAAACAGGGTATTTGGGGAAAGAGCTTGAAAAAGTAGATCATCTAGATTGGGAAAGATATGAATTCCTTACATCCTGCAAAAAGCAATGACAGATGTGAGGCATTTGATGATCACCCTTGATCCAGAAATGGCCTCCAAGTACCCTCCTTTATGGGACCTAAAACATTCTGGAGTAAAAATCGCTTCCATACCTGGGCAGGAGACAAAGCCCGAATGGTACCGTGAGCTAAAAAAAATGAAAAACCTCTGGGAAATGACAGATCTGTTCCAAAAGAGGTTGAGCAATGCCTGAAGAGAGAGGAAGGGACTTCCAAACCATGAAATATCTCTGATGGAAAATGGACAGAACCCAAGAATCTGAATTGATCTGTAGCTAATTTGGAATAGACAGGAACAGCCAGAGGGACAAGGGAACCTGACCGAGGGCAGGAGGAAGCAAGCTCTCAAATAGAACCTGACTTGTCCTGGAAAGGAGACTTCTGGGAAGCAACAGTCTGAGTACTTTTAGCAGTAGGAACATGCCTAGAACCCTTCTTGCCCTTAGGAGGTGGGTGAGATTGCCTACGAACAAAAGCAGACTTAGAGAGATAATTTCTCTGAAATTTGGGAACAGGAGAAACAAAAATATGTTTCAGCTCCTGCAAGGCTTTACCTTCGTCCTGGAGAGACTTTGAAAAGTTTAGCGGCAGCAGATCCAAAAAGATTATCATCATCATCCAATGGAGCATCCAAAAGGCTGGCCTTAATGTCATCAGGCAAAGCCTGAAGATGAAGCCAAAAATAATGCCTCATAACTGAGCCAAAGGCAGCAGCCCTGGAAGAGGCATCAGCTGCATTTAATTGAATGGGGGGAAACTTAAGAAGTATAGCCCAGCCAAGAAAGGACCGAAGCCTTCCTCTCAGGAATGTCATAAACTACCTTATAAACCAAAGGGGCAACATTATCTGGTCATATTAGTCTATTAGTTGATGACCCAAAATGATAAAGTGGTAGCAGTGTAAACTTTTTTTGCCCAGCCTTACCATAGCCCTACTATCTTTATCAAAAGGCAACAACTTGGATAACTTGTCAGAGGAGACGGACACTAAAGAAGTGCATTTATAAAGACATTTGCAGTCCTCAGACACTTCAGAGAATCTAATTGGCTTCTAAGGTGCAGCACACATGAGAGTCAGGGGCTACAAACACTGCTGAAAACATATCCAGAAGGGCAGCCAGAACAGGAGGAACAGCAGAGGGCTTAGGATACTCCAGCTGTAGGAGCTCATAATATCTCTTCTGAATCTCAGAGCCTTAAGAACAATCCAACTTGAAATAATCCATCACAAGGGCAATGGTAACCGCAAAGAACACTTCCTCCAGGGGGAATTTGGACTTATGAAGTCCTCATCCTCTGAAGTGTAGTCCAATGGGGAAAGGATATGAGAAGAGTATGGCAAAAAATTCTTCTCCACAGCTGAGGTCCTCATCCAAAGAATCCAATTCCTTAAGTCTCTTGAGTGGAGTGGAAGACCAGGGAGGAGCAGGCACAGAGACCCCTTTGAAGAGGCCTCAAGGCCATCAAAGCACTAAATAAACCCTGAGTAAAATCCCACCATTTATGTTGTGGATCCTTAACAATAGGGGAATATGCTTTTTTTTTTTTTTTGTTTCATTTTCTGCAGGACATCCGCACAAAACACCCTCAGAGGTACAAACCCCAGGAGAAAATCAATAATAGTTGTAGGAATCTCCTCCCTAACTAAGATCTGAGGAATTCCCCTTGGTCCTTTGGATATAATCAGCCAAGATTCATACGTTCATAAGTGTGTACTAGGCTAATGGCCCTGGAGCCTTTACAAGCCTAGCCCATAGAAGTTCCCTGGCATCAGCCCAATGTTAGTTCCCAGTGCCTCTATCAAGTAGAGCCACTGGAGTAATCCCCGGGGTGAACTTTCTATTTCTCATCCACTCATCAAGATTTCTCTTGAAGAGGGCCAGTGAGGTGCTCTGCTTGACATGTATGGGAAGTCTATTCCAGAGCATGGGCAGTCTCTGGGTTATGAACCTGTCCCTCCAGCATGTTCTGTTGATTGTGGTAATGAGGTTGAAGTCTCTGGATGTGTGGTGCGGAGGGATTGGGATTTCTTTAGATGTAGCATTTCTAACAGAGCTGGGTCAGACATGGCTTTGTAAGTCAAGCAGAGATCGCCTCTTAGTAGACGGTATGAGACAGAGAATAGCTGGAGGTTTTTTGAGTCTGTCCATGTATGACGTGTTTAAGGCCTAGGATCCTCTTCGTGAGGTACTTTTGTGGCCTTTCCAGCTGTTGCATGTGTCTAGTGAGGTACATGCCAAATGGGGCATTATACTGTATGACTGGCCTAATGAGGGAAGAGTAGAGAGAGATGATGACCTCTTTCTTCCTGGATGCAAAACCCTTGGTAATGAGATGTGCCACATAGAAGAACGTTCTGACCACAGTGGCAATTTGGTGGTCGAAGGAGAGGTTGCTGTCAACCTGTGTCCCCAGATCTCTTATAACACTTTCAATGTTCAGTGGGCTCCCATCGAAGTTGTAATTAGTGGGAACTGAGATTTTCCCAAAGGGGGTGACTATGCATTTTATTAGCATTATGCTTAAGGCCACGGTTTCGTCACCAGTCATTGGTCTCAGTGAGGCCTTTCTGTAGGATGTCTACATCACTTGGGGAGTTAATGATGGCTTTCCAGCTTGCAGTCATTTGGGAACTTGGTCAGCCAGAGTCCCTCCGTGTTGGCCTGGACTTCTGAGATGTAGATGCCAAACAGGAGAGGACCCAGGAACGATCCCTGTGGGATTCCACTTGTGACTGGTCGGCAGTCTGACTTGGGAGTCCACTACTTTCAGACTGTGGGTTCTATCTATGAGCCAGTTTGGAACCCACCTAGTGATACAGTAGTTGATGTCTAGTTTGGTGAGTTTATCAATAATTCCTGAGTGGGGAATGGTATCAAAGGTCTTGGCCAGATCGAGGTAGGTTGTATGAACTGCCTTGCCCTCATCCACATCTCTGGTGACTAACTCAAAGAAGTCAACCAGGTTGAGCAGGCATGATCTACTTTTCACAAAACCAAACTGCGTGGGATCTAGAGTTTGGAGATTCCCTATATCCTTGTTAATTAGGTCCATGATGATGCGCTCCATATCCTTACATATCAGACTTGTCAGGCTAATGGGGCGAAAATTCCCAGGGTCTGTAGTCACTCCCCCTTTATGGAGAGGGATGATTGTAGCAGTGCACCATTCGGTAGGAACAAAGCCTGAGGTGAGGCTGTGATTGAACAGGGCACACAGATGTGGTGCCAGTTCACTTTGTAGTTCATGTAGAACACATCCAAGGATATTGTCAGGATCCATGGAGGCTGTATTTTTGGCCTTAGACAATGCAGCACAGGTTAAAGCTCAACATCGGGTACAGATGTTTGAAAAGCCTGTGGAGATGTGCATGGAGCTGGATCTATGCCGGCCTCCGACAGGGTCACTGCACAATCCAAAGCAACCACTGGACAATCTTCTGAGCTTTCACCAGCCTTGAGAGAGACATATGGGGAGACTGAACAGCAGCCAGATCAGACAGAACTTTTTTGGCCTTCTTCTGGACAGCCAGCTGGCCCTCAGAACAGGAAGATTCTGTCACAGGACCCTAAGCCAACAACTTAAGATGTTAGTTCTCCAGGTATACAGACAAGGAGGAGAGCCAACTACATAGGGTCTTAGGCATAAATGTCTGGCAGATACAGCACCTTGAATGATCATGGGAAGAATTCAAGGAGGGACGACACTGGTCATGATGGTCTTTATGGGTAGTCTACCTCCCACATTGACATTTTCCCTTTCGGGATGACATGAGCACAACAACCACAAAAAATAGGAGCGAGAGAGAAGAAACCCCAACAGGACATTTATCTGAAAACACAGCTTGATAATTAGCACAGCAGAAGGTCATTCAGACTGACGGCATAGAGGTTCTCAGTGTGTGTATCCATACATCACCATTATGACCTATGGGTTGCGTAGGAAGCATACATGTGATATATGATGCCTATAAAAACTAAAGGCTTTGATGTTATGGCCGGATGTTGTGCTATGCTTGGCAGGCGATCCCTTAGGTAAAGAACACTGCAACTGTGATATAGAAGGACATTACTAAATACTAGTCCCTTTATTCACTGGTGAACTTGGGAACTCTGTTTGTTTGTGAATCAGGATTCTCGGACAGGAGGCGATTGGCATAATCTCTGAAATTTGGGAAAGGAGAAACGAAATATGTTTCAGCCCTGGAGATTGCCATGCGCTGGGAAAACTATTTAAAAGTTTAAGGGCAGCAGATCCAAAGAATCACTGACATCTCCATGGAGCATCCAAAGGCTGGCAAATGTCATCAGGCAAAGCCTAAGATGACAGAATAATTTCCTCATACTGAGAAAGCCAGCAGCCCTGGAACAGGAAGCTCTTAATTGACCGGAAACTTAAGAAAATAGCCCAGCCAAGAAAGGACCAAGCCTTCCTCTCAGGAATGTCATAAACTACCTTATAAACCAGGGCAACATTATCTGGTCATATTAGTCTATTAGTTGATGAAAAATGATAAAGTGGTAGCAGTGTAAACTTTTTGCCCAGCCTTACCATAGCCCTACTATCTTTATCAAAAGGCAAAACTTGGATAACTTGTCAGAAGAGAAAGAAAAAAAAGTGCATTTATAAAGACATTTGCAGTCCTCAGACACTTCAGAGAATCTAATTGGCTTCTAAGGTGCGACACAAGAGGTCAGGGCTACAAACACTGCTGAAAACATATCCAGAAGGGCAGCCAGAACAGGAGGAACAGCAGAGGCTTAGGATACTCCAGCTGTAGGAGCTCATAATATCTCTTCTGAATCTCAAAGCCTTAAGAACAATCCAACTTGAAATAATCCATCACAAGGGCAATGGTAACCGCAAAGAACACTTCCTCCAGGGGGAATCTGGACTTATGGAGTCCTCATCCTCTGAAGTGTAGTCCAATGGGGAAAGGATATGAGAAGAGTATGGCAAAAAATTCTTCTCCACAGCTGAGGTCCTCATCCAAAGAATCCAATTCCTTAAGTCCCTTGAGTGGAGTGGAAGACCAGGGAGGAGCAGGCACAGAGACCCCTTTGAAGAGGCCTCAAGGCCATCAAAGCACTAAATAAACCCCCGAGTAAAATCCCACCATTTATGTTGTGGATCCTTAACAATAGGGATAATGTTATTTTTGTTTCATTTTCTGCAGGACATCTGCACAAAACACACTCAGAGGTACAAACCCCAGGAGAAAATCAATAATAGTTGTAGGAATCTCCTCCCTAACTAAGATCTGAGGAATTCCCCTTGGTCCTTTGGATATAATCAGCCAAGATTCATACGTTCATAAGTGTGTACTAGGCTAATGGCCCTGGAGCCTTTACAAGCCTAGCCCACAGAAATTCCCTGGCATCGGCCCAATGTTAGTTCCCAGTGCCTCTATCAAGTAGAGCCACTGGAGTGATCCCCGGGGTGAACTTTCTATTTCTCATCCACTCATCAAGATTTCTCTTGAAGAGGGCCAGTGAGGTGCTCTGCTTGACATGTATGGGAAGTCTATTCCAGAGCATGGGCAGTCTCTGGGTTATGAACCTGTCCCTCCAGCATGTTCTGTTGATTGTGGTAATGAGGTTGAAGTCTCTGGATGTGTTTGCGAGAATTGGGATTTCTTTAGATGTAGCATTTCTAACAGAGCTGGGTCAGACATGGCTTTGTAAGTCAAGCAGAGATGCTCTTAGTACTGAACAGAGAATAGCTGGAGTTTTTGAGTCTGTCCATGTATGACGTGTTTAAGGCCTAGGATCCTCTAGTGAGGTACTTTGTGGCCTTTCCAGCTGTTGCATGTGTCTAGTGAGGTACATGCCAAATGGGGCATTATACTCTATGACTGGCCTAATGAGGGAAGAGCAGAGAGAGATGATGACCTCTTTCTTCCTGGATGCAAAACCCTTGGTAATGAGATGTGCCACATAGAAGAACGTTCTGACCACATTGGAAATTTGGTGGTTGAAGGAGAGGTTGCTGTCAACCTGTGTCCCCAGATCTCTTATAGCACCTTCAATGTTCAGTGGGCTCCCATCGAAGTGGTAATTAGTGGGAACTGAGATTTTCCCAAAGGGGGTGACTATGCATTTTTTTAGCATTACGCTTAAGGCCACGGTTTCGTCACCAGTCATTGGTCTCAGTGAGGCCTTTCTGTAGGATGTCTACATCACTTGGGGAGTTAATAATGGCTTTCCAGCTTGCAGTCATTTGGGAACTTGGTCAGCCAGAGTCCCTCCGTGTTGGCCTGGACTTCTGAGATGTAGATGCCAAACAGGAGAGTAACCAAGAACGATCCCTGTGGGATTCCACTTGTGACTGGTCGGCAGTCTGACTTGGGAGTCCACTACTTTCAGACTGTGGGTTCTATCTATGAGCCAGTTTGGAACCCACCTAGTGATACAGTAGTTGATGTCTAGTTTGGTGAGTTTATCAATAATTCCTGAGTGAGAAATGGTATCAAAGGCCTTGGCCAGATCGAGGTAGGCTGTATGAACTGCCTTACCCTCATCCACAAGTCCGGTGACTAACTCAAAGAAGTCAACCAGGTTGAGCAAGCATGATCTACTTTTCACAAAACCAAACTGCGTGGGATCTAGAGTTTGGAGATTCCCTATATCCTTGTGAATTAGGTCCATGATGATGCGCTCCATAGCCTTACATATCAGACTTATCAGGCTAATGGGGCGAAAATTCCCAGGGTCTGTAGTCACTCCCCCTTTATGGAGAGGGATGACTGTAGCAGTGCACCATTCGGTAGGAACAAAGCCTGAGGTGAGGCTGTGATTGAACAGGGCACACAGATGTGGTGCCAGTTCACTTTGTAGTTCATGTAGAACACATCCAAGGATATTGTCAGGATCCATGGAGGCTGTATTTTTGGCCTTAGACAATGCAGCACAGGTTAAAGCTCAACATCGGGTACAGATGTTTGAAAAGCCTGTGGAGATGTGCATGGAGCTGGATCTATGCCGGCCTCCGACAGGGTCACTGCACAATCCAAAGCAACCACTGGACAATCTTCTGGTTTCACCAGCCTTGAGAGAGACATATGGGGAGACTGAACAGCAGCCAGATCAGACAGAACTTCCCTTTTCTGGGAACTGGGCCTGTTGGAAGAAACTGTCAACGACCAAGCCAATAGAAACTGAAAGCATGGGGATTCGTGATGAAGCTTCCTAGCTGCTCATAGTCCTAACTATGTTCTGTAAACTGACAAACTAATGACTATCAGGCTAAGGCCTAGATATTAGGAAGCACTTCTTCTCAAATATGGTGCCAGATGAAATGAGCAGACAGCCTAGATAGTGCAATATATGCTAACTGTAAGACAGCTGGAGTGAAAGGATGGAAAGGAGAGAAAAAGCTGTGCTTTTATGCATTCAGTAGCTTGGCAGATCAGAACTACACTCTCCGCCTGTTATTTTTTCATTATATTGTCTGTTATAGTATGATTTAATGCTATGTTATATTAAAGTTATGTTAATGTTATATTAAGTTATGTTGCATTACTTTTAACATTATGCTCTATTCTGCTATCAAGGCAAGTACTGAAAGTGCTGGATATAGATGGGAAGAGTTGAGGATTCCAAGTTGTCAGAAATTTGGAGCTTAGGTAAGGATGAATGGAGAGTGGGAAAATAAGTGCAGGAGGGAGTATGGAGAAAATACTTTGTAAGATTAAGGGGCTAAGAACCAGGGTCAAATTCCGTCAGCACTTGGGATTGTTGAAGGAGCTGTCAGAAACATGGATTACTCCACTAAGTTAACAGCTTAAGACTAGTCAGGTCCCAATGGATGATAGAAAGCATAAAGGTGTCTCTGCATAACAATACTCCAAAATTTACAAGAAATAATAAGCAAATAAGCTGCAATATCAAACCTGGAAATGTAATGCACCATTTCAAAAAAGTAGGCTACATCAGTTCCTGTCAGTGGATGGGCTTTTGTCAGTTCATGGATGGAATACCGATAGTTGTAGATGTAATATTACAACTGCTTAACAGCAGAAGTGAAGGACAGACAGGCCCCATAGTGCAGTATTTTCCTAGATGTTTAGTGGGGTAAAGAAAATTCCTGGAATAAAACAAAGGAATAGGCCCTAATACATCAAAAAGAAACAAAAACTAGTTATGAGGGAGAAGAGAGAGTAATGATTGGGGGGAGAGGTCAGGAGGTGAATATGACCACGGTGTGATAGTTCAGGGGTTAGTACTATTTAAATATATTCATAGAGGATAGCTAATGATGGCACTTAAAGCAGGAATGATTTGTTCACAAACGAGATTAAGACTGCAGGAAATGTGCAGGATGTGGAAGAGAATGTAAGAAGGGATTTAATGAGGTTGAGTGTGTGATCAGAGATACAACAACTAAGTCACATTGTAGGCCTTAGGATGCACCACCAGGATCCGCTCCCTAATAATAGTTTTGGAGGTGTGGAGTAGTTATGCAAATAGGTATTTCATAGGGGGAAGCAGGGGAGGAGTAGAGGATGAAATATGAGCTGAATTTGCCAGCCAGCAGACTAACTATATCGCTCTGCTCAATGAAGGTGGCACTATTGACCACTAGTTCAGCACACTGCTGTGTGCTGCCTTTGAGGTTGCGGATATAGCTAAAGAATGTCTTAGGTTCATAGGTTCATAGGTTTATACTAGGCTATCTGCCCTAAGGCATTTATAAGCCTAGCCCAAAGTTTTGCTTACGCCACCCCTTATATGAAAAATACTGTGCCCATTAGTTTGTTGTGCCTCTGTCCAGCAGTGACACAGAGATGATTCCCGGGTAAACCTCGATCTCCCATCCACCGGTCAAGATTTCTCTTGAACAGAGCCAGCGAGGTGCTCTGCCTCACATGGACCGGGATTTTATTCCACAGCATAGGGAGTCTCTGAGTGATAAATCTATCCCTCCAGCACGTCCTATTTATATCCGTGCTAAGGTTTAAGTCGCTTGCTCTAGTGGTTTTGGTGGATTTGGATTTTTGAGGTGGAGCATGTCCATTAATTCGGGTTGGACATGGCCTTGTATGTCAGGCACATGTCACCTCTGAGCAGACGGTATGCGACTGAATAGAGCTGGAGTTTCTTCAATCTGGCAGCATATGACAGATTTTGGGAACTTGGTCAGCCAGAGTCCCTCCGTGTTGGCCTGGACTTCTGAGATGTAGATGCCAAACAGGAGAGGACCCAGGAACGATCCCTGTGGGATTCCACTTGTGACTGGTCGGCAGTCTGACTTGGGAGTCCACTACTTTCAGACTGTGGGTTCTATCTATGAGCCAGTTTGGAACCCACCTAGTGATACAGTAGTTGATGTCTAGTTTGGTGAGTTTATCAATAATTCCCGAGTGGGGAATGGTATCAAAGGTCTTGGCCAGATCGAGGTAGGCTCTATGAACTGCCTTGCCCTCATCCACATCTCTGGTGACTAACTCAAAGAAGTCAACCAGGTTGAGCAGGCATGATCTACTTTTCACAAAACCAAACTGCGTGGGATCTAGAGTTTGGAGATTCCCTATATCCTTGTTAATTAGGTCCATGATGATGCGCTCCATATCCTTACATATCAGACTTGTCAGGCTAATGGGGCGAAAATTCCCAGGGTCTGTAGTCACTCCCCCTTTATGGAGAGGGATGATTGTAGCAGTGCACCATTCGGTAGGAACAAAGCCTGAGGTGAGGCTGTGATTGAACAGGGCACACAGATGTGGTGCCAGTTCACTTTGTAGTTCATGTAGAACACATCCAAGGATATTGTCAGGATCCATGGAGGCTGTATTTTTGGCCTTAGACAATGCAGCACAGATTAAAGCTCAACATTGGGTACAGATGTTTGAAAAGCCTCTGGAGATGTGCATGGAGCTGGATCTATGCCGGCCTCCGACAGGGTCACTGCACAATCCAAAGCAACCACTGGACAATCTTCTGGGATTTCACCAGCCTTGAGAGAGACATATGGGGAGACTGAACAGCAGCCAGATCAGACAGAACTTTTTTGGCCTTCTTCTTGACAGCCAGCTGGCCCTCAGAACAGGAAGATTCTGTCACAGGACCCTAAGCCAACAACTTAAGATGTTGGTTCTCCAGGTATACAGACAAGGAGGAGAGCCAACTACATAGGGTCTTAGGCATAAATGTCTGGCAGATACAGCACCTTGAATGATCATGGGAAGAATTCAAGGAGGAGGGACACTGGTCATGATGGTCTTTATGGGTAGTCTACCTCCCACACTGACATTTTCCCTTTCTGGATGACATGAACACAATAACCACAAAAAAATAGAAGAAAAAGAGAAGAAACCCCAACAGGGCATTTATCTGAAAACACAGCTTGGTAACCATCACAGCAGAAGGTCATTCAGACTGACGGCATAGAGGTTCTCAGTGTGTGTATCCATACATCACCATTATGACCTATGGGTCGCGTAGGAAGCATACATGTGATATATGATGCCTATAAAAACTAAAGGCTTTGGTGTTATGGCCGGATGTTGTGCTATCCTTGGCAGGAGATCCCTTGGTTAAAGAATACTGTAACAGTGATATAGAAGGACATTACTAAATACTAGTCCCTTTATTCACTGGTGAACTTGGGAACTCTGTTTGGTTAAGAAAACTGCTCAAACTGACACAAAAGCCAGATAGAAACTGAAAGCATGGGGATTGTGTGATGAAGCTTCCTAGCTGCTCATAGTCCTAACTATGTTCTGTAAACTGACAAACTAATGACTATCAGGCTAAGGCCTAGATATTAGGAAGCACTTCTTCTCAAATATGTTGCCAGATGAAATGAGCAGGCAGCCTAGATAGTGCAATATATGCTAACTGTAAGACAGCTGGAGTGAAAGGATGAAAAGGAGAGAAAAAGCTGCCCTTTTATGCATTCAGTAGCTTGGCAGATCAGAACTACACTCTCCGCCTGTTATTTTTTCATTATATTGTCTGTTATAGTATGATTTAATGCTATGTTATATTAAAGTTATGTTCATGTTATATTAAGTTATGTTGCATTACTTTTAACATTATGCTCTATTCTGCTATCAAGGCAAGTACTGAAAGTGCTGGATATAGATGGGAAGAGTTGAGGATTCCAAGTTGTCAGAAATTTGGAGCTTAGGTAAGGATGAATGGGGAGTGGGAAAATAAGTGCAGGAGGGAGTATGGAGAAAATACTTTTGTAAGATTAAGGGGCTAAGAACCAGGGACAATTTCCGTCAGCACTTGGGATTGTTGAAGGAGCTGTCAGAAACATGGATTACTCCACTAAGTTAACAGCTTAAGACTAGCCAGGTCCCAATGGATGATAGAAAGCATAAAGGTGTCTCTGCATAACAATACTCCAAAATTTCCAAGAAATAATAAGCTGCAATATCAAACCTGGAAATGTAATGCACCATTTCAAAAAAGTAGGCTACATCAGTTCCTGTCAGTGGATGGGCTTTTGTCAGTTCATGGATGGGATACCGATAGTTGTAGATGTAGTATTACAACTGCTTAACAGCAGAAGTGAAGGACAGACAGGCCCCATAGTGCAGTATTTTCCTAGATGTTTAGTGGGGTAAAGAAAATTCCTGGAATAAAACAAAGGAATAGGCCCTAATACATCAAAAAAGAACAAAACTAGTTATGAGGGAGAAGAGAGAGTAATGATTGGGGGGAGAGGTCAGGAGGTGAATATGACCATGGTGTGATAGTTCAGGGGTTAGTACTATTTAAATATATTCATAGAGGATAGCTAATGATGGCACTTAAAGCAGGAATGATTTGTTCACAAACGAGATTAAGACTGCAGGAAATGTGCAGGATGTGGAAGAGGATGTAAGAAGGGATTTAATGAGGTTGAGTGTGTGATCAGAGATACAACAACTAAGTCACATTGTAGGCCTTAGGATGCACCACCAGGATCCGCTCCCTAATAATAGTTTTGGAGGTGTGGAGTAGTTATGCAAATAGGTATTTCATAGGGGGAAGCAGGGGAGGAGTAGAGGATGAAATATGAGCTGAATTTGCCAGCCAGCAGACTAACTATATCGCTCTGCTCAGTGAAGGTGGCACTATTGACCACTAGTTCAGCACACTGCTGTGTGCTGCCTTTGAGGTTACGGACATAGCTGCAGAATGTCTTAGGTTCATAGGTTCATAGGTTTATACTAGGCTATCTGCCCTAAGGCATTTATAAGCCTAGCCCAAAGTTTTGTGGCTTACGCCACCCCTTATATGAAAAATACTGTGCCCATTAGTTTGTTGTGCCTCTGTCCAGCAGTGACACAGAGATGATTCCAAACCTATCTCCCATCCACAGGTCAAGATTTCTCTTGAACAGAGCCAGCGAGGTGCTTTGCCTCACATGGACCGGGATTTTATTCCACAGCATAGGGAGTCTCTGAGTGATAAATCTATCCCTCCAGCACGCCCTATTTATATCCGTGCTAAGGTTTAAGTCGCTTGCTCTAGTGGTTTTGGTGGATTTGGATTTTTGAGGTGGAGCATGTCCATTAATTCCGGTTGGACATGGCCTTGTATGTCAGGCACATGTCACCTCTGAGCAGACGGTATGCGACTGAATAGAGCTGGAGTTTCTTCAATCTGGCAACATATGACAGATTTTGGAGTCCCTTTATCCTTTTGGTGAGGAACTTTTGGGGTCTCTCCAATTGCTGCAGATGTCGGGTGAGATACATCCCGGCCATTGTACTCGATCATTGGTCTGATAAGTGAAGAGTACAGGGCAACAATGACCTCACTAGATCTGGATGTGAATCCCTTCATGATCAGGTGGGCAATGTAGAAGGTCTTTCTAACCACTTTAGCAACGTGAGTGTCAAAAGAAAGGCCACTGTCAACCTGGGTCCCCAGGTCCCTGATAACCTCTTCTGTGCTTAGTGGATTGCCACCTATATGGTAGCTTGGGGTTACCTTGTTTTTCCCAAAGGGTATGACTATACATTTTTTGGCGTTTAACTTCAGGCCATGGCTCTGGTACCAGCTATCTGTTTCCGTGAGTCCCTTCTGAAGGATATCCATGTCCAATGCACTTTCCACTATGGCGGCCAGTTTGCAGTCGTCTGCAAACTTTGTCAGCCAAAGTCCTCCCATGTTGGCCTGTACTTCTGAGAAGTAGATGCCGAACAATAGGGGGCCAAGGACCGAGCCCTGTGGGACACCACTTGTGACCGGCTTGGAGTCTGACATACCGCCAGCAACTCTAACCCTGTGGGTTCTGTCCTTAAGCCAGTTTGCAACCCATCTTGTGACATATGGGTTTACATTTAAGCTGGTAAGTTTTTCTACAATACCCTAGTGGGGTATTGTGTCGAAAGCCTTTGCAAGGTCAAGGTAGGCTGTATGGACTGCCTTTCCCTCATCAATGGCCTTGGTGACTGTTTCGAAGAAGTCAACCAAGTTCAAAAGGCATGATCTGCCCTTGACAAAGCCAAATTGGGTCGGGTCCAATGTCTGCAAGTCCCCTATATCTTTGTTTATGAGCTCCATTATGATCCTCTCCATAGCTTTGCAGACTAGACTTGTTAAGCTTATGGGGCGGTAATTACCAGGGTCCGTGAGAGGCACCGCCTTTGTGGAGTGGGACCACAGTTGCCGTGACGCCACTCCTTGGGCACGTGATCCTGTGGTAAGGCTGAGATTAAACAGCTGCCTTATGTGGGTTTAATTCCTCATTTAGCTCGTGTAGCACACAGCTGGGGACACCATCCGGTCCCATTGATGCTGTGTTTTTAGCTTTAGAGAGAGCAGCTTTCACCTGCGCATTTGAGATGTCTGGGAGGCTACACTCCTGGGATAGTTATCCCTCCTTTAGGGGAGAGGGGTGAAGTTTGCACTGAACCTGTCTGCCAGTATGTTGGCAATGTCTGTGGGTTCAGTGATTTTTGTATCATTTTGGACTAATTCTGAGCATATCCTGGGAGTTTCCACCCAGGTTCCTAACATAGCTGAAAAAGGCCTTATGATTGTCCTTTGAATCCATGGCAATTTTTCTCTCAAAAGTGGCCTTAGTTGATTTTATGAGTGCTTGTATTTTTTTACTAATAATGATCAGGGGTGACTTCCCTTTTATGGATTTTGTTCTATCATGTAATAGCTTTCTCCTCTTATTGTAAAGTTTGTTAATGGCTGGGGTCCACCAGACTGGACGTTTGCCCTTTGTGGAAAGAGTCTTGGTTTTATTTGGGATTGCCTGATCCATGCAGTCCTGGAGGTGTTCATAGAAGGCATTTGTAAGGGCTTCCGCAGCTTGGGTTGTGGTTTCCACTAGCTCAGGGGCCTTGAAGGATACCACACCAGTCCTGAGTAGTGTGAAGTTTGCTTTAGAGAAGTTCTTCACAGTGGTCCTTTTGTTTGGGGTGGGGCGGATGTGGATTTCCAGTGAGATTAGTTTATGATCAGATCTCACCAATGAGGGATATACTTCCGGTGTGGAGCATTTTGTCCCCATGTTTGTGATAATGAGATCTAGTATATTTTCTCCTCTCGTGGGAACAGTGACTAGCTGTTCCATGGCATTTGAATTTATGAACTCCAGGAACCGTTGGGCTAGAAAGTTAGGGCTTGAGTAATGTTCCCAGTCTATATTCGGGTAGTTGAAGTCACCCAATATGATGGTGTTTGGAGCTACATTTATACTTGTGATTGTCTTTAGCCAGTGAGGCTATCTTGACCTCTAAACTGGCCTTGTTGGACTTAGTTAGGCTCTTAGTTTCCTGTTTAGTTTAATTAGAGAGCTTGTATCATTATGAGAGCTGCTCTTCCTGATTTTAGCCATGGCTTTTTTCCTTTTATTATATACCATTTTAAGTTTCAGATTCCACCTGTGTGGTTTGTTTTGGGCTTACTTCTAACAACGAAAAAAGGCAAAACTGAAGTAAAATGATGCAAGCAGGCTACAGGAACACTCCAACACACACTCTATTCCAATAAAGTAAGCGCTTTCATTGGAGAAAATACTCCAACTTCTTCAGACTAAAAAAACATGAAACACTGCATTGTTTTTAAATACAAACGGTTAGACCAGGCAGCCAATGTAAAGGCTTGATTAATTATGTTGTCACAAATAACATCAAGTGCTTAATTAATGGATAAAAAAAACTCACAGCTAAAGTTTAAATTCTTAAAGTCACAGCTGGACATGCTTATATGTTAGTAATATAAAAGTGATGAATAACACCAAATTAAATATTTTAAAACCAAAATTGCATTGCCAAAATAAAATAAAATAAATCAAACACAACTGAGTCTTAAAGAGGAAGGGTGAATATTATATCTATAAACACCAAAATTTATAACATTAATCTAAAATATTTAGATGTATAAAAGCTGATCGAAACTATGTAACCAACTACCTAGCAAGTGCTTTTATTTTCAACAAACATTTAATAGACAAAGCCTCATTCAGCCCTGGTAATATGTGGGCTGTAGTGCGAATTTAAACCTTAGCTGTGAGGTTTTTTTATCCATTAATTAAGCACTTGATGTTATTTGTGACATCATAATTAATCAAGCCTTTACATTGGCTGCCTGGTCTAATAGTTTGTATTTAAAAACAATGCAGTGTTTCATGTATTTTTAGTCTGAAAAAGTTGGAGTATTTTCTCCAACGAAAGTGCTTACTTTATTGGAATAAAGTGCGTGTTGGAGTGTTCCTGTAGCCTGCTTGCATCATTTTACTTGGGCTTACTTCTAAGTAGGTACAGCAGCCATTTAAATGGTTGTACAGGTCTCTGAGAACAATTCCACATAGATTGCTGTGAACTTGAGGGTTAGGAATGGCATTGAGTTTTGACAAACTATCGCTTATTAGGAGGTAGTTTAAATGGAATAGTTCTCAACTGTTACAGGGTTTATAAGTTAATTTTTATTTTGAAGGTGACAACTTCATCGTCCAACTTCAGCAGTGAAGACATGACACTGGGGGGGGTGTAACACTCCCCCATATTGACAAGTACCAGGTCCAGTACATTTGAACCTCTGGTGGGTGTGCACACTATTTGATCAAGGGTATTTGTGCTACTAAAGTCCAGGAATCATTGTGACTAGGTTTGAGGCAATTTATGTTTCCCAGGCTACAGAGAGGTACTTAGAGTCTCCCATGAATAGGATATTTGGTTTGAAGACAGAAAAGTTGTACAAAATGGAACGTTACTTGAAAAAACTGAGGAGTTTAAGGCAACAGAAACCTTTAAGCATAAATTGAATGGGTGCACTTGCAAAGGGATGCCATATACTTTATCACTCCCACAATAATCTTCCTCAAGCAAACGACTTTCATCTTTGTAGAAACTGTATATATAGTATCTGTATAGAGGGCAAAGTATAGGATGCTATCGTGGACTATCGAAAGCAGACAACACAGTCCCATATACAGACACTCAAATCACCTGGATCAGCAGCATGTGCAGAGTAAAGCCTCCCCACCTCCCCTCTGCAGATTTCATTCAGTGAAATAATGCAGAGGTGCACACTGCTACCCAGCTATGTGTGCACTCATGGGTATCCTGCACAACTCATATCTTCATGCTTTAAATGAGCAGTACACATAGCTGTATATGGGTCTTATTAGCAAAGGCTCCACCCTCATGTCTACCAAATGTGCAGGCAGCACCTAAGAACTTGGTGCCCAGTAGGGTATAGGTGTGCGTCTACATAAACAACACAACAAATCAAGATAAGTGTGCGCAGCATGCAGGGCACTTTGTGCCTCCATGCACAGTACGCACATTTCCCATGAATCCCAGCGTTTCCTCTTTATGTTTCCATATGTACAACTGCCTTTCTTATTCCACCTCAAATTTTTATTGTCTATGCCAGATGGTCCAGGTCATGTCGGAAAGGGGTCCTTGGACCAGCTCACTTGTCATGTTATCAAATGTTAAATAAATAAGCAAACAAAGAAAGAAAGAAATATGGACAGACTAGACTAGTATCTTGGTCTGCTTCTGCTTGCATACCAATCTGTTCTTATGTACATTATGACAAAAAGCAAATAGCATAATATTCTATTACTTTTGAATGGATGGAGTTGGACAGGAAAGGAGATGTGGATTTGGTTGGTTTGCTGTATACCTTCCTTTCAAGTTTGTTTTAAATTTCTTTACTCCAACTGTATATTAGGGCTACTTTTTTATGATTAATTGGGAGTAAGTGTACTATGAAGGTTGTGTTTTTCTTTAATTAAAAATCCAGGCTTTATCAAGTGCTAGAAGAAATTGCAGTATGTCACCACACTGTGGTGCAAAGTAATGTTCTTGTAGGATATAAACCACACTTATGTGAAGATCCAATGTTTTTCTAGATTGCAAATATGGTACTTCTTTATGCTGATACTAACCCTCACTCTGGTTTTATCACACTGAATACAAGGTGTTGTGGAGCCTGGCATACTCTATAAAATGCACTGCTCTTCTGAAATACAGCATGCTGTGCAAATGCCAATTAGGAAAATACACTCAACACAACAATGTAATGCAATAACCTCAGACGGTTCACTATACAAAATGCATCTGGACTCATCAGGTGTACACATCAGTCAACAATGTATTTATGCAATCCCATCTATATCTTTATTTTTATCTGCTCACTATTCTCACTAATAAACACTCCTCTCCAAAGATTAATTTTATTTGTTTCTCGAAAAACTCAAGGTGCCTTGCTTGGGACACCCCAAGATCTACAGGATTATGCATGCCTCGTAATATGTGCTTACGTGCCAATACAAATTTTCTCCAAAAGCTCTAGGCACCTTACTTTTGACAACAAACTTGATGCATACCTCAAACTACACACAGGATGCAGTGCTGAGCAACTGTTACAGTGCCCTACAGCTATACCAATGCCCACCTTTGTTGTAATAAATACTAGAATGGGCTGCACAACTGTTGCACTACAGTTTTAGCAACGCCCACCTTTATTGTAATAAATACTAGCATGGGCTGCACAACTGTTACACTACTGTTATAGCAGCACCCACCTTTGTTGTAATAAATACTAGCTTCGGCTGCACAACTGTTACACTACAGTTATAGCAGCACCCACCTTTGTTGTAATAAATACTAGCTTCGGCTGCACAACTGTTACAGTACACTACAGTTATAGCAGCGCCCACCTATGTTGTAATAAATACTAGCATGGGCTGCACAACTGTTACTTTACAGTTATAGCAGCGCCCATGTTTGTTGTAATAAACACTAGCATGGGCTGCACAACTGTTGCACTACAGTTATAGCAGCACCCACCTTCGTTGTAATAAACACTAGCATGGGTTGCACAACTGTTCCATTACAGTTATAGCAGCACCCACCTTCGTTGTAATAAACACTAGCATGGGTTGCACAACTGTTCCATTACAGTTATAGCAGTGCCCACCTTTGTTGTAATAAATACTAGCATGGGCTGCACAACTGTTCCATTACAGTTATAGCAGCGCCCATGTTTGTTGTAATAAACACTAGCATGGGCTGCACAACTATTACTTTACAGTTATAGCAGCACTCACCTTTGTTGTAATAAATACTAGCATGGGTTGCACAACTGTTCCATTACAGTTATAGCAGTGCTCACCTTTGTTGTAATAAATACTAGCATGGGCTGCACAACTGTTCCACTACAGTTACAGCAGCGCCCATGTTTGTTGTAATAAACACTAGCATGGGCTGCACAACTGTTCCACTACAGTTACAGCAGTGCCCATGTTTGTTGTTATAAACACTAGCATGGGCTGCACAACTGTTACACTACAGTTACAGCAGCGCCCATGTTTGTTGTAATAAACACTAGCATGGGCTGCACAACTGTTCCACTACAGTTATAGCAGCGCCCACCTTTGTTGTAATAAATACTAGCATGGGCTGCACAACTGTTACACTACAGTTACAGCAGCGCCCATGTTTGTTGTAATAAACACTAGCATGGGCTGCACAACTGTTCCACTACAGTTACAGCAGCGCCCACCTTTGTTGTAATAAACACTAGCATGGGCTGCACAACTATTACTTTACAGTTATAGCAGCACTCACCTTTGTTGTAATAAATACTAGCATGGGTTGCACAACTGTTACACTACAGTTATAGCAGTGCCCATGTTTGTTGTAATAAACACTAGCATGGGCTGCACAACTGTTACAGTACAGTTATAGCAGCGCCCACCTTTTACTGAAATACCAGCATGGCTGTGAATGTCTAATCCAGTGACAAGTTAAAGAAAATGCTGCTACTTTTACACTAGTACTTCCTACCAACGTGTGCTCTTCATATTACCTCTGCACAATTAATGCAATTAAACAATACTGGCGTTGCATTCTTTTTTACCTGTATGGTTATCTGACTTTTACACTAGTACTTCCTACCAAAGTGTGCTCTTCATATTACCTCTGCACAGTTAATGCAATTAAACAATACTGACATTGCATTCTTTTTTACCTGTATGGTTATCTGCTGACCAAAGACTGACACTCACATTAAACCTTCCATCAACTTCACTACAACTTCTCCCATCTTAGCACCCCATAGCCAGTCAGCAGGTAACAGAGTACAAACTTCTAGCCAAACCTACTAAAAATTATGCAACAGCTTCATCTTTTAGAAATTAGCCATAAGAGGGACAAGATAGAACTATAATGTCCAGCTCAGTTATTATTTTTCACACGAGCTACAGGAGAACAAGAGGGTGTACACAAGGTGTAAGGTGGACAGCTCAGGGAAAGTGCAAGGAAGTAGTTATTTGCAGAAAGGTGGTGGATGATTACAGCAGTATTCCTGAAGCTGTATGGCATCATAACCTGTGATGGACTTGAAGGCAGCCAGGGACTGACATAAGCAAGTCCTTAAAGAATAGGATGGGGTAAGATGAATAATAATTTACTTAGGTAGGCTCTACAGCCCACCCAGTAGGTGAGGAAATAGACTAGATGTTTAATCATCATCATATTCCATGTTTCTATGTAACTGTTGTTCTTAATATGTTGTGGAACATCAGTAACTAACTACCAACACCAATTTTCCACCGAACGTATACATTTTATCAGTTCTATTTATACTTTTCATTCTTTTTGAATGCATTTAAATAAGAAAGGACACACTATGTATTATTATAAACAAAATTCTACTTTCTCAATACAAAAAGCAGAAAGACCACTTTAACCTAACTACCTGGTAACCAGCTATTTACTTAGCAATCTACTTGTGTGACTGAGTTATGTTTTATTTTTACCCTTTAACGAATGTAAACTGTTGTAACTGTATTACCCAATCTTGAATTATATATAATATTGTAATGTCTAGCACTTGTGTAGAATTAAACTGGAGCTTTTCTCCCCGGGCCTCCACTGAAAATGGACATGTATCCAGTTGGACTATCCCGCTCAACAAATGTAAAATAAATAAATAAACTTCTATATTAGTATATGGTACAAAAACAGTCACTCAGAACCGTTTCTAAAGATCCTTACGACTTACCAACTACACGGTGCTTACAATGACATTATGCTCCTTTTAACAAATTCTTTAACAAATATCTTGACATGAAAAGGCAGAAATTAACTTTTTCAACCCATACATGCCATTTCTTAGTATAGTCATTTTAATAAAGAAAGCAGTCATTCTGACTAGACTAAGGATATGTTATATTCTGACACAATAGTGAAAATAATCTGTCAGAACAGCCCTAAAATCAGGGTCTGTAAATAATAATACTTCAAAATTTGCTCTGAGCCTGTGGTCAGTTGGACTAAATGGCTAAAATGGCTGTCCTTCTTGGAGTTCATTTTGTTTTGGCACCATCTAGTGTCAATTTAGTTAACTGCTGACTATATAAACATTTGTTAGAGCATTAAAGCTTTAAACTGTAGACCCTTTACTGCAAACTGTTTACCAATGTAAAGTAAGAGATACATATCAGACGTAATCTTTCTTGCACTTTGAAATTCTTTGAACTAGTATACCACAAATAAATAACCCAATATTTTACTTACAAAAATCTTTTATGTTAATTAATGAATTGTCAATTACAGGAGTCAGTACTGCAAAGATTTGTAGTACATTGTAATTTTTAAGGCAGATGTTCATAGGTTCATGCTAGGCTATCTGCCCTAGGGCATTTATAAGCCTAGCCAGAATGTGTTTGGCTTTCGCCACCCATTTTAAATTTATTTTGCTATGCCCTTTTTCGAGGTTAGTATACTGTGCCTCTGTCTAACAGTGACACAGAAGTGATACCCAGGTTAAACCTACGATCTCCCATCCACTCATCAAGATTCCTCTTGAAGAGAGTCAATGAGGGACTCTGCCTAACCTGGACTGGGATTTTATTTCAGAGTGAAGGGAGCCTCTGGGTTATGAATCTGTCCCTCCAGCATATCCTATTTATTTCAGTGCTGAGGTTCAAGTCTCGAGCGTAGCTCGATGGGATTTGGATTTTCTGAGGTGCAGCATGTCCATTAATTCTGGGTTGGACATGGCTTTATACGTCAGGCACAGATCGCCTCTGAACAGGCGGTATGCCACTGAGTAGAGCTGGAGTTTCTTTAACCGGCAGCATATGGCATCTGTTTGAGCCCTTTGATCCTCTTGGTGAGGTACTTTTGGGGTCTTTCCAGTTGCTGCAGGTGTCTGGTAAGGTACATCCCAAAAGGGGCATTGTACTCAATTATGGGCCTGATGAGGGATGAGTAAAGAGGCACGATGACCTCCCCTGATCTAGATGTGAATCCCTTCATCATTAGGTGGGCTATATAAAATGTTTTTCTAACCACTTTGGCCACGTGGTTGTCAAATGACAGATTACTATCAACTTGGGTCCCCAGGTCCCTAATTACTTCTGTACTTAATGGATTACCACCTATGTGGTAAATTGTGGGCACTTTGTTTTTGCCAAAGGGGATGACTATACACTTTTTGGCATTTAGCTTGAGGCCATGGCTCTGGCACCAGTTGTCTGTTTCTATGAGGCCCTTTTGGAGGATGCTTGTGTCGGCTGGAGAGTCGATTATGGCGCCCAGTTTGCAGTCATCTGTGAACTTGGTCAGCCACAGTCCTTCCGTGTTGGCCTGTACCTCCGAGAAATATATACCGAACAAGAGAGGTCCCAGGACTGAGCCTTGTGGGACACCACTTGTAACTGGTTTGGAGTCTGACATGGCTCCAGCAATTCTAACCATGTGGGTTCTGTCCTTGAGCCAGTTTGCAAACCATCTAGTGACATAGGGGTTTATATTTAAGCTGGTGAGCTTATCTATAATGCCCGAGTGGGGTATTGTATCGAAGACTTTTGCGAGGTCCAGGTAGGCTGTGTGGACCACCTTCCCCTCGTCAATCGAATTGGTGACTGTTTCAAAGAAATCAACCAGGTTTAAGAGGCAGGATCTGCCCTTAAAGCCGAACTGGGTAGGATCCAGTGTCTGTAGGTCCCCAATATCTTTATTTATGAGGTCCATGATGATCCTTTCCATAGCTTTGCAGACCAAGCTAGTCAGGCTTATGGGGCGATAGTTTCCAGGATCCGTTGAGGCACCACCTTTATGGAGAGGGACCACTGTTGCTGTACGCCACTCTTTGGGCACATATCCTGTAGTAAGGCTGAGATTGAGCAGTAGTTTTATGTTTGGGTTTAGCTCTTCTTGGAGTTCATGTAGGGCGCAGCCGGGACACCATCTGGTCCCATTGATGCTGTGTTTTTGCTTTGGAGAGGGCAGCTCTTACCTGAGCATCTGAGATGTCAGGGGCAGCACTCTGCTGGGATAGATATTTGCCCTTTGGTGGGGGTTTGCACTGAGCCTGTCAGCTAGGATGTTGGCAATGTCTGTGGGTTCAGTGTATTTTTGTCATTTGGACTAATTCTGAGCATATCTGGGAATTACCACCCAGGTTCCTAACATAACTAAAGAAAGCCTTGTGATTATCCTTAGTGTCCTGTGCAATTTTTCTCTCAAGCTGGCCTTAGACAATTTTATGAGTGCCCGTAGTTTTTTGCTAATACTGATCAGTGATGCCTTCCCTTTTTGGGATTTTGCTCTATCGTTTAGTAGCTTCCTCCTTCTATTGTATAGTTTGTTTATGGCTGGGGTCCACCAGACAGGACGTCTGCCTTTGGAGGATTGGGTCTTGGTTTTATTTGGGATCGCATGATCCATGCATTCCTGAAGGTGTTCATAGAATGCATTTATAAAGGATTCTGCGGTCTGGGCCGTATTTTCCACAGGCTCGGGGGCTTTGAAGGATTCCACTTCGGTTTTGAGGAGTGTGAAATTTGCATTAGAGAAGTTTTTCACTGTGGTTTTCTGGGCAGGGGGTGGGGTCGGGATGTGAATATCCAGTGAGATTAGTTTATGATCTGATCTTACCAGTGAGGGATACACTTTTGGTCTGGAGCATAGAGTCCCCATGTTGGTGATGATCAGGTCCAGTATGTTTTCCCCACTTGTGGGAGTGGTAACAAGTTGTTCCATAGCATTTGAGTTTATAAATTCTAGGAACCTTTGGGGTAGGGTGTTGGAGCTAGAGTAATGCTCCCAGTCTATGTTTGGGTAGTTGAAGTCGCCCAATATAATGGTGTTTGGAGAGCCCTTCATATTTTCCAGTGTTCTCAGGAAGGCCGAGTGGGGTTCCTGGGTTTGGGAGGGTGGTCTGTAGCAGGCTATAAACTGGAAGGCAGTTTTACCCACTGTTAGTTGCACATGGATAGTCTCTGATGCTTCGTGCTTTGCCACCAACCCGGAGGTGTGGGTATCTTTGATGAATATCGATACTTCCCCTCCTTTTGTGGTTCAGTCCATGTTTTGGGGCCGAAAAGCATGGTATGAGGTATAACCTGGTAGTGCTGGGGTGCTCTCGGGAGCCCTGAACCAGGTTTCTGTTACTGCACAGATATCAATGTTCTCCATGCTAAGGAGAGTTTCGAGTGCTTGCATCTTGAGGTTTAGACTTCTGGCGTTGAGTAGCATTACTCTTAGTTTCTTATCCCTTGTGATACCTATGGAGGTGGGTTTGTCTTTGAGCCTTGCCTAAAAAAGGCACTATGGGGGTAGCAAGAGCCTTTGCCAATATCTGAAAGCCCAGGGGTGACAGGTACAAGCTGTCCCTAGCGAAGCATCGTGGCTTGTCGAGCATATCATCCCAAACTGACAGGCATTGGATCCCCTTTGAATGACACCAGTACTTAAGCCAATTGTTGAAATTGATCATCTTGTCTTCATATTGTGGCATCATTCTTGGTGAGGGTAAGATGCTACTCAAGGTCAGGGTCATACCGGCCTGGGCTACATGCTCAGAGTGCTCCTTTATGTCTCTTTTCATGTAGTCCAGGGAGGTACGTCTCAGGTCATTCACACCAGCATGGACAATGACCGAGTCATATTTGTACTTGCCTTGGAGTGACCTGAGTGCTTGTGTTATGTGGCAGATCCTAGCGCCTGACAGGCTGCTCACTGTGACCCTCTCCTTGTTCAGCCTGGTGAGCGGGACGTCAGTGTGCCTGACGATAGAGTCACCTATTACAAGTGTATCAGGTGTGTTGTTTAGTCTTAAGGGCTGTGACTGTTCGGCACACTGGCTTTGTGAGATATGTGTTGCACGTGTTTTGTTTTGGAGTAGCGGTTGCTTGGGTGTCTGCTTTGAGGTCTCTGCTGCTTAGGCAGATCTTTATTTAGAGCCTCCGAGTATGTTTTTGTGTGATTATGTGTTTGGTTTGCTGTCGTGGTAGGTCTATGTGAGACTGGAATTGTAGTGAGTGTGGTTTCCTTCTCCTCCTGACTGGTTATGCCAGTACTGAGTTGAGAGAGCTTAGCCTCCAGTTTGGCTATATGTTTGCATCTCTCACATGTGTTGGAATTTGTTGGGAGGAGGAGAGGGTTGTCTATGTACATGAGGCAGTTGTAACATTGCCTCAAGATTCCCAGATTCACCAGCTGGACTGGAGAGGAGATTGACAACTGACCTTTGGACATCCTAGAATATTATTGGTAATTCCTTAATAATTGAAAACAAGGGCCAGTGGGGAGTGAGGGTGTAGTGCTTTTAATTTTTAGTGCTGACTTATATAATTGCTTTAGTGAGCAGGTGCCAGGTAACTTAAGTGCAATGTGTTACAGGTAACTTAAATGCAAAAACGACAAACAGTAACTTCCTTTCAAGTGAAACAAGGAAATAAGTACAGTAAGCAATGCAGATATCACTAGTGATCCACAGAAGCGCTGAGAAGCCGTGTATTAGGTGGAATTAGCGTTCCAGGGAAATAACAAGCAAACAAAACAACAAGCATATAAACAAAGCTAGATTCAGCAGGCCTGGATCTAATCTATGCTACAGCAAACAAGGTGTACCAATTTCAGTAAGATACAGTTCAAATATTCAGGCACTATAAACCTTTAACCAGAAACAATCTGTCCGTTTAGTTACTGATTTGATTATCTTTACATAGTTAAGTTGGTTACTGTTTCATGCAAATGACCCAAAGATAAACAGCATCTTTCCTACTGTAAGAATAATAATACCCCTTTGTTAACCAGATAGGCCCACTGGACACACAGTCCCTTTTCAGGCGCAGCCCAGGAGAAATGACTGGTTAAGGGACTCATTCAAGGTCCTATAGCTCACAGCCTTAACCTTTTCTGCCAAGTGCCAGACTACAGCAAAGTGTTATACTAAAAAAAAAAATGAACAAGCACAGGAATCCGTCTAGTTTCAACCTCACCAAAATGAATGTTGAGTAAAAAATAAAATAAATAAAAAAAATAAAAAAAAAATCAGAAAAACTAGTAGACCTAAAACTTATTTGATGAGCTCAGTCACTTATTAGTCTCTACAGAGTTTGGGAAGAAAGTATTGCTTACCTGACCTTATGTATGTGGCAGAGCAAGTGTGGTACAGTGATTTAAATAAAAAAGTGTAAAGATGAGCTTTTTGTTCAACTAGCAAACAGTAGCCGGCCTAACTGGCTTAGGGTTTTACAGAGTGGAATACAAGGATAGCTCTGGCCACCATTCTCTGAAGCAATTACAATAGTTGAGTGTTTGAAAATGAGGCTAATTCTATTACTTCATCACTGTACTACAGTTATGGTGTAAAAATGTTTATGTATGAGGAGAGAGAAAGTCAAAGTGACATTTTAAAACATACTGACTAGCCTGTTTGTACAGCATCTATACAGTCTGAAAAGAGGAGTTGTAGATCAAATCAGATTCCCAAATATTCAAGTAAATAAACCATTTTAATATGTTCTGGATGAGATGACATGTGCCAGTTTAGTGACACATTACTAGGCCTAGGCATGTTGCTAAACAGCATTGTAGTAGATGAAATGTGCTAACCATGCTCTAAATTTGACAAAAAGACAATCCTCTATGTTTTCATTTATAAGTAGAGTAGTACAGTGCAGATTTAAGTCTTGTTGCATCTCTGATCTCATGGGCATCACAGAGAATGGCATATTTTTAGAAGAAATCTCAAATGAACTGAAAAGTAAGACTGAAATGTTCTGACAAGTGGTCTCAACTTGTAATGATTCTCATTCAGAACAAGCACCCTTAAAAAACAGGGTTGAAGGTTCACAGTTTGGGGACTACTTTTCCAGGTAAAATAAAAGTGGTGATGTTAAGTTGTCAATCTCGCCTTCATTCTTGCTTGATGGGTTCGGAGCCGATCCTCGGCTCCGACTCGGCACTTGCTTTAGCTCGAGAACTCCTTTTACCAGCTCGAGGCAGCCCCATATCCCATGATGCAAGGCAGTAAGTACCCAGATCTCGTTTGCCGCTTCGCTTGGGAGGTCTTCTCTTTACCAGCTCCTGGTAAGTTGTTCACTTTTGTGAAGTTTTAAGCCCCTTTTTACTAAAAAACCTTGTATTAGTAGTTTTAAACTTATATTATTCCTTTTCTGACAGAAATTTCCTGTCTCCTTTATTTTTTGTTAGTGTATCTTAAAAACCCTTCCCATCCCCCTGTTAGGGTGTGTGTATTGGTTTTGTAGAATACCTTTTGGTATTTATTTAAGTCTAATTTTGACTGGTGTGTGTGTGTGTGTTTTGGCACCATGTCAAAGGAGAGGGTCTCAGGTTTTAAGAAGTGTGACTCGTGCTGTCAGAAGATGTCTCTGACAGACGGTCACACTTCTTGCCTGTATTGTCTGGGCCCTCTTCACCTGCAGGACTCCTGTGCTATTTGTCACTCCTTCAGCCAGAGAGTCCTGCAGGAGAGAATAACAAACTGGTTCTTAGGGGCCTTCTTAAGCCGGAGGGCTCTCCGGCTAAGTCGGCTCCATCAAAACCAGCAAGAGTTTCCAAGGCCCAGGCTTCTGTTCCTAAGCCTGCGGCCTCGGCTCCGACTCATACTGAGTCGAGATCGGCTCCGGCTGGAGCCGCTTCTGGCTTTACAAAGCGCACGGCACCGATGGCTATCGGTGCCGAACCTATTTTGACCACTTCGATGTCGGCTCCGATCGGCTCCGACACCCATGTGGCACAGGCATCGGTGTCGGCTCCGATCGGCTCCGACACCGTTACTTTGGTGGCTGTATCGGCTCCGGCTGGAGCCGATACATCGAGACGTTCTGTCGGCTCCCTGAAGTCGGCGCCGACAGGATCTGTAGTATCGGCTCCGATGGCTCATTCCAGGAAGAGGTCGAGGTCTCCTTCCTTGGAGCCGATACTTTCGGCTCCGGCTTCGCCTCTTCTATCGGAACGGAGCCATCGGAGCCGATCTTCAAGGTCATCCAGGTTGTCAGATCATGACCTAGAGAGAGTGGTCAGTAGATTACTCAAGTCACAGGTACTGGCCCAAATGCTACACAGTCCGTCTCAGCAGACGACTGTTGGTCCACACCCCGTTACAGTTCCTCCTTCAACTCTACCCCAGAGTTTGGAGTTGGAGTCTTCGGCATGGTTACTGCTACGGCTGGAGGACGGATACCCCTTCTGTTCCTTCAGCCTCTACTCTTATCTCCTCTTCTTTAGAGGGATTCGTGGTCGGCTTCCATGGTCTCCTCCGAGGGGTGAGTGGCATCGGACCCTTGTCCGAGCCCGCTCTTCCCCTTGGAGCCTCGGCCTTGGTGAGCTCGGCTCCGTCATCTGCCTCGGAGACTTCCCTTCGGTGGTCCCGGAGTTCCTAGCTCTTCGAGCGGGTTCTCTCGGACCTGCCTGGGAGGGAGCATTCGAGGTAATGAAGAGTGTACTGGCCACTGGTACCAGTCAGCAGTCTGTTCCCGTAGCTCCTCCCTCTATAGTACCTGTTGACATCTCTGCCACTTCTCTTGCTACAGGACCCAGAGATCCTCCGCCTCAGGTTTCCCCATTGGGAATTTCCCCTCTTCCGAGGACTCTCCTGATGTTTCGGGAGATCCTCCTAGGAAGAGGACTTGTAAGAGGAAGCATGTAGACTCCCGAGTCTGTCACTTCGGATACTGACTTTGATGAGTCAGAGGGATCCCTAGATCCCCTCTGAGGATGTCTCCTTCTCAGACATCCTAGAACTTCTGAAACAGAGGGAAACTGGCCCACCAACAATCCCTCTGAGGATGAGTCAGTATACCTAGAGGCGTTTGGATCTCGGCCCTCCACCTCCTGGGTGTCTCCGCCTTCGACCCCTTATGCAAGTCATTGCACGAAGGCGTGGGCAGCTCCTGACTCTGTAGAGCCAGTCCCTAGGAGGCCTTCAAAATTTATCACTGCCCCGAGTGACAAACAATTCCTTACCAAGGGTGTCCCGCTGATGCCATGGTGGTGGCTGCGGCCACCAAAAGGAACTTGCAGATCCTTCCGTGCCCGTCCATCCTCCTAATAAGGACTCTAGGACCATGGATAGGTACGGCAAGCGGATGTTTTCCTCAGCGACCTTTGCTATGCTCGCTGAATTATCTTTGTCACTTCACCAGACTCCAGAGAGATATCCTGAAGGAGCTGGGAGAAGTAGTTCAGGATCCTACAGCTGCAGGGGCTCAAGAAAAGATTGCTTCGCAGCTAGGAACCCTCAATTCCATTGCTAACTCCTCCATGCGGCTAATATCTTATGCTGCGGATGGAGCAGTAGAGCCGCAGGCACAGGTGTGGCTCTTAGACGCCAAGCCTGGATGCGGCTATGTGATTTTGCAGATCCCTTTAAGGCGTCCTTCACAAATTCTCCCTTTGATGGGTCAGCTTTGTTTGGCCCTCAGGTGAAGGAAACCTTGACCAGGTGTGAGCAGGACGGCAAGACTCTTTCTGCTGTTGGAGTCCGTTTTTCCACCCCTTCTAGGCCTTATCCCAAAGGACAGAAGGGTGGGAAGATGTGGTTCCGTAAATCCCAAGGAGTCACGCCGATTCACGTGGTCAGTTTACCCTAGAGGCAGAGGGGTAACAACAACAGACGCTCTAGAGGCAGAGGGGTCCGAAGAACCAGGGAAACAGGGAGCCTCTCTCTGATAAGCCCTTTCAGCATCCCTGAGGTGTTGCCCGGCTGTCCCTCCTTGGAGGCAGTCGGGGGAAGATTATCACTGTACCCAAAAGCCTGGCATTCCCTCACTCAAGACAGATGGGTACAGTCGATCATATCCAAGGGTTACATAATTCCTTTAGAGGAAAGTCCCTTCCCCTCAAGTTGCCTTCCAGATGTACCACCCGGTCTAAGGGAGATTGCAGAGTTAGAAATCGCAAAACTACTGCAAAAAAGAGCCATTCAGCCAGTTACAATAGACCATTCAGAGCCGGAATCTACTCAAGGTTCTTTTGGTCCCCAAAAGACGGGAGACTGGAGACCAATACTGGATCTCAGCAGACTCAACAAGTCTGTCAGGAAGACAAGATTCCGAATGGTCACTCTTCAGTCAATTCTGCCCTTCTTACAGAAGGACAACTGGATGTGCTCAATAGATCTTCAGGATGCGTACTATCACATCAAAATTCACAGACGCTCCAGGAGATTTCTCCGCTCGGCTGGGGTCCAGTCACTTCCAGTTCAGAGCCCTGCCCTTGGTCTCACTACAGCCCCAGAGTGTTCACCAAATGCATGGCAGTGGTCACGGCTCACCTGAGACGCCAAGGATTCCAGGTGTTTCCGTATCTCGACGACTGGCTCCTGTCAGCCACCACCAGGCATCAGCTTATACAAGCCAGGGATTACACAATAGACCTTTGTTCTCATTTAGGCATCTCAGTCAACTTCAAAAGTCATCCTTATCGCCTGCCAGTCTATTACCTTCATAGGCAAACTTAAACACTGTTCGGATGTCAGCTACCCTTACAGAACAAAGAGTTTCAGACATTCAGACTCATGTCAGGATCATTCTGGCCAGCAAGAAAGTACAGGCCAGAATGGTTCTAAAGGTATTAGGTCTCATGGCTGCGCCATTACTCTTCCCCTGGCTCAATTCTACATGCGCCTCCTTCAGTGGATGCTGTTCACACAGTGGTCATACCAGCAACTCCCAATGCGTCACCAGATTCTGGTGACACAAACATGCAAAGAACATCTTGCTTGGTGGATCACATCGTCTCAGGTTCACCAAGGCAGGTGCTTTGTACCTCCGTCCCCGATAGCCACTGTCACCACGGATGCCTCCCTGATCGGGTGGGGGGGTCATTATCAGGGCAGGATGGTTCATGGGACGTGGCAACCGTTCGAGTACCATCTGCACATAAATGTCCTGGAGATGAGAGCAGTGCTTTTAACGTTGCAAGCCCTCAACGACTTTCTTCCCGTAGGGACAATTGCAGTCCACACAGACAACATGTCTGTAGTTTGGTATATCAACAAACAGGGCGGAACCAAGTCCTACCCCTTGTGTCGAGAAGCGCTCAGACTATGGCAATGGGCGATCTCCTCTCATCGGTTTCTGGTAGCAATGCATATCCCTGGAAAAACCAACATTATAGCGGACAGATTGAGCAGAGCTATTCTCATGCCTCACGAGTGGTCTCTCAAACAATCCATAGCGGAAGAGATTTTTCTGGAATGGGGTCGTCCATGTTGCGATCTTTTGCTACTCCCCAAAACAGCAAATGTCCAGACTTCTTCAGCCTCTTCCGTGTATCAGGCCATCCCCCCAGGGACGCTCTGACCCAGGATTGGCCCCAGGGACTTCTTTATGCCTTCCCTCCATTTCCTCTGATCCCTCAGGTGATCCAGAAAGCTACCGTTTTGAGAGCCAAATTGATTCTCATTGCCCCTTACTGGCCTCGACAAGTTTGGTTCGCGTTCCTCCATCATCACCTTTTGGTGCAGCCGTGGCATCTGGACCCAGTGCCAGATCTACTGATTCACCAATCCGGTCAGCTGCACCGGTCAATCCCTTCTCTCAACCTCACAGCATGGTTGCTCCACTTCCTTCCTTAGCCAGGCTTCCTTTGATCTCTAACCCTGTTAGAGACATCATAGTAGCTTCACTAAAATCCTCTACCAGGAGGATTTACACAAGCAAATGGAAACGTTTCTCTTATTGGGCTAAGGCCCAAAATATTGATCCTTTTACTGCCCCTGTTCAGGCAGTCCTGGACTTCTTAGCAGAGATTTTTCATGCAGGCTCCTCTTCTTCCACAGTCAGAGTTCAGTTGGCTGCTATTTCTAATTTTCATGTCGGGATAGCAGATCATAATATTATGTCCCATAGGCTCTGCAGGGCCTTCTTGAAAGGAATTTTCCTACTAAAGCCTCCAATCAGGAATCCTCCTCCTCAGTGGGATCTAAATTTAGTGCTGACATCCTTGATTCTTCCCCTTCGAGCCAGCTGTTTCTTGTTCCCTGAAATATCTTTCTTGGAAAACTTTATTCCTAGTGGCTATTACATCTGCCAGGAGGGTGTCTGAACTTCATGCTCTTCGGTTCGACCCCCTATTGGATTTTTCACAAAGACAGAGCATCTTTGAGAACTAATCCATGCTTTTTACCTAAGGTCGGTTCAAAAAACCAATCTGAATCAATCCATTGATCTCCTGTATTTTTCCTAACTATTCAGATAGAGCTGAACAAAAGCTACATTATCTTGACGTCCACCGTCAGCTTAGATATTATTTCGACAGAACAAAAAAGTTTAGAAAATCTGATCAACTTTTTGTTTCCTATGCGGATAATAAAAAGGCCTTCCTGTTTCTAAAGTGACTTTGTCCAGATGGCTTTCTTCGGTCATCACTGAAATTTATACGATCAGGGGAAAACAGCTGTGCTCAAAACCTAAAGCACATTCAACTAGGAGTTTAGCTACTTCTACAGCTTTTCAAGCTAGACTGCCTTTGGACACTATTTGTGCAGCGCCACTTGGGCCACTCCTCACACCTTTGTTTCCCATTACAAATTGGACTTGGCCTCCAGGGACAGAGCCAGTTTTGGCTCTACAGTCCTCAAGAGTTTGTTCCATTGAGCCACCCAGGATAGAGGTGCTAGGGACGGTCCCATCAAGCAAGAATGAAGGCGAGATTGACAACGTTGTCTTCCATGTTCTTCTCTAATTCTCTTCCTCCCCCCCTGGCCTGGACAGACCTTGTATAAGAAACTATTATGCTAAAGACCATTCAGACCTGGTCCTTTTTCCATCTGTAAGTTTCTTCTTCCTTTGGGAAGTATTTTATGCTTGGTGTTATTGCCCTTTGTCAACAAACGAGATCTGGGTACTTACTGCCTTGCATCATGGGATATGGGGCTGCCTCGAGCTGGTAAAAGGAGTTCTCGAGCTAAAGCAAGACTGAAATGTTCTGACAAGTGGTCTCCCATCAGAACAAGAAAAATCAGGTTGAAGAGAAGACTACTTTTCCAGGTAGGTACATAACTTCTTATTTTGTAATGTCTATGTTATTGAGCATACTTCGTACTAGAAGCTCTGAAACATTATGCAAAAATCGTCCACATCTAAAACAGTATCAGAGCAGCAAGCTCAATCCAAATAACACATTTCCCCTGACTGTAATTTACCCACGAGTCTGTGATGCAGTGTTATGATGCTTGCACTCAAGTGAAGCCATATCCTACTGCTCTCCATAGCATCAGCTATGCAAGGATGCTGAAACAGAAAGGCAAGCAGGAGAGGGGAAGAGGTATTCTCATTGCAAAGATCTCTCTGGAAAGAAAATATCTGCTAAATGAAACTATTGACATGAATATTTAGACAGAAAATGTTGAGCTAAATGAGTCATCATTCGTTAAAAAAAGATAACATCTAATAGGAAGAAAGATACGGTTTGTTTCCTTCCGAGGATGTGTTGTTTAAGGTGGTAAACCAAGTGGCCCCATTACAGCAACTGTATTACAGAAATTAATTTCTATATTTATTAAGAAATCAGTTACAATTTCAGTGTATGTACTGGTGGCAGTGTTCTGTTGCATATAGTTCATCTCCTATTAATTTAATTGGATTTCTATTGAACCTTGAATACATAATTTTTTTTCTCTCTTTATTCAACAGGTTAACTGGAAACATGCCTAAAGCATACACATAGCAGGTTCATCCAGTAGGCAGTCTGAGTCCACTCAATCCACCCACCATTTATTTAGGACAAACCGTGCAATACCTCTCTTCTCTTATGTTTTACATAAGTGTTAGAAGCATCCAGACATCCGCGTGTATTTTAGTCTGCATAGTGACTTGTCTGAAGACAAGTGCTTCAGTGCCCTAGTTTGTAAACAATAGCCTTATAGTCTGCAAACCCTCCTCCACTGACATCCTGCTGGTCAGCTTTTACTCCCTACTTCCAAACAGACACTGACATTTACTCATTGTTCTTACTCAAATTATTTCTCTCTTATATTTTCCCTACTTCTTCTAGACTTGCTATTCCCATTACTTGTATCCTCCTGTTATTCTTTAGTGGAAGTTCATACCTTTAAGGAAGTCATCCTTGGTCTCCCCCCTTTCCTTTATTTCTCCTTGTGTAAGACAGTTATTAAACGACTTTCAACACTGACTCACTGCACTCAACTGTCTCTTAGTGTGTTTTTATTTTGCTATAAAAGTGTCCCTGCAAGCAATAGATGTGTGTGTAACAGTGAAATCTGCATTTTGAACACTAGTCTGTGGGTCATATTTTTATGTAAATTATAAATATTCTGGTAGCCTAAAACAAATAACTTTGTCCACTATAATAGCTCCATTTTCTTACACCACAGCAGTCCCATTGGTACTTTCTCCTTTAACTGTGTTCAATTCATTGTTTTTAGCAATTCACTGTCTCCCTTCCTTAAGTTCATTTCTCTTCTTGTGTAAGCACGGAGTCCTTAGCCATTCTGCATTCTGGTTTACTTTTTCTCATTGTTTTGCTGATCTTGGGGGATGGGGTGGCCTTTGGACTTTGTATTTCAAAGTCCATAGAAACCTCCTTAGATTATACAGTTGTTCAACCAGTCAAGTGCAATTGTTTACTATTATTACCACTAGTCAGGTCAAGGTGATATTGGACTCTCTTTCCTACTGCAACTGTGTCCTACAACAACAAAATCAAGACTCATCTACTAGCTCAGAGGCCTTTAAACTGCATTGTTCTTTTTACTTATTGATCCCAGCAGATTTGTGCCAGTTTAAGTAAAGTAATTGATTGTTTTCTCTCTTTGCCAAGTTTTCAACCCGCTTCTTTGCCGTCGCTAATGCTCAGGCTCACTATGCTCCACTACCCTACTCCCTATTCCCACCCACCCCCTCTTACTCTACATTTATACTTCCATAGCACCACCCACATATTCCATAAATCAATACCATCAGTTTCCTCTGGAAGAAAATAATCAACAGAATTGGTCCCAATAGTAACACCCACTTTTGTTTACCACCCAAGACTTTATCTCAAACTATCTTAAGCCTTGTCCCCTATAACTATCAAATTACATCTCTACAACCAGCCAAGTACCCTCCGAACGTTTTCTAATACTTATTTACAACAAAGACCAAATAATTGGTCACACTCTGCTAATTTTTTGAATTGATATTTTACAGAGAGAAGAGATATTCACCCCAACCCAGGTCCCACTGTTTATAAAACCATCACTTCCAACCCCAAAATAAACCAGTCACGTAATATATCTCAGCAAAAAAAAAAAAAAAAAGAACCCTAACTCACCTTTCTAGTTCTGAACCTAAAAAGTATGTGTAATAAAACCCATGACATACATGCCTACCTTGCCACATATATTCCTGATGTAGTAGCTACTGAAACCTGGTTAAAAAAGAAATAAAGGATAATAAGATCACCTCCCAGATACAATATACTCAAGCATGACAGACACAACAAGTATGCAGGTGGTGTAGCAATCATCTATAAAACGTCACTAACCATCACCTTACTTCCACAGTAAATGCCCACATTTAATAATGATGAACCTCTAACAACACTCCTAAAAAATCAACAATAGGTAAACTATAGGTTTAACACAATTTATAAACCACCAGGGAATAGCATTTATACTGCTGAAAGTATCCTGTATTGGATATCCCAACAAATTAACTGTGAAACTATAATACTTTTAAATACAAACTGGCAACTCATAAATTCCACTACTTCCACTGAATCCATAAACTTGTTCAACTTCAGACAATTAATGACCACATCTACTAGAATCAATAAAACTTCAGGGAAACATTCAACCTTACACTGAATTCTTACAAACAAACCAGACAAACTAACAAAAGTAGGCTGCTCCTCAGCGCAAGTGACCACATACCAACATATGATATTAGAGCTCACCATAACCTACATAAACATATTTGATAATGAGATAAGAAGTACAACCAATTTCAGCAAAGATATCTTCAGTGAAGCAGTAAAACAATATAACTGGAATGTACTTAGAGCACTGCCAGTAGATTCTGCTGTAGAACAATTTAATAACATACTCTTACAGACCTCAAATAATCCAGCACCAGTACATAATAAAAGAGTAAAGTCCAACCCTGTACCATGGCTGACAAAGGAAAAAAAAAATCATAAAAAAAAAAAAAAAAAGACAAAATAATAAATAAAGGGATACAGCTTATGGAAAATGAGGGTCTATATTAGTTTGAAGTCTAATTATAGCAAACGGCTGTTCATCGAACCAAAATCTCCGAACAGCTGTGCAACGCAAATTTACAACAGCAAACGTTTTTCCCCAGGGAAGGAATTGACTTGGCCAACATATGGAAATTTGCCCTTTTCCCCACTTTAGTGCAATCTCAGAGTTGGTATATATAAAGTAGGTGGGTGTGAGTACAGTGGTGTGTATTTCAGTTGGTCTGTTGGCCATGTCATTTCCTTATGTGGGGAAAAATGCTTGTTGATGTAAATGTCAAGGAACGGTGGTTCAGTGATTTTGGTTCGATGAACAGCTGTTTGTTGCAATTAGACTTCGATGAACTGATATAGACCAGAAAAACTGGTATAAAAATAGAACTCAAAATACCTCCCAGCAATTTAAACAACTTAGAAACCTTGCAAAACTCCACGTCAAACTGGATAAGCAAAGATACTATACCAACCTACAAGACAAACAAAAACAACCGAAAACTTTTTTGGTCATCACTAAATAAATTACTCCACCCTGGCAAGACCACCATTCCCTCTCCAAAAACACACGTTAGGACAGACTCTATTCCCATGCAGTTTAATTCCTACTTTACACAATCAATATTATCTCTCTTAGACACTAATAAATCTGCCCCATACTCTCTACCCCATCTAGTCAAAACCATTCACAACTCTTCAGTTTTAGTACAGTACCTACCTTAAACTAAAAACAACTTTGTAACTGTAAATGAACTACCACCAGACTACCTAAAAATGGTTGCAGAAGTCATAGCCTTCCCTGTGTCCATAATAATTAATAGGTCCATAGAAAAAAAGATACTCCCCATTACTGAGGAAAAAATCCTACATTATGCCACTGCACAAAGGTGGCACATCTACAGAGTTTAATAAATACAGAACGATAGCAATTCTCTCCCCCCTCTCAAAAATATTAAGAGAAATGCATCCATATGCAGCTGCTGCAATACCTAACCTCAAATAACCTGTTCTCAGAAACACAACATGGCTTTTTTTGATTCTTACAGCCATGTTTCTACATAGGAGAAAGATTGTTGGGTAATGTATTGGAGCTTAGAGCCCTGAGGGACACCTGTAGTAACTAGGTGAAAGGATGAGTAGGTTTGTTGCCTTCCAGATAGGTAACTAAGAAACCACTACAAGGAGTACTGTGAAAGTCCTAGTGCAAGTCAGTATCAAGTGCCTTTGACAAGTCTAAGAACATGGTGGACACAAGCAGAACATCTTTTTTTTCTCAGTTTATCATACTAGTAAAATATAGTACAGCAGTAATGGTGCTGTGGTGGGGCCTAAAGCCATGTTGCATTTTTCAGAGCAGGTAATTTGAGGTTAGGTATTGAATCGGCTGCATATGGATGCATTTCTCTAGTATTTTGGAGAAGGGAGATAGAATCACTATTGGTCTGTAGTTATTAAACTCTGTAGATGTGCCGCCTTTATGCAGTGCTACGATGTAGGATTTTTTTCACAGTGATGGCACACATTTTTCTGCTATGGACCTATTAATTAGTATGGACACAAGAAAGGCTACAACTTCTGCAGCCATTTTTAGGTAGTCTGATGGTAGTTAGTCTACAGCTATGGAAGTAGTTTTTATTTTAAGGATAAACTTCCTTATGAGAAAGGTACGTACTGAACTAAAACTTAAGAGCTGTTAGTAGTTTTGATTAGACAGGGCTAGAGAAAGCGGTGCAGATGTATTAGTGTCCAACAGAGATGATACTGATTGTATAAAGTAGGAATTAAACTGTGTGGTGATAGAGTCTGTGTATTATCTGTTTTTGGAGAGGGAGTGTTGGTCTTGCCAGGTTAGAGTAGTTTATCTGGGTTGTTTTTATGTTTGTCTTGTTGGTTGGTATAGTATCTTTGCTTATCCTGTTTGACATGGAGTTTTGCAAAGTTTCTAGTATGTCTAAATTACTGGAAGGCATTTTGAGTTCTATTTTTATACTAACTTTTCCAGACTTTATCCCTTTTTGCCATGATTTTTTTATTTATTTTGTCAGCTATGATGCAGGGTAGACTTTACTCTTTTATTATGTACTGCTGCTAGATTATTTAAGGTCTGTATGAATATGTTATTAAATTCTTCTACAGCAGTATCTAGTGGCATTGTTCTAAGTACATTCCAGCTATACTGTTTCAATGTTTCATTGAAAATAGCTTTGCTGAAATTGGTTGCATTTCATATTTGATTATAGTTAATATGTCTAGGTCATGGTGGGTTCTAATCGCATATGTTGGTATGTGGTCACTTATGCTATCTGAAAGGCAGTCTACTTTTGTCAGTTTGTCTGGTTTGTAAGAATACAGTCTAATGTTGAGTGTCTCCCTGAAGTTTTACTGATTCTAGTAGATGTGGTTATTAATTGTCTATAGTTGAACAAGTTTATGGATTCATTAGGGGTAGTGGAATGTATGACTTGCCTGTCTATATTTAAGTCCCCAAGTATTATAGTTTATTATTATAGTTTAGAGGACTAAGTTAGCATTTGTGTTCGCAACAGGAGTTCCCATTGTTACATCCAGTAACTGATGAAAATACTCATCATTAAACAGAAAAATATTACCATTCAAAACAATGTACAACTCAGAACATAACATTTCTTTGTAGGTGAAAAAATCATTATATATATGTAGAAATTCTTTTATGGATTAAATACCGAAATCATTAGGGATGAGTGCAAACAGGGACTTAATGTCCATAGTTACAAGGATAATGTCAGTTAGAGTTTTCTTATGAGACCATCCTATATTCTATGGGCTGGCTAAAATTCATAAAAATGAGAATTTACCACCAATGAGACCAATTGTCTCAGGCCGCCAATGGATTACTACAGCAATATCTAAATATTTGGAATCCCAATTATGTAGTTTATTATGTTATAGTAAGAGCTATATAAAATATGCAAATTAGGTTTTTAGTGATTTATACTGGGTTCACTTTATAATCCTGAAATATCACATTTCAGAATTTCGAGATCATAAAGCTGAAACCTTACAATTCCGAAACCCCAGAAGTATGAATTTTAAAACTGCGAATCCTACACTAACCATACACCACACACACCTTCCCCCCACACACACACAAACCTAAACTACATACAAGCAGGGGAGCAAGCCTCCCTGCGACCCACACAGCCCCCTACTTAAATATACTAACTCCAAGGTCGCACTACACAGACAAATGCATGAAAACACAACCACACACCTAAATTTCCCCTCGCACACACACATCACAGTCACAACACACACTGACACACACTAAAGCCCCTAACCACGACCCTTAAATATAAATACTTACCTGAACTTCCACCTATCCATTCACACACTGCAACACCAGAAATGCTACTTCAACATCTCCGAACTTCGGGACTCTGAAATTCGATATTTCAGAATTTCGAGATTATAAAGTTTTCTCTTTATACCATATGCTTAGTCCTCTCTAAATGGGAAGATGCTAATATATTTAACAGTAGTTCAATGAATACATATAAGAATGGAAATATGATTTTCTATAAACATTTTGTGGATGATATATTTTTAAATATTTAATGACATTGAATCACTAAAAAGGTTTGCTGATGCACCACAGGGAGCAGTTAACTTTCTTATCTTTGACATTAAGTATTCTTATGAAAAGATAAACTTTTTGGATATTAGCATTAATGTTTATGAATGGAAAATTTGATGTCAAGATATATAGGAAAGATGTCCAGACTACAAGATATGTACATGTGAATAGAACGCATCCAAGGCATGTCTATAAAAGTGTAGTTAGAAGCCAATTTCTGTGAGCTAATAGACTGAACACAATAAATACCAATTTTGTAGATAAGATGGAGAATAGGGCTAAAGACATTTATACTAGAAGTTATGATACTGAGCTGGTTAAGAACAATATGAAATGTGTGGTCTCTGAACATGATGGATTAGGTAAACCTTATTTTTCTGAAAAAGGTAATTCTTCTAGAACTACCCAATCACATAGAAATTACTCTTTAGGTTATGTGACCAAGTACAATAGACATACTACTTTAATTAGAAAGGTAATACAAAAAAAACTGGACGATTCTGAATTCAGATCCCGAAATTAAGAAGTTAGTTGGAGAAGTACCACATTTTATATACAGAAAAGAAAGAAATTTAAAACAATGACTTTGTTATAAAGATCTAGCATTTGGCAAGCTATGTAATATTATAACAACAAAAAGGTACAGTCCAATGCTACAATTGTGTGTATTGTAATTATATAAATTTGGAAAAAGAATTTACTCATCCCATTACCAAACAGCAATTTATATTTAAAGTTTTTGCCACTTGTTCTACAGAAAATGTGATTTACTTTGCTAACTGTAGAAAATGTGACAGCTTCTATATAGGCAAAATAAATAGTAAGTTTAAATAAAGGATAGGCTCCCACTTATCTGACATTTGTAGATGCATAGAGACAAATGCATTAAGTCAACATAATATATACAAAGGGGGTATGGAGCACACTTTTAAATTTAGGATATCTCAGAAGGTTATTATAGATAAGCACAGGGGTATTTTATTGAATATAACAGAGTTAGCAGAATACAAGTGGATTAACTATTTTAGAGCTGACACCTCACCTGGTTTGAATTTTATGAATAGTATTAAACCTGTTTTAAAATTTAAACAAGGTGACTTACAATTTTGTGTGTTTATAATTTCTATATCTAGTCTTATTAACCCAGGCTTAGTGTGTAGAATATGTATTTCAGATTTTAGGATATCTTACACTTTTTACACATACATCTATTTTAATGTAGTATTTTACTGTAAAAGTATTATGTTAATGGTATTGAAGCTAATGTGCAGTTGAATTGTTTTAATGATTCAGATGTCATGTGACATATTTTTTGCGTTAACTGTTTTGATCTAATTATGCATCGGGAAATAACATGGCTCTTGATTTTAAGCATTGAGACAGAGTCTTTTAACTTGAAAGCTTTGCTTGCTACTAAACCTATTAAATCTACATTCTATACAGATGGTTGGATTCAGAGCCATTTTGTTGCGGATCTGCTTGTTTCTTTGCTCTTGAAATCCATTTGGCTATATGGATAAATTGTTGTCATTTTTGTATTCCAAAAATATGCTGGTTGATTGGCTAATAAATAATACTGTATTTACCTTTGATTGGATTATGGCCCTAAAATGGCTCTTTGATAACCAGTTCATTTACAAATGAATATATTAATACAAAAAGACATTACAGGGAAATTTGATTTAGCATCAGAAAAAAGTCTGCAAGCTGTTACCATGGCATTAAAGTCTTAACTCAGTTATAGTTTATAGTTGACTATCCAGATTTTACAAAGAACTTTAGAAGAAAATGTCAAAATGTGGCAGAGATAATAACACAATATTGGCATTCTCCATCAACAGACCTACTTGCCATTAGAAAGTATATATGGATGTCTGTTAACTCATCAAAATATTTTTGATAAAATGGCAACTTATTGAACATAACTTGTTGAACAGCATCCTACTGAAACAAACACAAAAACAAACAAAAAAGCTTTGTTCTGCAGGGGTCAAGATGTTGCACCCCACCCATACTCTTGCTAATTTTATATACTAACTCCAAGATAGCACTAGAGTGAGACATGATCTCTTGCAAAAATACTGTTGGGACAATCAGCTGATTTTTCATCAGCTGTGCTACTTTCCCCTTTTTTCTTTGTTGACCAGCTTAGTCCCAGTAGGCTAGTGGCCTCTTTTCAGGGGAGAGCCAAGGTGGTATTTACATTAGTAGTGGAAATCTGGCCAGGGCAATGGGACTTCCTCTACTCTTTTCCATAGGGGGACTCGTGTGTGTGTGTGTGTGTGTGGGGGGGGGGCACATTTTGCTTCCTGCTTATGGTCCAGGAGAGAAGGTGGCTGGGAGAAGCAGGAAGCTACCATAAGCAATAATGGAGGTCATACAGCAGAAACAGAAGGTGAATCTTGATTGTGGTGCTGTTAATAAAACAGCAGATATGTTTTACTCATTGGAGAAGGAGTCAGAAGCCAATTATAGCTCGAGAGAGGAGTATGGCATATCGGAGATGGAGGAAAAGGAAGTCTAGCCTTTTCATAGTAGTATGAAAGCAGCAGATGCAGTGGGGATAGATATGAAAGAGGTGTTTCAGCAGAAGTTTTTTGAATCTAACGATGCACCACAGGACTGTATTGCTACAACCCTCCAGTCGGGAGGATTGCAGGATGATATATTGTTGGAGATGGTGGAGGAAAGTAAACCAGAAAATGGAAAGGATTTATCTTGGGGAGAAAGATGAACAGAATAAGGAAGGAAGAACAGCAGCAGAGTGAGGAGACACAGATAGGGGAAGAAACTGTTTGCTGAGATAAGGAATATGTGGTAAGCAAGTAGAAGAAACAAATGTTAGAAGAAGAAAAAGACTGTTTAAAGAGTTAAAAAGAAAGAAGATGCTCCAATGGATAGATATAAGGTATGGGATGAAGTTAAGATGCTCGGGATTAAAACAAATGAGGTAACAGCATTTATACATTTTAATAAAGAGACTTTTTGTGACATTATTTTTGAGACTGGGCAGATAAAGATAATGTCAAAGTTTATAGAGGATTATGAATAAAAGAAAAATTGCTCACTGTGGAACTTGTATGTACTTAGGCCCTCTTTCAGGGAAACTAAAAAAAATTAATATTCAATTCCAAACTGAGGTTGAAAAAGAGACTTTATTAACTTTATGTAATGATGTGCTCAATTTATCAAAAGTATATAATAACAGAGGTTTATGGACTGGGGCATGAGATTGCAATGTGATACTGAAACTGGAAAATGATTATATTGTACATATTCCAAGTGTCATAAATGTTGAAGGAGATAGAGATTTGGTGAGATATTGGGGAAAGCCAAAAATGGGCTTTTTGTGTGGAAAAATGGATCATTTAATTAAGAAATGTGAAAAAAAGAAAATGTTTTATATGTGGGGGTTTAGGACAGGATACAAAAGACTGTGAACTTAAAAGATATAAATGTAAAAAAGTGGGATATTGGGGGGAGTGTGAAGAAAAAGAAAACAAGTAGCATCAGATATAACAGAGAATGTAATAAAACAAGGTAATAAGGACAAAGCTATAGCACAGGATGTAGAAGATAGAAAAACATGAAAAAAGATAGTAATACCACTATGGAACAAGTAACTCAAAAAAATAAAGTGAAAGATTATTTAAATACAGTAAATGTTGAAGAGGAAGAGGCAAGTTTAAATGAGAATGATGATGCTAAATGGAATATATTTAGATAAAAAATAAATTAAATTGGAAAAAGAGTGAGAGAATGGAAAAGGGAAAATACAGAAGAATTAAAGAGGGAAAGGATGCATACATATTATTATTTAAAGTAGAGTTATATGTAAAGTTTTGTCAATAAATATGAATAGTTTTAGAAAATTGGAAAGAAGGATAGGGATTTTGGAGTGGTGTAAAAAGGTAGACAGTGATGTTTATACTAGATGATATCAGATTTTTTGTCAAAAGCAGAAAGATAGTAGGGAAAATGTAATATGTAATTTTGGGAAAGAGACATGTTAAGGAATACTTGTATTATATAAATATTTAATTAAAGTGTTATATTTACATTTGTTATAACAGGTAGAATTACTGCTGTTGATGTAAGATGGAGAGGACATGTTATGAGAATTACTGGATTACATACTTCATCATCATCATCATCATCTTTCGGGTGTTCCCGTTAGGGGTCGCCACAGCGGATCACCTGTTTCCATTTCTTCCTGTCCTCTGCATCTTGCTCTGTCACACCAACCACCTGCATGTCCTCTCTCACCACATCCATAAACCTTATCTTAGGCCTTCCTCTTTTCCTGTTACCTGGTAGCTTCATCCTTAGCATCTTTTTCCCAATATACTTAGCATCCCTCCTCAGCACATGTCCAAACCAATGTAATCTTGCCTCTCTGACTTTGTCTCCAAACCTTCCAACCTGGGCTGACCCTCTAATATACTTATTTCTAATCCTGTCCACCCTCGTCACACCCACTGCAAATCTTAACATCTTTAACTCTGCCACATCCAGCTCAAACTCCTGCCTTTTTGTCAATGCCACTGTCTCCAACCCATATAACATAGCTGGTCTCACTACCCTCTTGTAGACCTTCCCTTTCACTCTTACAGGTACTTGTTTGTCACAAATCACTCCTGACACTCTTTTCCACCCACTCCATCCTGCCTGTACTCTCTTCTTCACCTCTGTTCCACACTCACCGTTACTCTGAACTACTGACCCCAGGTATTTAAACTCATCCACCTTCGCCACCTCTACTCCTTGCATCCTCACCATTCCTCTATCCTCCCTCTCATTCACACACATATATTCTGTCTTAGTCCTGCTGACCTTCATTCCTCTTCTCTCTAGAGCATATCTCCATCTCTCCAGGGTGTCCTCCACCTGTTCCCTACTCTCACTACAGATCACAATGTCATCTGCAAACATCATAGTCCATGGGGACTCCTGTCTGATCTTGTCTGTCAACCTGTCCATCACCACTGCAAATAAGAAAGGACTCAGAGCTGATCCTTGATGTAACCCCACCTCCACCTTAAACGCATCCGTCACTCCCACCGCAGACCTCACCGCTGTCACACTACTACCCTCGTACATATCCTGTACCACTCTTACATACTTCTCTGACACTCCTGACTTCCTCATACAATACCACAACTCCTCTCTAGGCACCCTGTCATATGCTTTCTCTAAGTCTACAAAAACACAATGCAACTCCTTCTGACATTCTCTGTACTTCTCCATCAACACTCTCAGAGCAAACATCACATCTGTAGTGCTCTTTCCTGGCATGAAACCATACTGCTGTTCACTAATCATCACCTCCCTTCTTAACCTTGCTTTCACTACTCTTTCCTATAACTTCATGCTGTGACTGATCAATTTAATCCATCTGTAGTTACTACAGCTCTGCACATCACCCTTGTTCTTAAAAATCTGTACCAAAACACTTTCTCCATTCTTCAGGCATCCCCTCACTTTCTAAGATTTCATTAAACAATCTGGTTAAAAACTCCACTGTCATTTCACCTAAACACCTCCATGCTTCCACAGGTATGTCATCTGGGCCAATAGCCTTTCCATTCTTCATTATCTTCATAGCTATCCTTAGATTACATACTTATGTTATAAAAAAGGGAAGAGATGTTTAGAAAGATAATACAATATGTAGCAGTTAATATGGAGATAATTGCAGTAGGGGACTTTAATTGTAATTTAAGACAACCTAACAAAAAGGCTTATGATGTTAAAGTAGTAAAGGATATTATAAAATATGGACAGTTAAAATATGGAATTTAGACACTTGGACGTATAAAAGAGGGAGAAAAGAATAGAAATAGGTTATTTTTTATTATCAGAAAGTTTAGTAGCAGTCATACAAGGAGTATTACAGTGTTTTCAGATCATAGGGCAATATGGATTACATTAAAAGGAAATGATTATATAAATATTGGGAAAGGCATAAAAAGTGCAAATAAGTAAAATGGGATGATAAATGGAAAAAGAGGTCATAAGATTATAGCAAGATCATGTGGAAACGAGAGAATTTTACAAAAAATGGCCAGAATGGTGGTTAAAATTTAAACTAAAATATAAAAATGTTACATGACTTGGGAAAAAGAGAAATTATATAGGGAAAAGATGAATTATAAGAATTTTAATAATTATATGATTGAGTATATAGAGAAGAATGGTGAGAATTTATTTAGCAAGGAACAGAAAATATATGAAATGAATAAGAAAAAACAGCATTTAATGTATAAACAAAAATATTTTTTGAAAGGAAAATAGAAGAAATTGCACCATATTTAAGTAAAATAAAGAGAATAATAGTGTAATGAGGGAAATAAAAGATTCATCAAGTAGGAGAGGGGATTATGAATATAGTAAACTAATATATTAGGAAAGTATTTAAAGAACAGAGAAGTAAAACATGGAAGAAATGGAAGGTAGATGCATTTTCAGACATAGAGAATAAGGGCTTAGAAAAGGAGACAGAAACAGAAGAACTAGAACAGGTAATAAAAGGCATGAATTTAGATTCAGCAACAGGACCAGAGGGAATAGAATATAAAATGTATAAAAATATGACTTTGGAGCAAAAAAAAATAGTTTATAAAGGC